>NC_092208.1:21211323-21292429 GCF_043381705.1 Parasteatoda tepidariorum | reverse complement strand
ACCTTCCGGATATTGAACGTGCATATTCCGATGCATATTCCAGTGCATATTCCGATGCAATTTTTGCATTCTGTGTTTGCATCATTCATAACATCATTTAAAATAGCAAATAATGCTAGCGCTGTTGTTTTGAGTTCTATTGATTTGCAGAAAAGTAGTTCTACTACTGACATATTATCACAAAATCAAACATAGGCAATGAAATGAGCATCTTTATTAATATCTCTTGCTTCAAAGTTTATTGAAAACATTTTGTCACGCAACATCGAGAAAAGCTGACACTACATTTTCAGCTGTATCACCAATTCGACGAGCAACAGTATTATTTGAAAGAGGTATGGACTGTAATTGTTTTGAAAAATTAACTCCAAAAGTAGTTTCTACAATCTCAATTGCTGCTGATTTTTACTTTACTTTTGTTTTGGTAGTTAGTTAAAAATAATTTAAAGACAGAATTAAAAATACTCAATATACATTATTGTTGCATACATTTTACTGCAAGTTGGGGGCGTGATGAAAATTATGATTGAAAACTGGGCCGCGAATTCTGAAAGGTTGAGAAACGCTGTCTTAAAGATTTAAATCAATATTTGAAGTAGTTTTTGTACTTTTTGAAAAAAGCTTAAAATGATAAGAGGTTTTCTAGAAATATTATTTTGTATCATATAAAACAAAACTAAATAACAAATGATGCCTTACAATAAACGTTCATACACCGAAATCTGACTGTATAAGTCAAGAAAAAGTGCGAAAGAAAAAATGCTTTTATTAGGGATGATCACCAACAATATCCGCTTCCTTTTTAAAGCATCTTGTTTAATAGTACAAAATAACATTTGTAGAAATCCCTTATAATTTTGATCTTTCTTTTAAAAAGTAAGAAAACTCCTTGAAACTCTTCAAATTTGTAAGGTATTCAAATTGGACTTCTTTTTGGTAGTTGTCAAAAACGATTCAATACAAAATTTAAAAAAAAACTTCCCCGTGCATGCGCAGTATAAAATAAATGCTATAATTTCTTATATTTTACGGAGTTTTATTAGATTTTTCTCAAATTTTAAATCAACGATTTTGTAATTAATTTTAAATTGCTCCAATTTCTTTATTAAATTTATTGAATATTTTTAAAGTCTTAGAATAAAACGCAACACACACAAAAAAAATTTAGTTTTTCATAAAAATATCTATATCTACATAAATACTTAAAATAGGTATATGAAATTTTCTGTAGTTATTCTATAATAACCTAAATAATTTTTAGAAGTGACAAATTCATTGATAAATTTGTTGGCTTATGGAGTTCAAAAACACTATTTTCCATTTGTAATTTATCGTCGTTCCCTCAAACTTCTAAAAAATTTAAATTTCATTGGTAAGTAGAAAAAGTCACAAAACCTAAACACTTCTAAATTTATAAAAAGAGTATTTAAGTATTTTTTGAGAAACAATGAAAGATATATTAGCTTAGAAGTGTTACCATTATTTTGTTCAGTCCCGGTATTTAAGATTTATATTTCAATAATTTTGTTGAAATAATTTAGTTTATTTAATGATAAACAAATATGTTTTAAATATTATTTTGTTTTAATAATAGCATACTCGATAAATCAAATTGAAAACAAAACCAAATGTAACAGAATACATTAGTAATATGACTTACGGTCGTTATTTTATTCTAAACCTTTACCAACATAACAATAATTTACGCCTGCATCTTACTTAATTTGTGATTTATATTTCTTTTCTGAAAAGCACAGAGAAACACACGAGTATTATCACTACATAAGAAGCCGTAAATGTAACAATTATGTTTAAGGAATGGTGTTAAGATTTATGCTGCGAGTTTGCTTATTGTGTAATAAACACCAAACTCCGTTGTCTTATATGATTATGAAAATTTGCTGATGTTTAAAGGAAAATGCAAATTACTTCATTAAGTATGTTCATAACTATGCAGTACATTTTAGTCCTAGTGTGAAGAATTCTTTTTAAAACTAACGTCCTCATAAAGGCTTAACTTTATTAAGAAAAATTCCATGAATACCTAATACATAATTAGATTACTATTTAATTTCGGAAATATTCAAGGCTTGTTATGAGCAAGAAAAATGAGAACTTATTATCAAAGAAATTGTGTTATATGTTTCTTTTGAAAGTTTAAGGCAAGTAAAAACACATTTTAAGTCAACAACGATGCTCTTTTATTTTTCAAACTAGAGTAGATCAATTACGTTGGAGAGACTCCATTTTAAAAAGATTTTGCAATTTCACTTATGAAAGAAATGTTTTTGCAGCCTCAAAAATTACTAAAAATATTTTTTTTATAAATTTTATGTACTAATATTATGTTATAATGTACTAATGTTTTATTGTACTGTTATTGTTATGCTATATTGTATTCTTATTGTTATGTTATAATGTACTAATATTATGTATTGTTATTGTTATGTTATAATGTACTAATATTATGTATTTTAAATTTTATGTACATTTAATTGCATGTACCGATAATTCATGCAAAAATAATTAAAATTCTTCTGAGAATATCATTTTTATAAACAATTTCAGTTTATGAAAATGTATTGAAAGAAGATATAACAATTTGTTTTTCAAATGTCGCTATGACAAACATGCTGTTTTAAATTGCAAATTGCATTTTTATGCTTTTTGATATTTATTTTCTAAAAGTTTTCTGTTTTATATATATTTTAATCGATTATCAATACATATTATAGTCTATCATCTATATTCTAAACATCCTTTTGATACGGTTATTATGCGTAGAAAATATTTGACTGATTAATATTTAAAATCATTATTAATTTACGATCTTTTAAGTCTTTCAAAATTAGTTTTAATTCCGACTATGGCGGTTTCAGAAAAAAAAAGAAAAAAAGAGCAGAGGAGGGTATTAAATAGTTTGATATTAACCCATTTTGATCTAGACTAGTTTGAAATTAACCCATTTTGACACATACGCAACCGGAATTCGGAGAATTCTTCTGATTTGAAAAAAAAAGATCTGTTTTCACACCAAGCAAATGTTTTTTTATTCTTTGCAAAAATCAAGTTGTAGCTGACAGAAAAAGAAATATCTATTTAGTTACAAAAATAATCATTTTCATAATAGGAGCTTTTTTTGTGTCACCGTATTTAGAAAATTCTATCTGTAATGCGTTAAATAAGTATAGACAAAATTCTTAAGAACCAGATGACCAGAAACGTTTGTACGGATTATATTCTATGAAGAGTTATGGCAATTTCTCAAAGAAATTGCTTAAATTACATTTTGCATTTAAATGTAACTGTGGCGGAATATGTTTATTTTACGCAAAAACCCTCTTTTCTTTAAAAAAAATATAAATAATTTTTATTTCATTTGATTTAGCTGGCAGAAGAAATCACTGGAGACGAATTTCATAAAATTCTTATATTAGGGAAGCCTATAAAGAAAAATGACGTTTGGCGTAAAAAGAGGTATGTTGCCAATTTTTGTCATTGGTAGAAACATATTTACGTACTTCAAAATCTGAAATCATGCTGCCATTAAGTTATCCATTGCGTAAACTCGTGTTTCGTACAGCAAATTCGAAGTTTCGTACTGTGAAACGTAATTTCAATTTAAAAAATAAAGAAAAAATGGTAGAAAGATTTTTAAAGTTATTAATTGAGTAAACTTGTAAGCCCATGCGGATAAGTAAATTTGAGCCCCGCTAAATAAAACGAATAAAAAAAAAATAGTTGCAAGATTCTTTAAGTTAGTTACTCATTGCATTTACCAAATAGTTGGCAAGAATTAAATCTGTCCCAAATTTATAACTCAAATAGAAGGTGGTTGTAATTTTTTATTTCTTTCTTTAAATAAAAAAAAACTATGAAAAAGAGGCANAAAAAAATAGTTGCAAGATTCTTTAAGTTAGTTATTCATTGCATTTACCAAATAGTTGGCAAGAATTAAATCTGTCCCAAATTTATAACTCAAATAGAAGGTGGTTGTAATTTTTTATTTCTTTCTTTAAATAAAAAAAAACTATGAAAAAGAGGCATTTTTCTCTTTTTCTGGCTAACCGGATTCAATCGGTGAAATTGTCCTGCCATAGCAAATGTACCATCTCTGGAATTTAAGTACCTTTTTTTTCTCTTTAACTCGTAAGTGTTAAAGAAAACTTGCAAAGGTTTCTTTGTCTTGATAGAAATACGCTTTTAAAAGTAGAAACTAAACATAACATGTTTATTTCTATATGCAAATAGAATAAAAAACAATTTAGCTCCTCCATTTAAACTATTTAATCAATTAATTAATTAATTGATAAGCGAAGAGAGAAAAAAAGAAAAGCTGGTATAAAATTTATAACATGATTTGCTTTTATTTTGTCGAAACAAAATGGGAATGACTACCGCGGTAGATAAATAATTTAATGTTTCTTATTTGGATTTGTATATTTTAATAATTTATTGGTAGTTAACATAATAAGGATTAATTTAGTTTACGCATGAATATACTCTACCTTCTTGCAGAATAGCATTTCATCAAAGAAATGTAAAAATTTGAGCTCTAATGACGATTTATTATGCTCGGAAAGAGTTGCTTAAGTACTTTTATTAAATTGTTATACGTCAGTCTTCTTTTCAAGAGAGACGTAATTTCACTATTCACATTATTCTTGGTAATTTTATATAATTTCTGGTGTGGAACAGCCGACACAATTTTTCTGGGGGGTTTATGACTACTAATGCTCAACTCCGTAGCCTTGTAATTTTGAATCCAATCCAGAAGACAGACGAACTCCTGGACCAAGTATTGGGAGAATCTTGTTTTCGTGGAGGACTTTTTGAAGAAACTAACCCGTATTTTGAGTAATATGGAGAGGAAAATAGCGAAAACCTGCTACGGTTAGCCTGACAGCAAGGGGACTTTAACTATTATTCATCTACTACAGAGGATGCTTTGCGTCAGCACTGTAATCGGTGCGAGACGGGTGCGGAATTCGTATCGACCAACCATCGCTGGGATTCGAGCCCGGTTCACCTCATTTGAAGCAGAAAGCTTTATTCACTGAGTCTTCATGGCATTATTCACGGTAAAACAAACCTTCGGTACTCCTTATAAAATTTCCATTATATTTTTTATCAATACGAATTTATAAGGTTTGAACAATAAAAGCCAGCTTTCCAAAACTGTATTTTGCTCTACCATATTTTGGGGGTGATAGATTTAAGTGTGATGAGGAACAAGGTTACAAAAAAGCAATTTAGGTAAAAATAACCATGTTCCGTTAAAGTCAACTGTTACATATATTTCAAGGCATTCCTTTGAGATATTGCCGAATCATTTTACAGAATGAAAATCCGACCAAACATTCAAAAATGGTGATCCGTTTCTTTCTCGCTGTCGGTATTTGGATATTTACCATAGTTTTGATCCTTGAACGTTTAACCAGTTTTTTTGTCAGAAATTAACAATACGTATGATTTTATGCAATTACCTGATAAAAGAAAGATGATAGTAGAGAGAGGCCAGATGATAATAGTAAAAAATTGTGGTAAATAGCAAATGAACAAGAAAAAATAAAATATTTGTTATAACTTGATAAAAATTTTGAATTTGAAAGAAAAACATTAAGGTAAAAACTAGTATTTATTTCGAATTCTCATATTTTGTTTAAAAAGCTGTTATGTAAAACATAAGGGAAAAACTTACACTAACTGAGAATTATCATATATTATTTAAAAAGCTGTTCTGCAAAAAATAAGGGGAAAACCTAATATTAATTGCGAATTATCATTCTTCACTTAATCACTTAAGAAGGCTGTTCTGTAAAACATAATGGGGAAATTAATTGCAAATTATGATATATTTTTAAAAAAAATCTATTCTTTGTAAAAGAAACATGACTTGAGCTATGAAACACCTGAAAAATTTAATTTCTAATCAACATTATATATATAAACAAATTTCAACAGAAATCAAAAGTCTCGTAGTCAAAATGGGCCGAAGGTAATAGCAGGAATCGGTATTTAGGTATACTTTTTTCTATATTGAGTATTCTAATGGGTTCGAAATCTTATTGCGTAGATCCCTTATATGTTGCTCCATTCATTGTGAAAACCACTAACTTAGCAATATTCCGATTATTTTAAATTCTTAACTTCAATTATTTTTGATAAGTGCTTTTAATTTTAACAATGATTTTTCTTATTAATCGGTCATTTTATTACTTGATTTAAAGATAAAAATTGGATTAATTAAATATTTTCAGCTGCAAAATAATTCAATAATTCATGTGTGACAGGAATGTCACCTAACAAAGCTAGTTGAAATTATCTGCTTAGTTTTTAACTTATAACATTCCTTGTTAATTTCTAATAACCTTATTGACAGGACGTTAATTTCATAAACTAGAGAATGTAAAAAATTATTTTGCGTTCTCGAACGTCAAATAGCCGTTCATATTTAATTTATAAATACAACATAAATGTAATTTTTTAAAATTTTTCTTGGTGCACATAGAATCGCTATTTTTGTGACATTTAAACTTATAAAATCATGCAGAAACGTGTTTTTTAGTTATAAAAACATAGCATTTACTTTAAAATAATAGAAAGTCACGTTGCGTCGTATTTGTTACATACACTAAATTGCCCATAAAAATTTCAAAAATATAAACAAAATTTATTTATTTAAAATCAATGTATATAAAATAAAATTTCATTAGATCTAAATAAAAGTACTGAAAAAAAGAATTTATTTTTAAGTTATTTCAATTGAAAAAATCACTATCAGCCTAAATCTCAAAGGGAAAAGAAATTGGAAATAAATCGGTCTCATAATTCCTTCAAAAGTCTAAAGTTCTGCGACTTTATCCAAGGAAAGGGATTCAATTTGCATCCATCACTTTTCGAATCTTTTCTGTGTTATTATCGACAATGTGGGAACCGTCAGACTAGATGCATGGAGATTGAAAATTGTCTTTTAGTTAGGGTACACCAAGCTGATGGTGACAAATGTAAAATGAAAAAGGTGCAACTCCAACTTCAGGGCTGAAAAAAGTTGTTGGGGAGCTTTATTTATTTGTGAAAAGGACTGTTCCTTCGATTTTGTCCTTCAAATGTCTTTTGAATTTTTTTTAATTCTAACATTTATCACTAAGTTGAGGCACAGGTTAATGATGACAGAATATTATTGATGCTTTCTTAAAAAAAAACAGGTAAAAGGAAAAATTGAATTTAGCTTTTACATGTTTTTTTTTTTACTATATTATTGTTAGAATAAACCATGTAGATGGTTAGAAAGTTGATAATACTCTAAATTAGAAGTTTAAAGATGCTTATGAGTTTTATTTGCTAATTCACTGAGAAAAAAAAGCATGTTCAAAACTGCCTGAATATTATAAAATTTACCATGTTTCTGGCTCTATGGAAAAACTAAGAAGCTTTGTTATTTTTACACAAGCACTTTGGTAATGATTTCGGTAAAATAATACACAGTTTCATAGTTTGTGTTTAAATTTAGTAAATGTAGTAAAATTTGGTTATTTTATCAAGATATCTTAGAGCATGACATGAGAACCATTAGTTCAGTTAAATTTATATTTCAATTTTGAATTTTTTACTGAATGTTTGATTATAAAAATACCATATTAGCGGAAAATTTACCAAATAAATAGTTTATGTACCGTACATTTTAATATTATCAACCATAATCATGGTTTTATTATAGTAACAGAAATATCATGATTATGTAATGCGATAATTTTTGCAGAATTTTTTTCTACGTGTAAAAATGAATATTCCTTTGATTTTTATAGGAGTTAATTTTTTCAGGATTAAATTTCATGCAATTTTTTTTCCATAATTAAGATGCTTTTTTTCAATTCAATAAAATATTTTTTGGAGAATGTAAACACAGAATATTCCATCGATGCATGCGTTTATATTTGATATAAACTGTTAAGCATTGCGGTTGATCTAAATTACCATGTTTCATCTGTATGTGGCAGGGAATTAGAGGTGTTTTTTATTTTTATTTTTTAGTTTTATTTTTTAGTTTTAATTTTACTGATGCTACTAAAACTGATCTTCTAATTCCTCAAGATAAGTGAATAAGTGAATATTCAAGAGAAAATAATTCTTCAATTCATCTGATCTACTATGAATCGTTACATAAATTTCTTAACAAGGTATTGGAATTATGCATTAAAATATATAGATTATATTACTATAAAATAAATTGTAATAATCGTAATTGTAATTGTAAAATAATTTTGTAATAATCAATTATTGCTTAATTTTATCTATGTACAATATTTAAATATATTCAAAGTTCTAAATTGATTGGAAAATATTAAGTCATTCGTATGAGCATAAAACCATTTTATTTCTTCTCTAAAGAAGAAAAACAAAAAAAGGGGAAATAAAATAGTCTCATAATACAAACGGGTTTTTCACAAAACGTTATACATAATACATGGCTGTCGTGTCTAATTTAGTTTAAGCTTGAAATACATGCCTCACAGACATTTTTACTTGAAAGTATCAGTCTCCTATGGGAGAAACATAAAACCTTTGTAATGATTCTTGAATCCCTTAGAGAATGATGGATATTATAACACGGGTTTCGGAAGTCTGGTGTAATGCTTATTTCTCATGACTACAAAATTTGTATGAAGAAAAAAGAAATTACATATGGGTGGAATATCTTCTTTGTTTGAGAGAATCTGTGTGCCCCACCCCTCGTAAAAGAAATACCGGATAACATATATTTTGTTATGAAAGTCATTACAGGAAGATAAACTATTCGATTACGGCAGCTCGCAACATTTACATATGAATCATTACAACATAAAGTTTTGTCTGATTGAACGACTTTATTAGAAAAAAAGATTTGGTATACTTCAGTAAACGATGTATACAATTAACTTTACTATGTGTTTCAAAAGTCTGTATTTTTGTTAGTATTTTATACAAATACATTCTTTCAAAATAATTGATGATGTATATAAATATTTTCCTCTATGTTTTAACTTCATTTATTTTTTTACTGTTTAAAGGAACTAACGTATACTAGTAAATCATACTTAAGTGAAAGCTCTAATAAATAATAATCAATAAAAATGCTATGGGAGCAGCAAATTTTTCATTTTTTTTTGCTTCTCCTTTATCGATTATTTTAAATTCTGTTAATATATTCCTAATTATGATTAACTTCATTGTTTGAAATTTCTAGGAAAAAATAGTTAAATAAATATCTATTTAATTGGTATTTTACATATTCATACATAACAGTCAAATTACCAATAATAAGATGGTATTCAAACTGTGAGAAAAACCGTTTATTAACTGCTTTTATCTAATACTGTTACACAACTAGAATTTTATCCCACAAATTAGGACCAACTAATGAAGCCACTTAGCTCCTTGCAGCTGGGTATGTATTATAGCCGAGAGGGTTAATCAGTCACTCTCATGGCAGATTGAGCGGGGGTTCGAGTCTCAGCGTTGACACCACAGCATTTTCTCCATCCCCCTCAACGCATGAAGAGTTACCAGTAACTTGAACCCCCCATTAGAATTAATTTAGAATACAATACTCTCATTCACACAGAGATGACGTCACCGTAAACCAGCTTAACTCAGATCAGTCTATATTTAATAATTATAGTCTATATTTTATCGTTTCTAAATACAACATGTTCATAAGCACTGATCGAAATTTATCGGAAGAAATGGTTAACTAACATTTTATTTCATTATTGTTTTAAAATATTCAAACAAAACAGTCAAATTGCCACAGAAAGATGATATTTAAACTGTTAACTATTTGAAAAACTTTTTAGTGGCTGTTTTCATCTAATACGATTAAACAAATCGAATTTGATCCGCTCCAACTAGTCCAACCTCACAAAACCATTTAGTTCCTTACAGCTGTGCTCATCATATAACCGAGAGAGCTTATCTATCAATCTCGCTACCGGCTGAAATGGAGTTCTTATTCCAGTGTTGAAACCGCAATATTTCTTATATTCCTTCGACAAATGAAGAATTTCTTGCTTCCTACGCAACCCATTTGTGACCTTGAACTATTAGAACACGATACTTTATTTATGCACAGATGGCAACAGCACGGACAAACAAAAATACAAAATAGTCTAATACTTCATATAACTTTCGATGTGTGAAACAACCAGATAAACTAATTAAATCATGTTCCAAGGTTCATTTGATAAAACATAACTAAACCACAACTATCATTACCTAATGGAATGCCTAGCTTCAATGTCCAGTTATATTTTGTTTTTTTGGTCTAGTTGTAAATGGTTTAAATTCGCATAGTTTTGTATTCATGGTTTTTATAACAAAACCAGTTGTAAGCAGTTTTAAAAATATAAAGGTAAAAAAATGCTCTTTACCGTAAACTTTACGGTTAACTGGATGAACCGACTGATGCCGGCTCTTTTACCGTAATATTTTTCATCGTATATGTATGGAAATTCAGACAGTGGGTAAGTTTTAATGAGAATGAAAAATGTTTAAGTATTCAAAATTTATAATAAAAATACGCGTAATGAGAAAAATCGGTGACTTTTCTATTCTCTTTTTTTAACACATTCATGAAAATTAATTTCCACTATAATAGCAGAAAATCTTTATAAAATCTTCAGTGCCTGCAAAAAGTTGATTTAAAAAAATATTACTAGTAGTTTGACAACGATGTGAAGTTATCACAGAACTGCTTTGGCGTGAAGTATTGTTGAACTCTTTTATTACTTATACATCTTTTTTTACATATTAATATAGGATGCGATTGTAATGGATTTAGTCAGACTTCCTTATCTGTTTGATCGTTCTGGATATCAAATTGGGTGGTTTTCTTTCATTTGAGACGCAGGTGGCTTTCACAGAAATTTAAATAATGACATTTTTTCTGTGTTTGTAAAATATGACCTTCCATGCACTCAGAGCTCCAAAGCTTAATAGATCTCTTTAATGTACCATGTATCAAAAATGCTTCAAGCTTCAAAAAGGCCTGGAAGAAAAAATAGATTTCAAGATAAAATAGTTTTTTGATTTATTAGTTTTTTTGTTGTAAAAATTTCGAATTTTATATTTGATTTAATAAGAGAAATTAAGAGTTGAGAGAAAGTATCGTTCGGCACCAATGCTCCCTGTTCAGCAAAGGGCCATATAAATAAAAGAAATTATTTTAGTTTTATAGCTTGAACAATTTTTTTAATTCTGCTTTACATAAATTATGAAATGCAATAATTCTGAAACATTAACGAAATATTTCAATTTGACGTAGTGGCGTCTGATAGGTTAAAGAAGAGAAGAAGCTGCAATTTGAGAGACATGGTCTATTCAGGAGCATTTAACTGAAGTTGTAAATAAGAGTTTCGTTTGTTTCATGTTTCTCTTTCGATGTAACGAAAATTCATTTGCATTTAATTTAAAAATCCTTTTATGCAAATAAGCATTTATGATTTTCTTTGTTTTTTAAAACTTAAAATTAGTTTAGCTTTAAAATTTAAATATCAAAGATATAATCATGTTTTCTCTCTGCTGATTTTCAATATATAAAATCTGAGACCCTTTCAAAATTGGATGAATAATTTCTGAAATGTAAAACTAAAAATAAAATACAAAATAATAAAAAAATGAGTATCTCAACATTTAATTTTCAAGAAATATTCAAGAAATATTTTTGTTCATTTTTTTCAAGAATTTGGCATTTTAGCTGCTTATTATAATTTTAGAAGATTTAAAAACTTGCCGTCTGAAATTAAATTTTTCTGTTCATTTAGAATTAAATTGTCCGAAAAAAGTATTAAGAAGTCTTTAAGTAAACAGGTGTTTTTGTGAACTGAATAATCTTTGAATAAATATGATTTCTAAATAAGGTCAAAGTAAGACTGCTTTGATTTCATATTCAAGATTTGATTAAAGTTTGAGAGTTATAACAAATACCTCACTAATAAATTTTGATGGATTTTTTGACAAAGACATTGGGTTTGTATGTGTTTTAGCTATTGTAATATTTCCTTCAGCTTTCAAATTATTTGGAATAAAAAACCTAAATATATCAAAAAGAGAAATAATTGTTTCTGGCAAATAGAATGAATAATATATCTAATCAATAGCTCAAATGTTATCTAGATTGTATCAATGCAATTAAGATACTATGTATCAGTTGTTTTATTATAACAATTATGAAAAAAAATATTTCCTACTAAATAGTATTCTTTCACATCAAATACCTTCCTCTTATCACCAACTTAAAGTACCACACCAACTTATCTTAAAAATATAATAACAAATAGATCAGCACAAAAACTTAAGTCGGGGACATCGCAGTTAATTATCCGTGTATAATGTTAGAGTTCTCGTTCATTTTAGATCTTTCAATCAACTAACATCCCCCAGAACTCTTCAGTTTTTTTTCATCAATTTTATTGCTTTTTTCCTTTCAGAGTCACTACCGGATCATACTTCTCATCCTCTGTATTCTTCTTCAGATTCCTGAATCATTCGTCATTTCCCTTTTCATGTCTGCTTCCAAATCCATCTCCATCACTTCTGCCCTCCCTTCATCTCGATTTTTTTTACATTATTTTTTTTCTTCCCTCCTGCTCTTGCTGCTCTCTTAGCATCCTTCTACAAAGCATCGCTGGATTCTTCCATGCGTCCATTGGGGAAATGAAAAATGTACCTCTCTTCTCATACACGGATTTTATTTGCTACTCAAGAGATGCCGACTGTCAAAGGGACTGTGGAACGCTACACAATATTCGTGCAAAGATATGAGCACCATGCTTACAACAAAAGGTACTCCACTCATGTGGAATGAAGGAGATAAAAATTTATCCGCATCATCATGGTCGAAATTTATACTTAGTTTGCATTACGTTTTATTCTTTGAATTTTTTAAAATATGTTTAATGAAAAAAATATAGGTTCACGTACTTTTAGTCAAGTTAAACATTATATAATAACAATAACTAAAAAAAAATATTTTTCGTAGAAATTTCTTTTTTTTCTCTTGTGGACTGTAATTTAAGATTTGCTCAAAATAAATTTGCTGCTGCATGTGTAGCCTGCAATAATAGAACATCATGGTCGAAGTTTATACTTAGTTTGCATTACGATTTATTCTTTGAATTTTTTAAAGTATGTTTAATGAAAAAAATATATGTTCACGTATTTTTAGTCAAGTTAAAAATTATATAAAAACAATAACTAAATAAAAAAAAATTTCGTAGAGAATTATTATTTTTTTCTTTTTTTTGTGTACTGTAATTTAAGATTTGTTCAAAGTAAATTTGCTCCTGCATGTGTAGCCTGCAATAATAGGACACATTTAAAATAATCTGATTCTTCAACCTCCTCTCCAATCCTAACACTTTAATTATTTTCAAACAATACGCCAATTAAATTTCTTTTACAGTTTAGTTGTAGTACTTTGATTCATTNATATAATTTTATTTTCTTGAAATATATAGTATTGTAATGTTCAATAATGATAGTAGTTAAAAAATTGATATCTTACGCATTCCCATGATTTATACGAGGAGAAAAAAAAATCTGGTAAAATGACCATGCTTCCATGGTAATGATATTTCAAGAAAATAAAACATATTTCATGTAATAAAGTGGAAATAATCAGTATTTAAACTATTCATTTGGTAATTTTTCCGTAGCGTGTTACGGACAATTCTAATTTTTAAAATTAAGATTTTTATTCCTATACATTTAGTAAAAATTACTAAACTGAAAAAAAAATTAATGGAATAAATGGTTAATACGCCATACCCTGCAAATGTCTTATGATAAAATTATCAAATTTAATATTTACCAAATTCTGCAACAGACATTAAAACCATATTTTATTGCTAAGTTTATTATCTAAACTCTTCGGTAAAAATGACTGTAATTTGTTTTTACCGTGTAGAAATATAATAATAACCAAAATCGCAAAACTACTACATTTGCGCTTGAATTCATACAATTAAGATTTTAGACACGATAGTTAAATATTGTTCAGCATAATTTTCATTTTGCATAAAATGGCATTAATATTTTTAAGTGACAAAAGCACCTAATCAAAAGCATTAAAAGACAGTTAGAGGAAAAACATTACACTAAATCAAAAGAAGTATGTAAAAATGCCAATATTTCTCAGGCTATAAAATACAATACTGTCTAATATCATTTTATCACGAAACCTTCCTTATTAAAACTATTACCATAAACAAAACTGTGAATGAGATTGTCTAACGATTACTAAATCGGATGAATTTTCAACAGATTTTCCCATACATTTTATTCTAAAAGTTTCTAAAACAAGTTGCATTTAAAAAAATATTGAAATTCGATGAAAAGTAGGAATATAATGATTATCAATTCTTATGCGCTAAGAATGCTATGAATTAAATTTTTTTTCTAATTTCCGTGATACAATAGGGTTTTGAAACAACACTCTGGGCACGCAGAGTAGATCAGAAAACTATTTGAATATAAAACTGTTTATTTATGAAACCTTGATAGAGTAAAAATAAAAAGCGAGTATTTATATTAAGCAAAATACGAATTTTTTTTTACTTTTAACAACCCCTTCTTTTATAAATATGATTGTGTGTTATGAAATTCCTTATTTTTTACTGTTCTATTTAGTCTACTTACCTAGTATTCGTCTTTGAAACATATTTATACATAGAATTGAAAATTTGAAATAGGTTACGAAGTAAGAAAATTTATTTAAGATGCGTATTTAAGTATTTTGAAATATGTATTTAAGATGTAAAAAAATAATAATAATATGATGTGGTTTTTCCTACAATATAAAAATTAGAAACCTTTCGAACAATATAATTTATCAAAGATGTTTTTAGAGCTCTCTGAAATACCAATTCTCTAAAACGCATAAAACTCAGAAAATTAAACATAAAACTGAAGTAGAATAATTTTTTAAATTCAATAATGCATTAATATTTTCTTTTTCACATTATTTCCTTTGAATTTTCATTTAAAACACGTGCACTACCTACGTGTACAGCACGTGTTATATTACTTTTCGGAACGTTATGAATTCATTCAGGCAGAGATAAAAAAAAAGCGTTTAATAAACGGTCTTTGAGTTAAGAAACATTCTAATTTTTGAAATCTAATTGTTGGTTTTATTTTTTCCACCTTAAGAGATTGGTATAAAAATAATTAAAAACTATTAAGCAAAATTATTGTTCTTCTCGAGATACAGCTATAATTGTGTGTGCACTACCTTTTGTTTGAGACGAAAATTTATCAAACACCAAAAATATATAATGTCGTAATTAAATTGTTGTGTCAGAAATAGTGCTCATTAAAATTAGAAGAAGGCTCAGAAGATAAATGTGCTATTGATTAATAGTAACATCATAAAATATATTTTATATAGAAAAGATAGATTTTTTTTGTCTTTGATTTGTAGCAAAACGTATCGTTTTATTTTTACTAGTTTGTAAAATATATTACATAAATATTTCGTTATAATATCATCTGCAGTACTATAAAAAGTTATAATAAAATCTAAAATAAACATATAACTATTCATTTTTACGTGTATGGAATAACGTATTTTTCTATAAAAACCATTACAATCTACAAACTTCTACAAGTCGTAAATCTACATTCATAAAATTGATTTCAGTTGAAACATATCGATTTATAGAGGAAGGACGTTGTTTTTCTTACACTAACAAATCGATTTTTCTCAACGTTTGGACATAGAATAGAAACAAAATGGAATTCGTCGAAGAAATTGCAAGAAAACTCAAACCATGAAATAGACAGCTTTGAACGAAAAAAACTACACCTATTGATTTCGTAAGCAACGGACGCTCACTTTCAGCCTAAATAATGTTCGAAGAAATCGAACCACACCGTCTGCAAAAGAAAGGGAGTAGAGTATAGACTGTAAGGAAAATATATTGATATACCTTGGGTTAAAAGCACTGAAGAATAAATTCTCACTCTGCAAGCATAGCCTATATCTTATCATTTCTATATTCAAATGTCTATAAACACTGTTAGAAATTTCTCAGAAGAAATGGTTAACTAAAATTTTATTTCATAATTATTTTATCAAATTTAAACAAAACAGTTATAACCACAAAAAAGATGATATTCAAACAATTAACTGCGAGAAAAACATTTTATTGGCTGTTTTCACCCAAGACGGTTAACTAAATTGAATATTATTCGCGCTAACTAGGCCAATCTTAGGAAACTATTTTGTCCGTTGCTGCTGAAGGGCACATATTATAACCGAAAGGGCCAATCTGTCAATCTCGTTCCTGTCTAACGCGGGGATCGTATCCCAGATTTAATATTTCTTCTGTTCATTCAAAACAGGAAAATTTTTTAGTCCACTTCCCAGTTGGTGAAACTGAACTATTAGAATACGATACTCTCATTTACGGACAAATGACAACAGCGCAGAGCTGCTTAACACAAAAAAATCTAGTTCTCATCTCTCCTATTATCTCTTCTTATAGATAGTACCACCAGATAAACTAATTTAGCTACATTTGACGGAACACAACTCAACCATAACCTACTTTTAGTGTTCTCCAACTCTAAGGATCTGTAGCACGTGAGTAAACAAAAATCCTTACTTTATTGTGCAGTTAAATGTCATGTTTACCGCTTTGAAACCATTCTAGTTGCAAATGGTTTCAAATTCTTAAAGGTAAAAAATGTTCCTAACGATTAATTTGATGGATGGATAATTTAATGGTTAATTTGATGGACAGACTGCCTTTGGTTATTTTACAATAGTTTTCGAATAAAAATTCTTACAGTGTATAAGTTTTCTTTTTTTTTAAAGTTTGCGTTGCATGTGCTGATTGCTCCCATTAATAGCTCAAATAAATCGTTTTTTATAATTTATGTATAAGATGTGGAGGGCTAAAGTGGCCACGTAATGGTGAATTTTTACAACACCGTTATAAATCTGTAATAATTAATAGAAATCAGTTCCCATATAATCCTGTAAAGAAGCTGAAATGGTCAGCAAATCAAAATTCGGAACCGTTGCTGCAAAGCCTGATTTTTTAATTTTAATTTGGAAGTCATAATGGCGGTTCATAATCATCATATTTGACGGATAAACTTTGCACTTTTGATTACCATATGTTTTCTAAAATATTTTTGATGATTTACGATTTGCCTTTTAAATTTAAAAAAAACATGGTTTTTTCGTCTTCTCATAATTTGTATTGGTTAATGAAATTAAAACAATTTAAATCAAATTATATCAAACAAAAAAATAAATTTTATTTTACTCTAGAAAAACTGGAGTTATTTTTGACTACAAATCAACTTTCAAGCTGTGCTAAGTCCTAAAATAATTACACCAACTTTCTTAACTTTTTAAGCTCTTCAAAATCATTGAAATGAAATTTTATTAAAAAATATTATGAGCGGGCATTATTTGGACATAGCTTGCTATTTTCTCTGAATTGCTTATCTTTATTTCTTTCGAGTACGCTCCTGACAAGATTAACACTATTACGCATAACCTTCATCCTTCCCCATAACGCGTGGAAATGGAATTTTACCCTGATTTTCCTCTTGGCCACTGTATTTTTTCTTGTTCTCTGTTTCATCCTTTTTCTCTCTCGGCTCCTGTGGTTCTTATAGTTTTGTTTCTCGCTTTTATTTTTTTCAATTTTCGTTGGCAACTTCACGTTTTTTCCAAATCATTTTTGTTTTGTTGCATTCACGCCTGTCAAATCTTAAAAATGGATGCCTTATTTGATGCGATTGAAGCATGTTGACTGCCATTTCATTTTTGTATAATTAAAAGAATAAAGTTTTATACCTATTAATCACTATTGCTTTCAACCCCGCGCAGTTGTTTATTCAATTGTTAATTGACTCTATTCCAATGTCTTAATTAATGGAATTAATGCTTGAAATCGTCTTAGAAATGACTAATTTGCCCTAACATTCGAGAAAGGTTAAATTTCAGTGAAAAATTCTAATTTGTATTTTATAGCAAGGTAAACTAATGAAATTCAATAAACAACTTTCGCCATTAAAAATTACGGAAAATTGAATCAGTAAATCATGGAATTACTTTATTAATTTTTAATTGATTTTCCGTCATGTTGTGGATCTCAGTACCAAATTTTTTGAACAATTTGATATATTTAGGAAAGAAAAAAAGATGTAGGTAGCTGAGTAGACAACTATAATGAACCTGGTAGCAGAATTTACAGAGTAAATCAGCAGCACTATCTTCAAAAACTCACATTTGTTTCAGAGCCGGTCAGACGATAGAGCGGTTAGCGTGCCTGACTGCGGGTTCGAATTCCCGCTCATGTTTCTCTCTGTGTTGTTCTGTATAGTGTGATGTGTGAATGTCGCCCACCCAATAAACGGGTATCTGTGGCAGTGTGGCGTGGGTAATGCTGCTCGCCTCCGTGATTTATGTTCACAGGTGCCCACTGGGTAACGTTAAATAAGTAATACTTCCGGCATCTACCTTGGCGAAAGACGTAAAAGTTCAGTGCCTGCAATTAGAAAGAAGAAAAAAACATTTGTTTGGGACTTCAACACAACTGGGCAAAGATTATTATTGCAAAATAAAGTTTAATCTAACATATATTGAGCACTTCTCCCGATTGGCAACTACGAGTTAAAGTTAAATACAAACACTTAACGTTTATTTTTTTAAAAAAAAAAATCTGAATTTTCACTTTAACATCATACTTTAACTTTTCCTTAAAAGAAAAAAGACAGCTGCTTAGCCCAAGTCCAATAAGTAAATTAGAAAGAAAGAAGAATGTGCTTGCAGATGGTAATATTAAAATTGTTTTGCTATTTTAAAAGAAGAATTTACTTTATTACTAATTTACTTATTGCGATCAAAATGACCATCTTTAAAACTTGCAGTATCATACTATCAGTAAAATTGTGAGTAATATTTTTCCGTAAAAAAGTCTTACCTTCTTCCTTCTCTGAAAATATAATACCATATTTTTTTTAAAAAAATAACTAAAAAACATTTTGTTCTAACTTTAAAGTAAAATGAAGCATAAATAGTTTGCCGAAATGAAGAAAAAATAGATTTATTATTTGAAGAGGCTATTAATGACTTATCATTAATAAGAGATTAAGTACTTTTTTATACCTATCTATAAGGTATTTTACTGTAAAGAGGTTTGAGCAGATTTATCTTTAAAATACTTTAAGATACAATTTTATGTTTATTCACTTCAAAAAATCACAAAGTAACAACACGGTATACAGGTGGTGGATATTATTTGAATCATTTTATTTCATCAAAGAACTACCCTTCCTTTAGCATTTTCGAATAATTTATTTTCCAAATAGGAAAATGAGAATTCGAATTAAGTGCGAACCTTTCTTAGAAACGAATAAAACATCAAGCACTCCACTTAAACTCGGAATAGTCATTTTTTCTTTTAGTTCAATAAAATTGAAAGGAGAGTTTGAATTAGATGAAAGTAAAGTTCGAAATAGAAAAAAAGAAGATAAAAATAAATAAATAAATAAAAAACAATTCAAAAATCGCTTAACCTTCAGCATTTTTTATTCTTTTTTTTCATTAGTAGTGGTTCGTTTTTTTTGTAACTTCCGTTTATTTAAAACAAAAACTTGAAAGGAGGAAAATGTCATTAGTTTGCTTAGAAATACATCGCTTTCTGTTCTTTTTTTTTTTAAAGAATATTTAAAACAAAAACGCATAAGTGTTTATTGGATTGAAGATGCAGGAGCAAATATATTTTTTGCGAACTTTTGTTCTTTATTCTAATGATGACTGTCGATAAAAGTGTGTGATTATTTACGTATTGTACTTTTATTTAATGTTTTGTTTTATTCCAAGACAATAAAATTGCGTTAATGATGCAGGAATGGGTGATAGTTATGTTTATCGCTTGATATTAAGTATTGCACTAAAATGGTACAAAAAAAGTTACTCTCTAATGTGAATTTATAAGGGTCGTAAAATGATTCAAAAAATATCATTTATCCTCAACTTTCTCATTCTAAAAAGATATTATTACGCTCTTATACCAATTAAGGAGTTAAAAAAATTTAAAATTAAAAAAAATAGGAATATACGGAAATGAATACATATTACTGTTTCTTTATTCTTTTAGTTGAAAAACTATGTGTTTCATTATTCCTTATTTTATTTCTGTACTTATCTCTTTTTCACGTGTTTATTTGATCAGATATAGCTTAATAATGGTAGAAAAACAACTTTTTTAACTGCATCCAAAAAACAGTGAATTAAGTATAAATGAATTTTTCATTAAACCCCAGGATCGGATAGATTCCTTGCCAATCTTAAAAATTTTTGATAGTTTAAATTATTTTAAACTTGATTACAATCATTACTTCACATTTTTTTAAATACATTTATTAAAAAAATAATTATGATAATAATGTTCTTCTATTTTTCAGCTTTAATTATTTTGAAAGCGTATTCAAAATAAGGAAAAAAACGCATTAAAAAGCAATTTAAAATTGCTTTTCCATACAAAGCTATGATAAGACTCAATGCCTTAGGTTTTTTTTTCCTTTTTTGAGATTCAGACTGATTAATTTTAACAAAATATTTTGTCTAGTGAAAATTCAGCAAGACGCAAAGTATTCCGATTTAATGAAATAAATAAATTTTTAATTTTTAAAACAATAAATACAAACAGGAAATTTATTTTGTTTTCTGCTACGTTTTAAGAAAATTAATAACCACGATAAGAATTATTAAAATTTAAAAACATAAGAAACCAATTAAATCAATGTCTCTTAAAATAATGTGATTAAAAATAATACAATGTAATTTCAGCTTCATTTGGGGAAGAAAATCTGACTCTTTTCGTCTTAAAGTAAATATATTACAGCAGTATTACAGCAGCAAAAGCAGTCTGTTTTACCAATCAACCTTTAAGTTTACGTTTAGGAACATTTCTTTACCTTCACGTCTTTGAAACCATTAACAATTGGTATTATTAAAAACCGTGAATGCAAATATATATGGTTTTGTGGCCATTTACTACTAGCATAGTTTCAAGACCCCAAAAATGAGTAACACTGGCTATTGGAGTTAGGTTATGTTAAAAGTTTTGCTACATAAAGGGCAGTCGAACTAGATTGTGGTTGAGTTGTATTTCTTCAAGTAAATTTCGAAATGTGACTTAATCAGTATATCTTGTGATACCACTTATTATGAGAGATGGGAAATACTGAACTTTCATGTGCAAAACAACTCTGTGGGGCCTCCATCTATGCATGGAGGAGAACTACAATTGTCCCGGATGATCAATTGAAAAGTACATGACTCCGAAAGCTCTAAATGTTTTGATGAAGTGATGGAAATATTGTGGTGTTTACTCTGGAATTCAAAATGCCTTTCAGCCGAGCATGATGGCGACAGATTAAGTCTTGTGGCTAAAGCATGCACAAAGCAGCAAATCACTAAATGACTTTATAAACTGTTCACTACACACTTGTTACTTCAAGATTGTTCGGCAAACGATGGAAAGTAGAAATATGAATTCGAAGCTTCATATTCATTAGCATAGTTTCCAGCTTTTGAAGAAGGTGATATCGATTCCATTTGACAGCGTGCCTAATTGGTGTAGATAAATTCTGGTTGTTCAACTGTACGAAGCGAAAAAAGGCAATAAATCCTTTTTTCGCTCCGCTAATAGTTTGAATACGATATTTTTTATGATTATTTGACTACTTTAACTAAATATATATATGTAAAAAAAAAGAATTATTATTTAACTACATTTTTCTAGAAACTTTTAACAGTGTTTTTACAAAAGGAAACATTACTAGATTTATAAAACCAATATTGTGAAATCAGTTTATATTCAATTTAACGTCATTATAAGGCAATACAAATATTTTTTTTCACTTTTTCCGAACACGAAACCATCTAAGCTATTTATATCTGTATCTATCTATCTATCTATCTATCTATCTATCTATCTATCTATCTATCTATCTATCTATCTNCAGTTATACACCGAAGAGCCATTACATTATGACCACCCTGCTAATAACAGTAGGACCAATTTTAGCCCTCAGAACTGCTAGCACTCGCCGTGGCATTGATTCCACAAGGTGCTGATAGGTAGTCAACCGTATCTGGTACCCAGCGCTGACCATCTAGTCCAGCAATTCCCTCACATTGCGAGGGGGTAGCGTGGCAGCATGAATTTGGTTTTCCAAGTAGGACCACAAATGCTCTATTGGATTAAGGTCAGGTGAATTTGGGGGACAAGACGTGACTTGAAAGTTACTGGAATGTTCCTCGAACCTATCCATGACGATTCAACCCTTATGACATGATGCATTATCCTGTTGGTAAACACCATCCCCGCAGAAAAAACTGTTACCATGAACGGGTGAACCTGGTTTGCAACTATGTTCAAGTAGCTTACAGACGTCAGGGATTGTTCTATGAGTATTAAGGGTCCTAATGTGCCCCATGACAACATTGTTCCTGGGTGAGAAACCATGAAAACCTGGGTGAGCCCAATTGAACAATCAATTTCACGATTCAAATATTTAAAAAGAATGTGATTACGATGTATCTTAATATAAGTATAAGTGTAAATATGCTTAAGCTTGGTTTACACTCTTTAAATTACCCAAAAGTTTGTTGTTAACGAAACTTTAAGCATTACACCACAGTTTTCGCAGTGTAGCAAACGTATGCATTATGAAATATCTTACCAAGCAACTTACTGTTGCAATAAGAAAAATCTTACTGAAAAGCTTTATAAATATGATTTTTAAGAGTTAACTGAAACCAATTTAATAGCCGTCATGACGTTTTTGATTCATAAAGTTTATTTATTTTTTTGTAAATTCAATAAATACCGTCTCAAAAATGAATTGGTGCTAACTTTAAAATAAAAATTTATCATGCATTGCATGCATAAGTTATGTTATTTGCTATAGTTGCTTATTGTAAATGAAACTCATTAAAATTAATAGGATTATAAAATATTAGCGATTCAAAACTGCTTTCTTTAGCTATCGTTCTTAGTCTTAAATTTTCAATAAAATATATTTCTGTAACCTATAACTTAAGCTCTAAAAATTTTCACATTGCGTGAGACTGAACAATTTTTGATGTTATATAATGTAAAGGAAGTTTTTTGCACGCAAATCTCATCTTATGTACACTATTGTAATGATGAGTCAACAAGATCTAACTAAAACTGGCTTGTCGGTAAATACTTTGTAATCCCTCTGTCACGCGAGCTCATTTTTTAAAGGGAGATAGTTATTTATTTTCAAATAGAGGAAATACGAGTTATTGTTTGTTTAGTTTAAAGGAAGAAAAAAAGTAACTTTTAGATATAAAATGAATATAATTTTTAAAAATATTTTATTTTTCGGGTCTTTTAGAGCTCATAAGAATACGTTGGAAAAATACTAAGATGAATTTAATCTTATTTTATGCAGATAAAAATTTAATAGAAAATATAAGTTGCGTTTTAATTAGAGAGATTTTAATGTTTTATATAGATAATGCTTAGTCTACAATCCACGTATTCACATAAGTTGATATTTAAATTTTGAGTTGAAAAACAAAATTTTCTTTCTCGAAAATTTCCTTCTCTAAAAATATTTTAAACTGTAAAGATCTTGTGAACATTAAGTTGAACAATATTTTGAGGTATTTTTCAGCATAACATTGTATAAAATAATTAAGAAATTCATTTAAATTATATATTATAATTAAATTTTTAATGTTATAATGAAACACTTAAGATCTATTTTTTATTTTTCGTTAGTTACTTAGAGTTTTTTATATATTAATTTTAATCTGATTGAAAATAAACCGATAAGAAAAAAAAAATTATATTTCTTAATGGTTGATTTGTTTTTATTTTTTTAAATTTTTTGTAAAATTACTACTTTGTACGATATATTTCTAGTAAAAACTCTTAATTCTGGTAATAAAACCTAAAAATGTGGCGTTTAAGCCATTTATATGGTAACGGCATACTGGAAATTTTGGCTTTAAAATTATTGCTCTTTTAGCCACATATTTAATAAAAATGCAAAACCAAAAAATAGATCTAACCGAATGAATGGTCTTTGTACCATGGATTAAGGTAACATGATAAAATTTCTGAATTTTCACAACTCTGATAAAACAATATTTACTGTTCATTTAACTAAAAATCTTTACTAAAGCGCTTCGATAAAAGTTACCCAGCGTTTTAGTTTTGTCATAGAGCCAGAATCATCATATATACATACATAGTAAACTTTAGGGTCATTTTTACAACCATATTTTACCATATTCAGATCATTTTGACCACACTTTTTTTCGCAGTTTTGAGTTGAAATCGTTATGTATTTATACCTACTTCATTTCTGTATGAGTAGTTTTGCTAAATAAGGCTACAGTAATAAACAAAATAAATAAATTCTTTTAGTTACGTTTTCACACAAATCCTGCCCCACAGTCAGAAACACAGTTATATTTAGCAACAAAGTTTTGTAACAATGGCGTGAAAAGATATTTGCCCTTCGGGTAAAGAAATGCATATTTATCTTGTGCATTATGAATAACTGCAAACTCATAAAAAAATTTTAAAATTTCAAAAGGATACAGCCAATGATGCATGTTTCATAATTACCAAGATAAAGACTTTAACACTTCTGTTAAATTGTAAACAAGAATTGCTGAGATCGAATTGAAGACAGTTTATGCTTTTTTAAGAATATCTATTTGATTTTTACATATTTATCGGGAATACAGTGCCTACATCATATTTAAGGCAATTTGCATGTTTTTAACAAAATTAATTTCAATTTGCTATCGAAAATGAAATAAATTGGTTAGTATACAATATAAGATTTGTGTATTTTTAACCGATTCCCTAACAAAAGTCAAAGGACAGTGGCTAAGATATAATTTAAGATAATTTGCACTTTCTTAGCAAGCTATTACTTTATATACCTAACTTAATACCATTTTACAATACAGTGGCTCATATGATGATATTTAAGATATCTTGTATATTTTAATCATTGTCTATTTCCATTCTCAATGGAAGTAAAAGGTATGAAAGATAACGGCTGATACTAAATTTCGAAAAACTGGTATATTTTCAATAATATCCACTGTAACCTTGTATTAAATATGAAAAGAGAGTGACTGATATTTAATTTAACATATTTCAATCTTTTCTCCTATAAATGTGGATAAAAGATAGTGTTTAAGATCTAATTTCAGATATTTTTTGTATCAACAACTACTTCAACTGTCGATAAAAAAAGGAAGAACAATGAATCAGTTTTTTTAAACATACCCTACTCCTAGTTAAAACAATGTCACCAATTGAGGTGAATTATGACAGACTTATACCGTTTAGTTTCCTTTATTGCTTTGTAAGAAGTAGCTTATTAAAATTAACAGGACGTTTCTTTCCACATAAATACAATTAAAAGAATATAATTAAGCCATTTATATTTTAAGAGTTAAAGTCATCAAGAGGAAATACAAAATTGAAAATTTATTTATAAATTCACCCTCATTTGTGATCATAAAAGATCATAAAAATAAAAATCTGAATCTCAAAATGCATTTTTCAAATGTAATGTAATCTCAAAATGCATATTTAAAATGTAACGTATGGTTTATGTTTTCTTTTTTTTATGTGATACTTCTTTGTTTTTTTTTCTTTTTCTTCACTGTATGTATTCAATTGTTAAGTTATAAATGCAGACCTCTGCATCCAAAGAAGATTCTAATTTTTTGTTGTTATTGTATTCGTTTTATTGCATTTGCTGAACTAAAGTGTGTATTTTTTTAATCATAAAAGCACTAATCCTTAGAATTGTTAGATATTAACAATAAAAAAACCGAACAAAGAACACTGATATCAAAAATATTTTTTTTGCACTTTTCTATTAAATTGTTTAAATTATTTAACCATATTAACAAACTTCATTTAAAACATTTGCTCAAGACTTAGAACATTATAAATTTAAGAAAAAATTATTTACTGATAATAAAATAATGTTGCATTATTTCAATGGGTGTAATAGAAAAAGAAAACTAATTATATTTCTGGTCATCTTTCGTTAAAAGAAGATAAAACGATACAAAAAAAGTTTGTGTCTTTTAAGCTTTAGTACAAACAAACAAGTAAGCATACTAAGCAAAAGTACAATAACAATAAAACGAATACCTTCTAATAAAAGAAGTGCAGGGTAAACGGCGAAAAGGAATAAAATCGTACCAAAACAAACCAACGGCGACAGCTATAAAAATGCCTCCAATTCCTTGCCAATCTTATACCAAGGGTTTTAATGTCTTTCCCTTTGGACTTTATGGACCATCCTTCTAAAGAATGGCAAAATGATCCCTACAGTGTGGACTGCACTTTGGGTTCGAAAATTTACCATCATTGTAATCTGAGCACGCATGCTTCACTTCATTTTGGTGCTTTGGGAGAAAATATTCTTCGAGTAAATCATTCTTTGACAACAAATATTGTCTCTTTATTTTTAAGTATAAAGCTTATCGTTTCTAATATCGTTTTCTAAAATTTATACAAGATTAAGTAAATTTCATCGTATCCTGTATGCCTAATTGCTTTTCAAAAGGGTTACACACGAAATGGAAAAATGCTGGTGATGCAAATAAATTTCTGATTTTTGGAAAAATAATATTTATATATTTTCAATTTATGTTGCGAAATTGATTTCATAGGCTTATAAAAAATAATACTTTTGGTAATTTCATTAAATAAATTCCCAGCTATATCTATGTTTTTATTATTTCCTTTTAGGGAAATACTATTGAAATTTTTGAAATATTATAGATATATATTAGATTAGGTTATTTATTTCTTACTGGTTATTTATTACACACCATTCATTAAAGTAATTAAAAAATAATAATATTATAAAAATAAACCGTCATGAGGTTTGGGAATATATGAGGTGTTCCAAATATTTTAAGCCGGAAAAATCTTAAAGCATCTATTTGTCTACATAGAGTTTTTATTTTTAATAAAATAAACATAAATACTTAATTATTTGATTAAGTTCACTTTACTCTGAACGTCTTTCGCTGTTTTTCCAAATCGTAAATATATTTTCTACTAACATATTACAGTCTACTTTTTGAAGCTAAATTGTCTAAATTACAATTTGAAAACTTTTTAACATTTTGTAACCATGTAACGATTTTTGAATTCCATGCAAAAGGAGTTTTTGAGGAAATCTCTAAAAATATATCTTATTCTGCACTCTATTCAAGGTTGTGGTGTAATAAAATTACCGATTTTACAAAGGATTTTAATATAATTGAGAAATTATTAAGTAAGATAGTTATTTAGTTTTTAAATGTTAGTGGATATGTTATATACATTATATTTCAGCATGACAGGGAAATGCCTCATACTCTGAGGAACTATTGAAATATTTTTAACGATACATAAAAAAACATTGCATATTTACACTGATTTCTAATGAGGCAAATTTTCAGAGTTTAAGAAAATTTAATTTCGTGGTGAGTCTGAGCTTTATTTGAATTTACAGCGACATTATATTAATCTGAATAATTATAGATAACGATTGTAAGGAAATTCTCCCGCTGTCAATTCGCATTTTCAGATATCCGAAATTTAGTCAGTGAAGTCAGATGCTATTGGTTTCAGTTCACCAATACAAGTTGGCGATGAGTTTGGCTTCGAATTAATGGTGCTAAGAGAGAAAGCCTATTGAGAATCAGTCTCAGATTGATGAAGCAAATACAGTGACGACAATTTCGATTAGGATTCTAGCTCATCCTCACAAATGAAATCCAAACAATTGCAAGCATTATGCAGCTGTGAAATTCTGCCTAAAATTCCGAACAGTATAATTATGTTTATTTACCACTGGAGTTTTGAAATTCAACAACTATAGGAATCCATTGAAAATTTATTTGTGTAACATTAACTGCCTAAATGTCATAAATCTATTTATCTGTTTAAGTTTCATAATGTTAAAATTAATATGTTACGTTTAATACAACAATTAAGCAGAGAATTTTAGTAACTAATGAAAAAGTATTTATGTTTTGAATTTCAGGTTGGAAGCATTAAATTTCAATTTAAGACCCCGATGCCTATTTACAATCAATTGTGAGCTATTTAATACATAGTAAAAATAGAAGAATATTTTCATAGACAGGATTTTTGAATCCAAACATATAAATATTTGTTGCTAAATTACAACACTGAGAAAAAATTTATGGACAAAACTACCAAAATATGATAAAATTCTGAATCTTTGAGAACATCAACAAAAAAACACAGTCCCTTTTACAGAAGCGTTTCGGTTATGATTTTGTCAAAAATAACAGTATAATATAGTTTTATAGCATGCAATATAAATTAACAAATGTAATGAAATTTATTAATTTTATAATTCTTTAGAACATGGTATAAAAACTATTTATTTGGTTAAGGGGAACTGGAGAAGCATATACAAATAATGCTAAAACTGACCTTTTTCGAAATACCGTTTCTCAACATCTGCGTCATTATTTTACCCCAGAATATTTACATATACATGTTTACACTGTGATAAATGTTAAAACTTTTCTTTTGCAAATTTTTTTACTGAAGATTTTTTATTTTTTTAAAGTTTTTATCAAAAGTCTTTCATAACTCAAAAAGTATTCCTGTTAATGCTAAAACAATTATCACAGCATACAACTGATATAATATCAATTATTTTGAAAAATTTCATAGCGATATCATAAGTAGTTTATGAGAAAAGGTACATCGAAAAAAGTCAGTATTAGCATTATTGATATATCTCCTTAAATTACGACTCTTCTTAACTTAGTATATTCTTTTAAAAAGTATGATACTAAATGTACTATAAATCTTCTACTAAATGTGGGAAAATCTTTACTAAATGTGGGATAGTTTTTAATAAATATACGCATACCACCATACCATAGTTTTTAATAAATCACAGCATACAACTGATATAATATCAATTATTTTGAAAAATTTCATAGCGATATCATAAGTAGTTTATGAGAAAAGGTACATCGAAAAAAGTCAGTATTAGCATTATTGATATATCTCCTTAAATTACGACTCTTCTTAACTTAGTATATTCTTTTAAAAAGTATGGTACTAAATGTACTATAAATCTTCTACTAAATGTGGGAAAATCTTTACTAAATGTGGGATAGTTTTTAATAAATATACGCACTAGAAATTCCTTTAATCCAATCCTTATGAACCAAAAATGATAAATGAATTGTTTAAATAGCTTATATTCTGGTTTTATTAACCATAAATGTCATTACCATACAGAAAGGTAATTTTATCAACAAAAAAATTTTTTTTTCTTGCTGTTACATTTCGAATAATAGTATTGAAATTCTGCATGTAGTTTAAATTGAATTATGTTTTTTAAACAAAACTAATTATTTTTTACAGCAAGGCAACATGTGTTAGACTGATGTGTTCTTTAGACAAGGCATGTCTTAAAATATCTCTTTATAGTTTTATTACTATGTCTCTATGTGATATTAGTATTTTGAAATTTATTGCGATACTCTTTTCAATATTTCAAACAATTAATGAACCTCACATTTTATCATATGCTAGACTACTAGGTGAGTCAGAACAAAAATGATAAAAAATATAACAAAATAATTCGAATCCAGAAAATTTTAGTTACCTCATTTCTGCCAAGGAATAACTATTTATCTGCACTTGCATTTATATTGTGAGTGACAATTTTCAAGCTCTTCCCATTTAAAATATTCTATTGTTTTTGTAAAGCCTTAAGTCTGAGAAACATTAGAATATATTTAAAAAAGAATACTAATAACATCTTAGATTTGTTAAAAGCATATATCCTACTACTTCTGCCATAAAATTTATAGGAATAATTAAGTATCACCAAAAAAATTGAATTGTAAATGCTAATCTGTTTCAGCTCTAACTTGCTTATCCAAATTTGTGATCTTAAAATTACGGTAATCTAAATTATATCAGATACAAAAAAAAAGAATCCGAGTATTTTTAAGTCTGCCTACGTTTGCGCAAAAGCACCAAACAGCTGTAAAATACGTCGAATTTACTGAAACTAACCACTATTTGTTCGAAATTTAGAAACTACACACACTTATAAATTTTTTTCTTCTAACAGAAAAATACGTGCTGACCCAGTTTTCTTGAGTTGTCAAAACTACATCAAATACAAACCTTTCAAAAGCACTTTAAGAAATCGATGTCCTAATAGTAATATATACTTTAAAATAGACAATTTTTTTCGTGTTTCTCAACCCCGTGTCTCGGTAACAAATTACGATAGTCGTGGAATTAAAAGTAATATATATTTTATCAGACTCAAAACAAAACCGTAAATTTCAGAAAAAGTGCAGCACAAATTATTGGTGTATTGTAGCTTTATTGTGACACCTTGCCTTCTAATCTCTATAATTAATAGCATAGCTGAGTTTGCTAGCCATTTAAAAGGAGTTGTCCATACGTAGCTCCATGTAAAGAAATCAAGCGATGATGGAAGAATCTTGCATTTATTTTTTAACGATTCTATAGAAAATTCTTCATTACAAAGGTAAGATGCATAAGAAAGAATTAATATTTGGCAGTTTTTCTGACAAATCATAATCACTTCGACAGTCAAGCAAAATTTTGTCTAAAGCATGATATAAAAATTTATAATCAATAATAATCCTTCCTAAGTCTCTCCCTATTTTTTTGTGTTTTATTTTTTTAACAGTTTTGAACAAGAGGTAGGCATAATATTAATTCACCCATCCCCTTTTTAGCTATTAAGGGCATGCAGGACCAAAAGGGTGGGGAAACACTAAGACTGCAATGCTTCACCAGCAGTAACTTTAGTTCATTGCTAATGCATTAGAAAAACAATATTTCAAGACATCAATACTCTTTAGCTATGCTTTACGCTGTTAAAAATTTCGTGGAAGAATGGTTAAATAACAATTTATTACCATATTCAAGCAAAACAGTAAAATATCCATAAGAAAGATGATATTCAAACTGGTAACTTGGAAAATATCGTTCTGGAACTACTTCAACCTAATACAATTATTACGAGAACTTTATCACACCAGACAGACCCACCTAATGAACCTATTTAGTTTTTTGAAGCTGGGTACGTATTGTAGCCGAGAGGTCTAATCTGTCAACCTCATGACCGACAGAACGGAGGTTCGAGTCCTAGCTTTGACACCCCAATATTTTGACTATTTACTTCAACACATAAAGAGCTTCCCATGTCTTGCGCTCCTCATTTCGTGACCCAGGGCTATAGGAATAGGATACTCTCATCCATGAATAGATGGCACCACCAAAAAAGCTGCTTAACGATTCCAATGTTCTCTAGCGCCTATGTCCAGTTAAATTTCTTTTTCATGGTTTTGAAACCATGCTAATTATAAATGGTTAAAACACCTAATAGTTTGGCATTTATGTTTTTTCTTAACTATACTGGTAGCAAACAGTGTCAAAACCGTAAAGGCAAATATTTCCTTTACCATAAATATAACGGTTAAGTGGATGGGCAGATTGCTGCCCATCCACCTAACCGTTATTTTAACGTAATTTCAGATTAAAAACTCTAGCAGTGTACAAATAATAGCGTTACATAATTGCTATAATGTTTTAGAACAGCTGTAATTTAAGTGAAGTACAAAAAGCAATGATAAAAAAAATCTTCCAAATTCGATTCCATCAGCAAAGATTTTGTTCTGCAATTCTAATGACAGGTGGGTCCTAAATATCGACAAATATCTGCTCTCCACACTGTTTGAATATAAAAGTTAATTTTTCTCTAAAATATTTATCGTTACATTATTTCAAGATTTTTTTGTTAACATTTATTGAAGGTTAACTGAATGACTGACAAAGATGTGTAATTTATTATAATGAAGTTTGGATAAATAAGAGCAAAATTTTGCACTATGTATTGTTTATGAAATATTTTTGCAAAGATATTCAAGTGCAGTGTTAGAAAACAGCAATAAATTATTTGTAAAACAATAAAATATTTGTTTAAAGTAATATAAAAATCACCATAATTACGCAAGATTAAATAAAAAGGACATTTACATAACTTCACATAAAGTGATAATTTGGAATTTCTAAATATCATTTTTATAAAACCCTTTATTAATATATTTTTATGTTACCAGTCATATTTTTTCTATTTGTAAAATGAAAATCTTTGTTAGCTCTTTCTAACACACCTTTTTAAAATCTTTTACCCTTTTTTTGAAATAAATAGAAATTTATTTCATTCAAGAAATATTACTTCAAAATTTTTTAAAATAAGCATACTTTTGTCTTTTTGTTTGAATAAATCATGAAACACTGGAATAAAGTGATTGCAATGGAATTGAAACTGGAGGAAACATAATACATAAATATCAAATTTCACAAGCATCATTGAATGCACAACGCTCACTATTCATCAGAAGTCAAACATAATTTACATTTTATGTTGAGCTGCATAGAGAGTTAGAAGCTATAAAATGATGCCCCATGCAGTATTTTATTGCATATCAAGGTTATTGATGCTTTTAAGGGGATTATTCTTTGATCTTGTTTATTTGCTACATTTATTCAAAAACCGTTTTCCTATGAGTGCTATATGAGTATGAGATCAAAATTTTATAGCACTTTTATGGGACATGTGGCGTAGTTTTTGGAAGAACATGACAAACGACCTGAGACCATTCAGTGGAAAAGTACACATAATCTTATAATAGTATCGGTTTTGGAAATATATTCAAAAAACAAACTGGTTTAGGAAAACATTTCATAAGAAATTTATTCTTTTATCCCCACAGCTTAAGTGTTATGGAAAGAGATAAAGGGTATTAAGCCTCATGATAAAATGTATTGGTATAATACTTTTGAACAATATTTGCAAATTATACTGTTTGTAAAAGAGAAGATTTGCACTGGGAGAAAAAAATTGAAAGTCATTTTTTTTATTATAGTTTTAGGAATTTACTAATCAGGATAATGGATGAGAAATAATTTATTGTCTGTATTTTTCATTGAAATACACTAAAAATGGTTTTAGAAATGAATTTTTAAGGAATGTATTATTTTAACTGTAGCTTAATTGCTAAAGAAAAATATGTGCTACAGAAAATTCACCTTTAGGAAAAAAATTCAAAAAGATTTGTTAATAAAGTTATAAAAATTTACTAATCAACATCGAGAATAATATTATTTTATCAGTGCTGTTTTTGGAAAATTTTGATAAAAAGAAAAGAAACGAAAAGAAAAGAAAAGAAAGCTTTAGAAAACTATATAACAAAAATATTATTTCAACTCTAATTTAAGAATTATAAGTAATTTAAATATTACGCTTTATGATAAAAAGAGTTGAAGTGATACTTTTAAACCATCTTTGTAAAAAAAAATTATTATTTTAAAGAATTTTTTTATTTAGAAAATATACACTTTGTGAAAGAAAAAAATTTTTTTTTAAATGCAGTATTAAAAATAAATTAACCTAGGTAATGGATAATACAAAATGAATATCAGATTCATTATTAGAAACGTATTAAAAAAGCTGGTTTAGGTAAACGTTTCATAAGAAATATATTTTAATTGCATCTGAAATGTTATGGAAAAAGATAAGAAATATTAAATTTATAATAAAATGAATTAATGTAACACTTTTAAGCAATATTTGGTAGTTTAACAATTTCAGAGTATTTGCGAAGACGGAGCTTTCCATTTTGAAAATATCTGAAAATGAAATTTTTAATATCGTTTCAAAAACTAGTAAATAACCTAGTGGATATGAATTAATCTCATAACAGTACTTTTTTTTTGAACTGTATGAAAAAAATTGATTCATAAAAATGCATTCTGCTTTCCACAGTTTTAAGTGATATGAAAAGAGCGAAAAAAATAGTTCTAAACTAAAAGTACTTAGAAAATACTCATTTACAATATTTAAAAATTATGCTATTTATTCTTTTTTTACAAGAATTTCTATCAGAAAAACTTCACACTGTGAAAAGAATTTTTTTTTTCCAAATTTACAAATTAATGTATTGTTCAATATATAAATTAATTATAATATATTTAATAATATTTTTTGTTTCTTATAAATTAATCGTAATACTGAATTTAAAATAATTTTAAACTGTTTGACTCAAATTCATTTAAGTCCGGTGTCTAACGCATGTAGTAAATTGTTCGCATATTGTATATCGTATCGCATATGGTACAGCATCTATCATAAATCGCTTCCTAACTATGAATTCGTTCTCTTACTTATTCGTATACATTCCGATTTAGCACCATAAATACTTGAAAATATGATTTTTGCCTGTGAAGGTACGCCTTTGCCCCTCTTATGATCACCAGACCATTATAATAATTTTTTTTAAATAATAATATTTTAACACAATATTTTCTTTCCTCGGAGGGTTAAAAATGTGCATATATTCATTATCAATAATTAATTAATAATTAATATACCTATATGTAATTATATTTAGAATAATTTTAAATATATTTTATTTCGGAATACAAAATTAATGCAAATTTGAAAGAAAAAAAAAACATGATATTTTTCATAAACAATTTTTTTATTTACTCTTATTAATTAGATTGGTTATATTAGAATTATTGGTTTGATTAGAGTGCATTTAATTAACCATATTGTAATGTTTAAATATGTTTTTTTTCATCATTTTATTTATCAAGAAGATAAATTAAAATAGATACTATTCATTTGGGTTGACCACAAGAAATACCGAAAACCTTTTTTTCTTTTTGCATGAAGTAATTTGTAAATGCCCTTGATTTTCATTTCATGAACTGTTAATACTTACCTTCTTTTTATTTATGTATGTTTCAAAAGCATTGCCTTCAGTTTCAATTTAGTGGGTTTTGAGAGATTAATTTATTATAAATCCCTAAGTAGAAGTTAATTCAATTTTCAATAATAATTTTTGTTAATTCTGTGTTTCGCCGTTTTTGTCTATGTATCATAGCTTTTAGTTACCCTGACGTCACTTATTTTTATTTTATTCTTTTCAAAGTAATTTTATTTAAAGTGTCTAGCAGACATATAAATTCATCCTTAAGATTCTTACAAAAAAATCTATCTTAAAAATACTTTAACTCAAATAGTATTCTTCCAAATAACTAAAAATATAGACTTGAGTAAAAAAGTATTTTGTATTTTAAGCTTATAAAGAAAAAAAAATATTTATTCAATTATTAAATAAAAAGCTCAATGGAGTTTAGATATTTTATATGATATTAATTTTATTATATTATTAGATATTATTAGATAAATTTAAAATAAATGGAGTAAAAGAGGTTTTCATATTAAATCAGCAATTCTTTCGCACATTATTTAATCAGCATATTCATTTAAATATATCTTTGATTATTTTATTCGAATAAAAAAATTTATAAGTTCATACCTTGAAATTCAGTTTGAAATAGAATTTGCAGGGAGAAAACCAAAATTAAATTTACATAGTCATCAAACTCCATCCATTTCAAATCTTTTGTTTGAAGATCCTTTCATGAATAAAAGATATTACTCACCAGAATGAATTATTCATTTGAATTACCATGAATAAAATTATATGATAGAAATTAATTTCAATTTTAGTATTTCTTTCCTTATAAAACAATAACTAAATTGATTTCTTAATTAAACAGCATTTTATAAGATTTGAATTATTGATAAATGTATTTAAAATTTTTCCCCCATTCTTCTGGTAGAGGAGGCAACAAATATTTTTATGAAGCCATAAAAATTCTAATAAAGCTGCAAATTTATACTATTTGATAAAATTTAAACCTTATAAATGTGCTTTCTTAATATGCTAACTTCTTCCATTAACTTGTTTTTCTTTTTTTTTCTTTTTATTAATGTTAGAAAATCTCCTTATATGTTTTTTTTACTAAAAAGACATAGTGATTCAGCCCGGTTATCAATGCAACTGCATCATCAAACTCCTATGTTTAATTTCTTAACTGGCATTTATTTGTTTGATTGTAGAATTATTATTTACTTGTATAAAAATCGAACTTGTATATATATATATATATATATATATATACTTGAATCAAGTTTTAGTAAACAATACCCTCTGCACATATTCTAGAAATGCTTACATAGGGTAAGAGAAAAAAATTAGATTTTAAAAATTGCATGGGAAGTTTTGAAGCTAGTTATTATTGGAAATATTGTTTGGGACATGCCAGGAAAATGACATTTTGATATTCAATAAAATTTTTTAAGTATGCAAAACAGTCAATGCTAGTGCAAAGTCATTTTAAAATGCTAACGGCAATGCTATTTATTATTTTTTTAAAAACAAAGTTCTTTCAGTATTATAGTATTAGATCTTGGAGCAAGGGACAGTGAATTGTCATGTTTCGTGAGAATCACCCATATATGATTGGTAACTTAACCCCGGAGCTTTCAACATGATTCTAGATGATTTTCGTATAACTCTGTAATGATTAGTCCTATCACTTTGAAACTCAAAGCTTACAGAACAATCATTTTGTTGCTAAATTGGTCACTAAGATTATCTCCAAGTCGACAAAATTGTCTTTTCCTTTCTCTCTAAATAACATTAAAAGGAAATGACTTTCTCGCTCAATTTCTAAGTGAACTGTTTATTAAGGGTTCGTCTGCAATATTTTAACAATAAAATATTGACAGAACAAAAATTGTAACAGAATACTGCGCATTGCTCCTACTCGCCTCAACCACAGCACAGACGAAATAATGCACCTAGTTGTAGATAAATTATAATTAAAATTCCATCACTGCAGGACTAATCGTAAGGTGCTATTTGTCAGTATAATGTTAAGGTTTCACTTTAAAAAAATTCCTTATATTTGAAGGATTTTTTTAAAAAATCTCAGATGTCATCAGAAGATAATGTAAGGATTAGCTATTAAAATACACCAAAATCATATTTTTAATAAGTATCAGTATCCAGCTGAACAAAAAATTTTTATTTCGGCATTATTCAATAAATTACTTGCATTAATAACAATTGCATTGCGTTTTATTTCAAATATTATACATTAAATATAGTTTTCTGCATTGTCTTATTACATTTAACTACAACTAAGTACAAATTTGCTTTTATTGAAACCACATCATGCAGTATATGAATATTAAAAACTACAAAGTTTAAAATACAAACACGACTTATTTTATACTAACAAATTGATTAAATCCACCATTTGGTATAATCAGTAATTTTTATCACATCGAGAGATGTAATCCTATACTATTTCTTAAGGTCTTTAATAATTAATTAAATATTAAGTCACTTCACAGTCTGAATACTTCATTCAAACAAAGATAATATTGAAAGTAAAAAGTACTGATTTTATTTCTTCCTTAAAGAAAACATGCTAGTTTAATAAGAATATATTTCTTCCATAAATATCAATGCAAGATTTCTTATTTAATTTCAAACCAAAGAAAAATTCCATCCTGTCCTAACCGAAGCTTGCTGATACTTTATCCCTAAACGGGATAAATTGTAAATCCCATAAGACTAAAATATTCCCTTTCTATTTAAAGCGGAAAGAAGCTCTTAAACCAAACTTAAAATTCGTCCTCACCCTTCCTTTCATAAGGTTTAGGTAATTACATTTCCGTTTCTTATCGTTCCACGACAAACCCCTACCTCAAGCTCTCCCATCACCCATATTTAAAAAATAAAATAAAAAAGGAAAGAGATTCTACATATTTTGCTTTCTTCTAGAATAAGGTCTTTCCTTTTTGCTAAGTAAAAAGCGCTAACAGTATTGTGTAGATGGTATCTAACTGTAAATTACTTTGTGCCTTCCTGCAAATTACATAATAATTGCATCCCCGTTTCATTGCGGAGCGATATTAAATTTTTGACTTCCAGCTACGTTGTCTTAACTATCATATGGCTTTTATCCTTACATTGTTGGAAACATGTTATAGAACATAAATTTATGCAACTGCGGTCATAAAGTGGTGAGCTAGCATTTTCTGATTATATTTAAAGTTCTTCTTTTTCTATTGTAACCTCGCATAGAATAAATTCTCAGCGAGCTTTATGCTCATGCATATAAAATTAACATTACTGATAGATTTTCCTTGTATTTTTTTTTATTCAAAAATAACTTCTAATAAAATTTTGATGCTGTTGAGTTTCGAGTATTTTACTTTCTATTCCAAACTTCAAGCTTAACTAAACAAAAAAAAAAAAAAAAAAAAAAGGTTTATCCTATTATCCATTTACGAGTTATTCACAATTTTCATTCTCGAAAATACTTTCCACCACTATGGAGGGCCTAAATACATCAGGATCGAACGTTTCAAAATGAAAAAGCACGCTCGAGTTATTCCATTTGAAGAATACCCTTTTGAGTGCATAAAGTTTATCTCTTTGAATTTTTTTATATTATTTTTATAGATACCGAGGCCCTTATCTTCAGAGAAATTGAATAAAAAAGTATTTTTTTTTTTTGAGAATAAAATAGGGAATCATTTTTAAACTTCTTTGCTTTTACGATTCTTGTTTGTTACTAGTATTTTGTAGAACTAGAGAAAGATGAATATTCAAATTCTCTCAAAGAAAGGCAATCTAGCTTTGCCAAAGCACATACCATAAGTCTTGGACACACTCTTTGTATAGAAAATATCCAACTTCCAAATTTATTGTCATGAAAATTTTGAGAAAGAAATTTGAGAATATACGTTTCAGATTTAAAATTTAAAGGTCTCTTAGATTTCATACCTGTTTTATTTCAGTTTAAAAAAGGATGCATTGAGACGAAAAACATTTTGTTAAAAAGAATATTTCCATACGCATAGTTGAGTTTTATTGTTAACGATGCATAACATTATTCGTTTCAGCTCACAACTAGATTAATTTGTATGCTAATGGTATTAGATTATATACAATGCTTCATCAGGGTAAAACATTGTTTTTTTATACCAATAGTTAATTCTATGTTCTTTTTTAGCAATGTAAATTTTATCAAGTTGCTTAACTATTTCTTTTGAATAAATCTTTAAAATTTATAAAATTGTTTCTGCTTGTAATAAAGGGCACAGTAAGTGCGAAAAAAACATATTTCAGATATATCTAACTCAAATACCTTAGAAAGAAATAACTTTGAATATAATTTTAATATGTAATGAAGTCGGTTATTTCGAAGCAGACAACTTTACAGTCTTGTTTGTAATTTGTCCATAGATTTGATGCGGTCTGAAGGGTTTACCAAAAGTTGATTTCATTTTTTAAAAAATTTAATTTGCATTTACTTTGTCACTGGAAAATACTAGACCAGTGTTTATAAAATCTAGTTGCACTAAGAGTGCTGTGTCTCCAGTTCTTTGTGTTATTTATTTTGCTGTATTAGGCACTGATCGTTTGGTATTTGTATTTAGTACCAGAATTGGAATGTTTTAGGCACCTGTATGTGTAATCGTTGCTTTGGTTTCTATGTTATTTATTCACACACGTAGAAAAACATCCTACCATTTTAAAGTTAAGGTAACAATGGAACTCATCTTTAACTTTTTTTCACTTGGCGATGATGATTCGATAATTTTTTATAGTACAAAAGCGACTAATATAACTTTTTTATAGTAGAAATGGGAGTTTTTAACCATCTGCATCTGGGCTCGTTCTGATGATTAAATCGTTTAAATAAAGTTACATGATAATTGTTTCAAGGGAACGAAAAATTGATACATGATTTTTTTAGCTCTTCTAAATCGAATTTTCTGTCCTTGAACCAAGTCATTTGTGTTTGTTTATACCGAATTAAATCAATGCCAAACTAAAACATACGGGAAAACTAAAATTTTTTAACTATCCTTAGTTGCACTCTTAGCACTATTTATTCAAAAATTAAAGCAAGTCTCGTTTCTTTAGGGTATATAAATTTTCAACAAATAAATCAAAAATATTATTAATCCAATGCATGTTTTGAAATTTAAAGTATAAATCGTATTTTTATAACCATTTTCTAGTTAATTCTCCGTTTTTATTTTTAAACTATTCCAATTATTTATTCAACTGAAGTTTGTTATCTCAAGGCAGTAATTAAACAAAATATTTGTGACTGAAAAGAATTGTTTTAGTTGTTTAAACGAAAACTATTTTTTTTTCCGAAGAGTACTGTTTTAGATGCAAAGCTTTATTATATTTCTCTTTTCTTCGAACCATGCACAACTAAATTCTCTCTATTCGAGCTGAAGTCTGTAAGCTGTTAATAGCCCGCAAGCGTTTACTAGTGAACGTTAAAATAAAATGAAGTAAGGAAATTTTCAAAATCTTGAAGTAGTATCTTGATTTAAAACGAAATTTGTTTTACAAATAAATTAGTCTTACATTCATATTGTTTAAAATTATTCTACTATTAATACATTTTTATAACATTAGATGTTTGGATATCGAATAAGTCTCTTTACATCAAATAGTATTTTTACAGATGTCTCTCTGTAACTTTGTGTGTGTAACTTTGATGTGTCTTTTACAGATGTCTCTATAATTAGAAGTAAACTTCTAATTATAATGGAATGATTTAATTCATGAACAACCGACATTGTTACCTATAAAGAGCGACCAATGTGGTTAAAAACATTATCATTAATATGTGATTTTTAATTCAAATAATATTATAAATATTCACTGTTAATAATTTTAATATTTTGCAATAAAGGATATTTCTCATTACAAAAGGTACTCTTTATTTTCGCAATAAATAATATGATTATTAAACAGTTATATATCATTTAAGAAATCCTTATACAATTCTATGTTAAAGTTTTCAGAAGAATTAATAATAGAAATAATTAGAAGAATTGATAATATGTAATAATTAATTAATAATATAGAGCAAATTATCTATATGTCTTATGCTAGAATATATAATTAGTTTTGATAATTTCATAAGTTTCATTTATAAAATGTATTCATTAGCACAAATAGAAAAATTTATATATATATATATGTAACATAAAAAGCTTCAATTAATCTTTTTATGTTAGTTTCTTCGTTATAAAACAACTCCTAATTTATTGCTACTTAATTCTTCGAATCGAAGCACTTTATGATACTTTTAAAGAAACCACATCCTGTTTCTAAATCTATTTTTAGCCAACTATACATAAATTTAAATAAAGATATTTTTCCTTTTAAGCCTTGTGAGAATCGCGTGATATATTTAATTAACCAATAGTAATTTCTGAGTTTTCCCTCTTTTCCCTAAATAGAGACATTTTAGGATTTTTTGCAAGATTTTCCCTACCAGAAAGACTGTTTGCTGATGGAGTAAACATCACTTTTTCGCTCCCACTCAACTAAGAATGATCAAATAAAAGTTTCTCTGATTTAATTTAAATCCTGTGTCTGTTTTCCTGCTCGGTCCGACTGCATCATTTTACATATATATATATATATATTGTTCATGCGTTGCAATTTCGTTCATTAGTTTTCAGATACCGATTCAAATTTAATATAGACATATAACATGCATTAATCGTGAGACGTTTGGTTACGTAGGACACTATCATTAGAGTAAAGCAAGTATTATATAGTATAATAGGAAATAGTAGATTCAGTAGTTCACCAATTAGAGGAAATGCGTTTAAATGTTCAGCTAGTGGACTGCAAGGTATTGAGGTAAGAAGTGTTCTAGTAGTAACAAATATATTGGCAATCCAACTAGTCATCAAAAATTTTTAAAAATATATAATGATAACAAACATTATAAATATAAAATATGCATAGACACTTAAAGATATTTGCGATAAAGTTAAGAAAGTAAAGAAAAAGCATTCTCATTGAAAAATATTATTGGTATGTTTGTATGCTTAATTCGAATTAAAGTGTTAGAAGTATTTTCAGAAAATAAGTTTGCAAGACTCATATTTTTGATTATTTTTAATAAATTATTGAAAAAGAAACGGTAAATGAAATTATAATATTTCTTGGAAAGCCAAAAAGATTTGAAATATTGTAATAATTATTCAATTTTTTAAAATTTTTCAATCTAATATCTCAGATAATTATAATTCAAATAAGAGTTTCTTCGGGCACAGAAAACAATTATTAGTACTATATATTAATGGCATTTTTGGTAAAAAAAAAAGAACATAATTCTGATAATAAAACCAAATTATATGGTATTTAAACCTTTCTTTCAGTAAATTTTCTGTTCATATGGCAACAGTTTATCGGAAATTCTGAAAAACAAAATTACAAATTTTATTACTACACATTTGATGAAAAATACAAAACTGGAAAGTAAATTTTACCGAATAAATGATTTCTTATGCCATGCTCTAAGGTATCATGATTTAATTACCATATTTTACCTAATTTACTCAATTTTATCTCACATTATAAAACTTTTAATGTAAATGTTGCAAAAATGATTACTAAAGTACTTCGGAAAATATTACCGATATTTTTGGTTTTTCTATCTAGCAAGAAACACGATAAATTTTACCATGTTTTGGTAGTTTTGACCACACTTTTTTTTTCTCCATCAGAGTTGGCATTTTACAAAACCTTTATAAGTATATAAATATCCATGACTTTAGTTTAGTTTTATAGCATAGAAAAGCGGTCTATTTACCTTATAGTTTGTTTCCAAAAATATTCCAAAAATATTTTAATTGAGTTTCAATCGAAAAGCAAAAGAATCTTTACTATACATTTTAACTATAATCTTACTCAAGTTTTGACGTATTAAAAATTTCTTTTTCCATAAGCTTAAAGATGTAAAAAAAAATCCATCCAAGTATCCAGTTTAGCTGCTATTGGTGCTTGTGACTAAAACATTTATTTCATCAATCATAGAAAAGCAAAGCGAATAAAATAAACTACATTTTTTAAAATGTCCTACTCAAAATGATGCTAAATATTTATGAAGTAATAAATTAGATATGAAATGCTTTTAAGCATGCTTTTAAAATAGCTTTAATACTAAGAAAAATATAAATTTGACTCTAAACCTTATAATATTAGATAAACTAGCTACTACTTAAAAATATATGATAATCAATTTAAGTATTAAAACCATTTCAAATTCAAATTTTATGAAATTTGCTTGAATTAAAGTAAAACATAAGACATAAAACATTTAACTAATATTCATAGAAACAGTTTTGCTAAATCAAAATGCTTTTTACTAAACGAGGATTTTTCATCCGCTTAACAACCCCCTGTGATTGCTCTGCATAGATTATTGCCTTTTTAATAATCGCATAATATAATATAATGTAATATAATATAATATAATATAATATAATATAATATAATATAATATTATTCTTGTAATTTTATGATTTAATATTTCGTTAATATAATAACGTAACAAACAAAATAAATAAGAAAATCACGAAATAAACCTTACCTGGATTTGAAAAATTACCAACTGCGCTGAGCTTGAAAAAGAAATTACTTAAATGTACAGTCTGAGTAATAGAAGAAGAAAAAATACATTGGTAGCAATTTTAATCGTTAACTGGACTTGGGTAGTTATAACAGTTTAAATTTTAAACAACCTTAATCTAGCTTGAATCAAGTTTTTCATATTTTTAAAAATTCCAATGTAAATATTAAAAGCCCACAATTCATGTTTACGATTTCAATTCTATGGTAACTTTTATGGTATTTTTATGTGCCACAGAGCTGACTGTATCAAGTATAACAGCTAAAAATTTTCATGCCAATTATAAAATTTTATATACGGCTACATCTATTTTTTTTTTAATTTCAGACATCAACTGACAAACCAGCTAATAATAGTAAATTCTACTCCTACTGCCCTTACGTTAAATCTCAACTCTGTAGGGACATCTCTTTGGGCTGCACGTATTTTTTACTGCATGTTAAACAGTAAATAATTCATAAGCTTTCAGTGAATTTTTTTTCACTATTCAACAGTATTTTATTTCTTTCACATCGTTCATTACCGCATAACAATTTTAAATTCATAAGTCTCATAAATGTAGTTTTTTCGTTGCTCTACAAAATGTTACACAAACTTATGTGAAGCAAAAATAGTGTTACAAAATATTTGTTGAATTCTTTCAACTGCATTAAAATTTCGGACAAATTTGAAAAAAAAAAGAAAAAAGAAATCGCGATAAGTTTACAAATTAAACCAGCTTGTCGTCTTAGCGCGTCAAACACTTACTCTCTCTGTAGTTACATTTCTGTGAGCTGCAGGTCTTTTTTACGTCATAATTGTACTCCCAGAACATTATTTGTTCATTTTCGTAATATCAAGTCTCTAAGATTTTTAGTTTTTGCTTAGCAAAACAAAATGTAACGTAAAGTTGAACACCCGAAACAGTAGCAGAGGCTTTTGCGATTCTTTTTAATACTGAGAAATTAAATTAACGTGGTTTTCAATGTTCTTTTGACGATCAAACCAACTTAGTATCCAAACCCTTGTGATTAATATATTGCTTCGTTTTTAAATTTTTTTATTCGTTACTTTTGTTTACACCTCAAGATACATGTAACTAAACAGTAAGCTACGTCACATAATTATCTTCAGTATTGATATCTTTATTCAAAAAGTTTTGGAAAACTACAAAAAAGAATTATAATATTATTCTTTAATATTTAGAAAGAAAAGAACCAAAAAAAATGCTTACCGATAGTGAAATTATTTATGTAAAATATTTGAAATTTTTAATCCCGTTGGATCGTAATATTATTTTAATTTGTAGCAGCATTATAAGATGGCAAGATGGAACATACAGTTATACAAATTAATCCTTTTAAACTACTACATACTATTCTTAATCAGCACAAAAACTTTATAGGGCTTCGAACACTTTATTAAGGTTTCGACAAATTTGCACAATAATATGGTTTAAAGTACCGATATTACGGAACCGATATTATTGAATTTCATTACTAAAATAATTTTTCAGAAAGTGCATTTTTTTTATCGAAACTCCAGCAAATATATAATGATTTTTAAATTATTCTCATATTTTCAAAGTTACACCACTAAAATTTAGATTATTACATGAGATTTGGACATCAGTTACTTTGTCATTTTTTCTTTAAAATTTAAATGATTTTTTTTAATAACAGAGAAGAATTTTAAACAAAATGGACAAAATGAAATACATTTCTTTCGTTTTAGGAGAATGACAATCTTCTTTATTTCAATGTTTGATTTTAACATTAGGAAAAAATTAAGTATCAAAAACTGTATATGTTGTTTTATGATTTTTCCTTAAATCCTTATGTTGTTGAACTCATTATGCTACGTTTCAACTCACTGTGTTGTCTAAATTGTTATTGCATTTATGCATGTATTTATAAGCCAGACTAAGTTCAAAAGCGTGGAATTTCGAAGAAAATGATTTTATCTGGTATGATAGGAGAAAATTTTCTTCAATATGCCTTTTTCTAAATTTCACTTTTTAAATATTACTTTTTTGCTTAAAGAATGTTTCGTGAATTAAATAATGTCGATTAAATTTTGTTTAGTTGCACTAAACTCTGTCCTTTTACTTTTAGTGTGCATTTGTATTGAATCAAAATTCAAGGACTGACAAAAAGAAATTTAGAATTCTAAGAACCAGAGAACTTAGTACTTTTCTCCTACATATTGATCACTCCAAGTGGAATTGTCTTCTTTTTCTTAGGGTACTTTCACATATTGTGTTATCTCAGTTGCGTGTCATTTCATTATAATGACATTGTTTTCACAAGTTCCCCACATCACCAGTCCATCCTTTCTCTTACCGTTTAATGTCTTTCTCTCGCTTATCTGCCAGCCTAACTCGATTTTCGCTCCCCACCCCCAAATTAAATCACTCCCCATCCGTCGACGCCGTCTTTCCTTACAACAGATGCGCATCCCAAATTACGAGCGCAAGCATTTATTACGCATACGTTTAAAGCACTTTTTTCCCTATCATTTTTTCTTCTCTTTTTATGCATCTTACGCATGCGCATAATCGTATGCACTCCCACCAACCGTATAATGCGAGTCAAGTAGGCAGTAAAAGGCAAAAGGGGTACCTCTGATGGAACGGAACGATTTCAGACATTCACAACCCCCCTTTCCTCGATAATTTTTATTCTAGTCAACTAGGGTCATATGTCCTTCAGTGGGCCTTCCCCTTTCAAGTATCCGCATAAGCTTGTTGATGTGCTGGGCATTTAATATTCCTTTTTATCATGTACGCTATGGCACGTGGCATGGAAGATCGCGAAAATGGATTAGCACAGTAATGTTAGGTTTTTTTTTTATTTTTTATATGGCACTTTCAGCAATTTTATGACTCACGAGAGTACTAAGAGACTATTATTCTGTTAGATGTTATAATAATGTGACACAAATTCTATTTTAAACTGATAAGTTAGGTTGTATTTTGATGCGGTGTAGTGAGAAAAGCGTGCTTTAGAGTTCGTTACGACCATTAGACTAAAATTTTATTTCTTGTTGATGTTTTCAGATTACATAATTTCTAATTTTAGCTTAGTTTTAATATTCTAGGCTCATTATTTTCAAACACTCAAACTCATGGAGCTCACTAATTCATTTTATGAATATTTAATGCAATAAAAATTTTATTATGATATCTATATTGTGTTAGGTGTTATAATGTGATACAAATTCTATTTTAAGCTGATAGATTAGGTTATAATTTGCTGAAGTGCAATGAAAAAAGTGTGCTTGAGAGTTCGTTGCGATCATTAGACTAAAATTTTATTTCATGTTGATGTTTTCAGATTACATAATTTCTATTTTTTAGCTTAATTTTAATATTCTAGGCTCATTATCCTCAAACACTCAAACTCACGAAACTCACTAATTCATTTTATGAATATGTAATGTAATAAAAATTTAATTATCATATCTATATTGTGTTGGGTGTTATAATGTGACACAAATTCTATTTTAAGCTGGTAAATTAGGTTATAATTTGCTGAAGTGCTGTGAAAAAAGCGTGCTTGAGAGCTCGTTACGATCATTAGACTGAAATTTTATTTCATGTTGATGTTTTAAATTACATAATTTTAATTTTTTAGCTTAATTTCAGCATTCAAGGTTCATTATCTTCAACCTTAGCAAAAAAATCTACATTTAATAACTTTAGATTAATGATTACTAAATTAAGATTTTTTTAATTCCTTATAAAGTTTATAAACCGTCCTTAAGATTGCCTACATTTCTGATGATAATAGTTATATTTACAACGTTTACTATCTACACGTAAGAAAAAGTCTTAGCACAGTTACCGTATCCTATAAATATAATTACTAATTACTACGTATATTAGTAATTTCTTCCAAAGAAAAATATTATTCTGGTCCATTCATTTACTAATTTTTCTCTGGTCGTATATTAATGGCTTTTCGAAAAGTCTAGTTTTCGAGGCTATAGTTTTTATTATCTTACATTCAGAAAATACAAAACAAAAGTTTTAAATTTTATGCTATGCTCCAAGGTATTACGATAAAATTACTAAATTTTACCACTTTTATAAAATTTTAACGCAAATTATAAAACCATATTTAATTTTTACTTTTTCCAAAATTATCACTGACGTGTTTTGGTAAAATTTCCTGAGGTAATAGTTTTCCCACGGAGCCAGAAATACAGTAAATGTTACAATATTACGGTAGTTTTGACAATATAGTTTTTTTCTCGGTGTTTTCCTCATTTTTCTCATAAAATTTGTACAAAACTCAGAAAATATTAGTTGAAAGATGTAGTTCCTCTCACAAGAATTTGCTGCTATTTTTTAAACTTAAACCTGATTTTCTGCAGTAAATTTTGGAAAATCATGAGTTTAATTTTAACATCTGTTAGAATTTTGCACATTAACTAGAAAAAAATATCGTAAAAATTAAAGTAGTTTCAAACATAACAACAATGGAAGGTATAAATACTTTATAATTGCTTAATTATTAATATTCTATTATCCTATGAAAGCTATTAAATGATGAGAGAATTAACACATTCTGTAATTCAGTGGAATACCAGTTCGTAAAGACCTTCCCTTTTCAGCACGCTTTAATTGAATTAAGATATTTGGTCTTTTAATTAAGAGTAATACTAGGATTTTAATTTAAATTATAGTAACATAGTGGACGGAATTCAATAGATTTAATATGATGCCATTAAAATTTATAATTAATAGAAAATTCCCTTATTGGTTCATCCTCCGTATCTGAATAAATAGCCAATTTGAGTACAGTCCTGATATTTATTTTCGACATTATATTGTTCTCTTTTTAAGCAAAATGCTTTTGTGAAAGTTATGATTTATGACTAAAAGCTTTAAAATACATTTTATTTAATTAGAAAAATCTTCCCAAAGATGTTGACGAATTGTGCAGCTTCAAGCATGAACACAACGCAACAAATATACACACAAATACAATCTTAGAGATTAGCCAAATTTTAAAGTTTAACCAAGAAAAAGTTTAGGTATATATTATGTCATTCAAAAGCTGGTTTTCAGCCTGACAAATGTTGCTGCAGAAAGTAAACATGTGAAGCGAAGGAAAGTAATTAGAAAAAAGCTTTACTACGGCATATGATTATGGCTAATGGTAACATTTCTATGATATTGAAAAGTTGGTACAAATATGTGTATGTGTATGCACAATGCACAAATCTTTAACTGAAAAAAATAACATCCGTTTTCTGATTGAAATTTTTAAAACAAAATTGTATTTTAATGTCTAAAATTTAATAGCTTAAAAATATTCCAAAAGTCAAAAGACGTGCAAATTAGTTAGCCAGTTAAATTTTAAGGTATTAAATATGTGAATCCGATTTTATACAGCTTGATAAAAAAAATTATATGCGAATTTCTCTTTTACAACCTAGCTATAACAACCTAAGGATTTTAATAGAATCAATTTTGAATTGCTGAAACAGACGTTAAAAGAGTTACGTTCCTAACATTTGATAAGTAATCGCTTTGATTAGTAATTATTATTGTATTAGTAATTATGATTTGATTAGTAATCACTACACTTAATTGAAAAGGTTCAAAAAAATAATTCATGGGTTGGATATTATGTTTTCTATCATCGGCAGAAAAAAGTAATTTTTCCACCTCAGTGATCAATTTTTGAAATTTTCTTATATTAAAATTTTGCTAGGTAAAATCTCATGAGTACAGTTTTATGATTGTTTTTTTTTTCTTTATTTCTTTGGCTACGTGGCAGGTGTAACAGTGAAGCATGACAAATGGAGCCAATCACTAAATACAACCAATTTGCCCGTAACATATTGAACTACGTAAATACTTCACGGGAAGAAGTTTTAAAATAATAAAAAAAAGATTTAAAGTTCCTCCAAAAAATTTTATATTATGCATAGTCCATTTTAAATAGGATTTAAAGTGATTCCTGTATTGGCTGTTATGTATCTTATTATTGACGCAAAAAGTTTAATTTATATATTTTATTAAATTTTCTTAAATAAAAAGATTAGAAGATTTTCTTAAATAAAAGATTAAATTAAATTTCACTTAGGGTAAAATTTCACTTAATTCAATAACGTTTCATAGTCTAATTTCTTATACATAATCTTATTTAAGTAGTTTATTTATTTTTTTACTGCGTGTCACGTGTAACGGAAAAGCATGAAAAATGGGGCCAGTCATTAAGAACAAGCCATTTTCTCGTGAATTATTAAACTGCCTACATGTTTCGTGTGAAGAAGTTTTGAAAAACTAAAAAAAATGTTAAAATATATATTTTTATAAAAAGTGAATATTAAAAGTGTTATGAATCGATTAGAGATACAAAAAGTATAACTTCTATATTTTATTGAACATTTTTTTTAAAAATTTTAATGAATAAAATTTTTACTAACGGTAAAATTTCATGCACTTCAATAACGTTTTATAGTCTAATTTTTTTCTATCTTTTTTGACTGCGTGTCACGTGTAACGGAAAAGCATGAAAAATGGAGCCAATCACAAAGTTCAAGCCAATTGCCCGTGACTCACTGAGCCCCCTAAATGCCTGACATAATCTCCAGGTTTTGCTCTAATCCACGTTGGTATGGAACTCCCTTTAAAAGGAAATGAAGTAGGGTAGCGCCCGTAAGACAAACTTGTAATTTTCTCGACATGGCTGAGTTATGCGTAAAAGTAATTTAAAATAAGCTTAAGGTCTTTAGATGACTTTTTTTTGCAAAGTACTATAACTGACAGATCAATAACTAATTGAAGTACGAAATTCTTTCTGTAGCGTCACCTTACTGTAAAAATTTGTTTCTATTCCCACTCTTGTATTTTTATTATTATTTATTTCTATGCATTAGCTAACATTTCTTCTTATTGACTTATTTTTTCAGAATTAAATATTATGTGAATAAACTACTGGGTTGAAAATTTTGCAGGTTGCTTTTAAAACCTCTCTTGACGCAAGAAGAAGTTATATGGAGTAGGGCATACTATTCAATAGAATAAAAATAATAATTTATGTTACTGGCAATTTATGAAAGACCTGCATTGAATACAAAGACAAATGATCTTGAAGCAAGCTATAGTATGTTCTGGCGGATCTAAATCAAGAAAAACGAAACAGGGCTATGTTTACTTGACTTTATAAAATGTTACTGTGTTAACTCCCAAATATTAATAGCACTTTATAAATTATTTTCATGAATCATAAATTTTCATGAAACACACATGTCCAGTGCATGTCTAACTTTTGCTCAAAATTTTCTCATGAATGAGTGATAATTTTACCTTCATTAGTAGATCTTTATATGAAACAGTGTTAGGCCAGATTTTTTTTCAAAAATTATTTTTAAATATCTGTTCTGGAATGTTTTATTTGTTTTTGAAGAGGTTCCAGCATTCAACATACAAAAGTATGAAGCGAACAACAGCTTTAAAGACATTTATATTTGCGGAGATATTTATATTTGAGCTCTCCAAAATTTTTGAAAGCTTCTGAAACAGGTTCTAGCTTTTAAGATTCTTTGGTTCACCTACTTAATGATTATTAATAATGCGTAAATTAGTGATTATTAATAATGATAATTCCTAAAAAAACTTTAAAAAAATCGGTGTAGGGAATACCAGGGAATAATATACTGGGTTCTTTACCATAAAAAAAATCAGAGAACTGGCCCGTATATTCTTGCGAGTTTATTTTTCCGGCTAAATTGGTTATTATTAATAATACGTGGTCATTACTAAATATTTATGTGTTTCTCACTAAAGTTTTTGCTTTTTTTAAAAATGGGCAAATCAGGTGGATTTGGATATTTGACATTTTCTTGAACTTTATTTAAAATTATATAACACTTTTTCTCACGACACTTACCGTAATTTTACGTTCTACAATGTCTTAAAATTTTATGTTTAATTAAGGCATAAATGTTTTCTCTTAAAAAAATTGTTAAAACATATTCCATGGGGCCCTTTGCAACGAAGGTCAAAGGTCACTAAAAAATCTTCGGAAAAAGTCGATTTTTAGACAGTCAAAACCTACAATCAATAGTGTCATTTGTCAGGTCACTTCCCTAATTTAAACATGGATTTAAAAGGGAAGGAAATTTACTCAGTGACTGATCATGGAATTTTCTATTCTCCATATTTTACGAACACGCTTGTACTCTGTGGGTCTTAGCGGAGTCGAAAAATCAAATTCCGGTCCTTCTGGACCAGAGTCTGATACTCTAAGCACTGAGCTACTTCGACCCTTGTAATTGATTATTAATAAAAGAAAATATACATCGAACCATTGTGAAACTTGCGTTCCGAATATGAATGCCAATTTCATTACTGCCTTCAGCATATCAATATCTAGTATCTTCAGCATATTAGTACAAACTCCTTCGGAATTTTCGAGAACCAATTAAAATTTTTGATATTACAAAAAGTTTACGGAGAATAGCAAAAGCTAATTTACGAGCTTATTGTAAAATATAATAACGGGACTTCGTAGATTAATTTCAGATTTTTTGATTCGATTTTTTTTTTTGCCACACTAACAAGCATTCTTAATGGTTGGAATTTTTAATATTACCTGTAGCAGTGAACGAAATGTCAAAAAAATAAATAAAGGGTTGATCGCGGATTTAGTTTATTACGCATTATAAGCCACCTAATTTCAGTACTATTACATCATTTCTAATGTCGAAAAATGACGTAATTATGGGAAATTTTGGAAAAAAAATCACATTTTTTGCTATTTTATCGTTAAAAAAAATATGGGTCAAACTATTTAAAAAAAAACAACTTGAAAATCTTTGTTTTTAATTTAAAAGCATTTTGATCGTTTCCTATATAGTGAAAAAAGAAGTTTGAAAGAATTTTTAGAATAGTTTTTTTAAAACTATTAAAACGTAATTCTTGAAAAAATCATTCTTAAGAGAAAATTACCATTATCATTAAAATGTTGTAATTTTCCATAAAAATTAGATTGTAAATTATTTTACAGCAAATGATGAGCTATAATATGTTTTCTTGTGCAATGCAAACAATAATTTGTTTTCTTATGCTTCATAAATTTTTAAAATTTTATAAAGGCTCATAGGTTTTAGTAGAAATTTAGAATTATAAATATAACGAAACCTAGTTAAAAAATTTTGAAACTGAACTTTTCCAAAAGAATAAACAATAATATGAATTGAGTATCATTAAAAAAATATCGCAATTCACAAATCTGTTTAATACTGTGTAACTGAAAGAGTAATAAAAAAATAATATTTCACTTCCTAGCACAAATTTGCTAATTCAATTGTATATTTTTTTTTAATAAAGCAGAAACCAAAAATTATTACGATTCTTTGGAAAAACGCCAGTATAATTAACAACATAGAGATTGAATTGTCCCATTTAAGAATTGTATGAAAGCGTTTGATATGATTATCGTTATAGTGCACCATATGTAATAAAAATGAACTAATAAATATAAATTAGACAAGAAAGATGTAACTTAGTCTAATTGCACTTAACAAGACATATTAATGGATTAAAATGAAATCGTAAAGTGGACTCGTAATTTTTCGACATTTTATAAAAGACGTAATTTGGTGCTAAGTCTGAGATAATTGCAGGCATTCATCTTTAAAACGAACCTCAAATTGCTCGTAAAAATAACAAACTAGAACATTTTGGCAAAGCCCAAATTACGCTCATATTTATCCCTAACGGAGCACTTTAGAAAGAGTTTCCAGAAAAATAATAAAATATTTTGGCTTTTATTAGTTCCTTAGGTAATGCTCATCACAACATAGTTGTCGAAATCGTTGCTGTTCCGGAAATAGTATATTTAAAATAAATGTATTTGATTTACATCCTTTGGATTCAACAGTACATTTTCCCTACATTATTTCTATTTTTAGATTAATCAGAAGTTAGTTATAACGAGAAAAATAGTATCCTTTCAGTGTTTTGGATTGATTATTTGATATACATTACAGCGCATCAATATCAACACGCCTCTTTTTCTTTCACTTTTCCATCAAAAACATGCAGAATACTTTATTTCAATCTGATATACATGCATCTCTTGCTTATTAGTTTTCCTTCGCTATATCTTGCATTAAATCTTGGAAATTGGCAACAAAATCTATCTTTTGTAAAGATTGCCTCTAAAACATAAATTTTTGTGGTAAAATTATTGCAATTTGCTAGTTTCTGGCTGACTATACGATGTGCACTCTCGCCTATTAATATCAATGCTCTTACTGTTTTTTCTATCAGAAGCACGCAGTGCTTTAATACAATAAGTAGATCATTCTGTTGTATGTCTTGGTCATTAAGAAACATATAAAATTTATCTTTCGGATACGATGCTTTAAAATGACAGCTTTGGAGCAAAGAGTATTATATTTTACCAGTTATTATTTGATTAAAGTTTATTATAACTTGATTATTATTTAATTAAATATACTACCACTTATTGATATCGATACATTTTCGTTTCTTACAGACTCCATCAAAAACAATCAGCATTTGGTTCTTCCGGTTAATATTTACAAAGATCTGTTTGCAAAGTTGTTCCCGTTCATTTCGTAATAAAATTTTTATCGGTATATAAGCAATTATTATTCAAATTATTTCTTTGTTCTACATTTTAAAAAAGAATAAAGAGATTTAAGTTTGGTTCAGCTGTCTAAGATTTTGGACTTTGAGATTCTGTCTAAGATTTTGGACATATTTTTTCTTATAAAGCTTTTGGAATGAAACATGGAAATGGGGCATTTGGAATGATTTGCATTAAAACCCAATCGATTTAATATTGAACAGAACACTCTAAAGAATGCCTGGAAATCTGTTGCAGTGTTCCCCTCTATGATAAAGTGAATATTTAAGGAAAACAGAACATGATTTGTATGCTAAATTATGTAAAAAAAGCTGCTGAAATAATGTTCATTTGAAATGGTGCATACATTATGAATGATTAAAGAAACAAATTTAAGTACTGACATGAAATTAAGTACCAATTTTATCATTAAATATTTTCAGATCCGGTTATATGCTCGAGACTCTGTTGCTAGACATGTTTTCCCAGACATGCACATTTGCGCGACAATTTATTTTCTCTAATTTTTTAGGCACTCGAGGATTTCAAGCTGATTCACATTTAATGGACTGTAAGATAAAAAGATTTGCTGAATCAAATTACTAAATGTCGGTTGCTATATTAAAATAAACTGTTCCGTTCGAAGATTCTTATGGGAGTAAAAATAATATTGCATTCGTGGAATAAAAACGATACTCGTATCGGTTGTTACAGTTGGAAGTCGGCTGTAATGGAAGGTTGTACTAAAAAAGAGTAGACTGCTTAGTATTAATTTTAGTAATTAGTATTTAACAAAAATTAGTGAATTAATTAAAATTTAATTCCTGAAATTAAATTAATGATTAAAAATTAATCACATCAATTATATCTCTATCAGTTAGAATTTTCACAATTTAACTGTCGGGTAAATGCTCTGTCGAATAAATGTGCTGTCGAGGAAATATACCAAGCCCAATATTTTCAATTAGCTAAGGCGTGACTTGGTGAGAAATGATTTTTAAATATATATCCAATTCATTACGTTTAAATATATCATACAAAAACATATTCATTCATCAATTCATAAAAATTTCTTTGAACGCGTTTTAGTTTCTGTGGTAATGTTGAGTAAATTCGTTATTCATCACAAATTTGAAAACAAAAAATAGGCTCTATCTTCACTTTCTACCCTTTAAATTATATGCTTCGCTTCATGAACTATATGACAAAATACCAAGAAACCCTATTACGGGTGATGAATATCCCACATTCTATCATAACAATGAAGAACAAATTAATAAAAGCGAGAATAATAGATGGTATTGCGTCAAGAGCTTAGCAGATTCGCGGAATGGAAAAGAAATAGGTAGGAGCGGATATTTAGGACTGCCTTCCTGATTGGAGTTCGAGGTCACAAATTGATTTATTGCAAGGAAATCGGAAAGGATAAGAGGACGATACAGGCCAACATTCTGACCGGTCTGTAGAAGACATTGTCACCTAATACCGCTTGGCGACGTTCTATTGTCCCAATTCAGCTGCTCAAAAGAGCGTCTTGATGGTTAGTTCTCTAATGACAGCCAGATCGTTTCTTATGTAACTTCTTTTGTTGAGCAAGGAATGAAGAACTTTTTTTTCTACTTTTTTCTCTCATTTCTTTCTGGGATGGAAAAGATTATTCCATTAACTGTCTTTTGGGAAACGTAAACAATAAAGTAATATCTTAAAGTAATGAAGAAATGAATATCCTATCTAAAGAAAAAAATTCTTGTGGTGTATAACTATCTTAAGTAAAGCGAGTAACTGCCTATTAATGCGAAGTATAGTAAGCGTCATATTTTATTTTCATTCAAAGAGCTTTTCGTGTTTTGTTGATTTTTCTCTTCTTTTATTTAATGGCTTAGTTTATTCATATGTAGCTCATGGCAATTAAATCTTTTTCAATTTGCGTAATATTACGCTTAAAAGGTTATTCTTCTTTCGAAATCTAAATTTAAACCTAAATAAACAGAAGAGGAAAACAAATTTAATCAGGGAAAACAGGGCTCTTGAATTCATTTCTTGTATTCGTATAGTATTTGAAAAAAAAAGATCTTATCATCATTCAAAACATATTTAATAATTTTTTAATAAAATTTAAACTTTCATCTTTAATTTAAATGATGCATGACATGATTTGAATGTAGAATTATTTTAATTCAATAAAACAAAATTGTTTTTGGCCACGCTAGTTTTGAAAAATAAAACAAAATTATATATTTTGAAAAAAAAAAAAGTAAACTGTAACTTATAACCAATTTTAATCTAAAAATAAAATTTTGAGTAATTAATTGTAACATTCTTTTCAGTCAACTGGGTTAAATAATTAAGTAGAAATAGAATGTTTCAAAGATAATTTACTACCTACTTTACAATTCGAATATTTTCATCTATTTTTCATAATTTTTTCTCTTTAAAATTATAGTTTAAATAATGAAAATATTACATGTGATTTAGTTTTCAATAATTTAACTGTAGCGAAATGAAATAATACAAATAAATATATTTAGCAATTAAGGGCTTAAACTCTTGACTACATTCCTGACCAAAGTAATATAACAATAACTTCCAAACTACCGCATGGAGCTGCAAAGGTACTAATCAATTTAGGTATCTCCATTCAGTTAAAAAAAAAAAAATTTATGTCTGATTTATTAACTAGACGGTCAAAATAACACAATGTTTACAGGATGATCAATTCATTAATATTGCATTTTAAGGCATAAAAATCAATTAATAGTTAGATATTTCCTTTTTAAATTTTGCATACTGTATTCATAATATTACAAATTTATTGCTTATCTTAACGGTTTCAAATAAACTGTTAATTGTTTGCTTAGGCAAAAATTATTATATTTTTGAGATTGGATGGTTTTAGCGTAAGCAATTTGTTACCGCTTCATATAATTCTTAAACTAAAAATTACTTACAAAGAAACTACGTTTCTAAAATATTCGTAATAAAACAAAGTCAAGCATAAATTAAATAGCATGTTTGAAAACCTTGGATATTGTACTAACTAGCCATCTAATCTGCCCTAAGTTATAAATTATATTATAATAGTAATAATATTAAAATATCAATTTACTTTTAAACTTATAAAAGTATTATAATAGTTTAAAATACTGTTAATTTACTTTTAAACTTATAAAAGTATCATAATAGCTTCAAATACTGTTAATTTACTTTTAAACTTATAAAAGTATCATAATAGTTTCAAGTACTGTTAATTTACTTTTAAACTTATAAAAACTTAAAACCTGGTATATTTGTGGGGCTATGGTAAGACTGTCCGCCTTCTACCAGAGAGGTCCTAGGTTCAATTTTATCTCTTTTCTTTTCTAAAAAGGTTGATAACTATTTAGTATGTTCTATTCAATTTATGGCTTTTTTAATTAAAATTACATTTTTTTAACTGAAATTTTTTTTTCATTAAATTTTTTAAAACAAAAAAGTAATATATATTTATTTTTCCATTTTTTTATTAAAACAAAGGAATCATTGTTTAAAAAAAATTTAATTGAAATATTTAACTGATTACTGCTTTTATTTTCAACAGTCACTTAATTTTATTTTTTAAATTGCGTCAATCAATTTTTATTATTAATCGTCCCTTCTCGCATTTGCATTCAGACCCTCTCTGGTAAAACATGTGTAGCCTATTCGTTACAACATAAGTACACATCAGCTTTTAAGTTTTGTTAGTTTAAAAATAAATGTACTGAAACTTAAGTGGAGCATATTCTGCCCTAGAGCAGATTAGGTGGCTAATTTTTACCCTATCCAAGGTTTCCAAGCATTCTCTTTCATTTAAGCTTGACTTTGTTTTAATAAGAATTTTCGAGTTGCGTACTTCCCTTGCTAGTCCTTAAATGCTTTAATTTGTAAATCAGACTTATTATTCGCATTAAAAAATTAAAATAAATGCTTATCTTAGAAACAGAATCATAATCGTAAAAAAATTGCCCTTACGTTATTCAAAATAAAAATAAAGAGCTTCATCTTGAAATGAACTTAATGACTCGAAAAACTTCGAAAAGAGTAATAAAGAAACAATTTATAGAAAGTCTATACATGAAAAAAAGTTTTTAATTAAAAGCACTACTTAAGCAGAGTTCTATTTCAATAACAAAGATTGTTTAAAAGAATGGAATAAAAAGTAAAAAATTTGAAATATAAACGTTACGTAAAGCTTTTTCAATAACGAGACAAAATAATTATAACGATGATCACTCAGACAAAAATAATTATAAAGATGGAATCAAATTCATGACAGCTAGAAAGATGCATTTCAAATATAATCTTACTCTAAGAGAACTGAAGTGACATTAGAAAATAATAAATCCCCTAATAAATGCAAAGTTTTGCAAAATAAATATAATTTAATAAATGATAAAGAAATTAAAAATGAACCAATTATGTTTGATATATTGTTAAATTAAAATGAAATAAAATTCGGATATAGCGGTACAAATTGTATATAAAACAAAACTATAATTCTAAACTTCACAATAAAACTAACAAAATATAAGGCACTTAATTAAAATGGTTTAGATTTTTTTCAAATAAATTAAAGTTAATTTTGATTAGTTAGATGTTGCATATTGTTTCACCAAATATTTCATTTTTAAGTAATTTTCACTGCGGGAGGAATATAATTGAGTAAATTAAGTATTTTAGACTCCTTCAACTTAGTATTAAGTGAGTAGTATTTGTTTTCACCATTTTTAGATAACAGTTTGAGTATAGTATTAGAATTCAAAGAAAAAACCTATTTAACTGATAAGTAGTTTATGTGTGCAGGTTTCATGTTTATTATGTCAGCAGTTCTCATAAGTTTAGATGTATTTTAAATAAAAGTTCTGGTTTTAGAAAGTTAATTAGATGTGGTTTTTGTAGATGCATGTTTGTCTAAGGAAATCTTATGTAAAATGTATTTAAAATTTAAGGCTCACTTTATTCTATTAATCAAAAATTTCAAATTCGGAATGCGAAGAAAGACAAAATTCAGTAAATACAAGTATATGATCAATATTTTACTACTTTTTGTATAGCTATTTCAAAAGTATTTAAAAATATAAGCTTTTGGAGCATTCCTTTTTAGTTTAAAAAATACTTTCAACATCTATGTATAAAAATTGGTACTATTATCATTGTACGTATAATAATAGTCTGAAAATTTAAAAAGTGGAAAATACCAAAACTTAGCGAAACTGAAGATACCTAAAGTGACATACCTTGTAATTATAGTTCAGAATATAATCGAATAATTTAGCTGGCATAAAATGCCACATGAAGGGAACTGGGGAATGCCAAATAAGTCAATGTAAAACAGTACAAAATGTATAAAAATTTTATACAAACGGAATGTTTTTTAGCAAGTTAAAGAAATTGGAAATAATTGTTAAAAAATTTATATAATTAATTCTCAAAAATAAGCAACAAGACAACAAGTTGAAAGACTCACTTAAACTATCCGTGAAGAACGAAATTTCAAACGATTTCCTATATAAGCTTTCATTTAATAAAAATATTGTCACTGTATCATAAAGTTATTCACAAACTTGATATTTCTCTAACCTAAACAACTTTCATTTAGTTCCAGCCTCTTAAAACTAAAACATTAAAAGTGAAATAATTTTTATAGCCAACAATACAATCAATGCCTTCGTTCAGCGGAATAAGGTAAAATTTTCAGTTTTTGATATTAGATAGTTTAATAATTGCTTCAACGTAAACAAACTAATTTTATTTGTTAAAAAAAATTAACAATACGAAATAAATCTTCCTGATTGGCGAATGAAACTTTGGCGGTGTTCTTTGTAAGTTTAGAAATTACATTAGTAGAGGATTTGAATTAAATTTTTAAAACTAGAACAATTTCAGTTTGAACATTATTTATCCTTGATTATAATTCTCCTCTATGTAAATCCTATTTAACTATGCATGGGATAAAAATAAAAGAAGTAGCTTTAAGATATCATTTAGAATCGGAGAAATAAATTAATAAGTACCGTCGTAATATTCTGAAATCCAATTTTCTAGTCGAATAATCTTCAGTAAGATTTGCGTGAGAATCGGCTGTCAACATTTTACACTTCACTCATTCATTTCAGTTAGAATGTATTATTCTTCCTTCATTCATTACAAAGAATTACTTTCATGCATTGCCGTACAATTTTATGAGAACCCAAGGAAATAAAGTTAATGTTATTCGGCCGAGATTCTTTGAAGACAAAACTAAACTAATCTTTGCGATGCATCGTTTTCAGATAATAGCCTATCCTCCATCTTCTTTCTGTTAGGGTCGTTATTTATAAGACCTAGAATATAGAAACAAGCATGAATAATGCTAAACGTGCTTTATTTGTTTACTTATGAAAACAATAAAGGCTGCGGTAATTATTTTTCAGTAATTTGTTGTAGTAATTCGAAAGGGAGACAATTGAAAATCGGTGGAATGTTATGCAATGGATTTTAGAAATGTTTGAAATTGAAAATTCTTGACAATTTAAAGTCTTATTATTAGAAGAAATAAGATGAATTATATGTATTCGGAGCAGTGCTGACCTTTAAGAATTATAAAGGTTACGACAGCCTGTTTAGATAATTTCTTAATTCTTTTTTCCAAATAATGATCTTTATTGCTAAATTTGGCAGCTTTTTTTAAATTAAGGATACATTATGTTCAATGAAATTAAATACAATGAAATACTTTTTTCTAAATACCTCACCAATGTGTACAATGCATAAACAAGTGCCGTGATGGCTCAGGGGATAGAGCATTCATCTTCTAATGAGGGGAACTGGGTTCAAATCCCAGCGATGTCTGATCGATACGAATTCCGAATCCGGCACGCACCGTCCACAGAACTGACGTAAAATATCCTCAATGGTAGACGGATCATGGGTTTGAGTCCCCTTATCATCAGGATAACTGTGGGTGACTTTCATGGTTTTTCTCTCCATGTAACTCAAATGCGTTTTAATTCCATCAAAAAACCCTCCACGAAGGCAAATTTCTCCCAAAACTTGTCTTCCCTTAACTTCTGGATTGGATTCAAAAATACAAGTCTACAGAGTTGAACATTAGTAGTCGTAAACCTGAAAAATGTTTCGGCTTTTCAACGAGGGGTATAAAATAAAATAAAAACAAAATGCATAAACTAATAAAAATGAACGTTTTATAGTCTAAGGAAGACAAAAATTGAAAATAATTAAGTTTTGAAAATAGTTAAATTTTGTAGAAATAATACATCGGAACAATTTTTGTAGCAGTCATACAAATACTTTATCTTGACTATTTCAGTGGTGGTGATTTCAAACCGGAAGCTACAGATTTTTTTAAATGGCAATTTTAATCATTTTTTTAATGTACAAGTTTAAAAACGTTATATAGGGCTGCTTTACATATACAACAGAGAATCGCGTAAATATCACGCCATACTTCCAGGGGTGTAAAAACACATAATTTGGATTGAAATTGCATAGGAACCAATGTTTGAGATTGGTCATCAGGTGGTTAGGATCGCTTTCTTATTCAGAAGCTTCACGATGAAACAGCGAAACCACGATGATAAAGCAGCCCTAGTGAATAACGATATTTCTAGGCATGGGTTCCTATGCAATCTTCCGATTTCCAAACTCCCCTAAAAACTTGCAACAACATTTATGCTACCCTCAATAACATATAATGTTTTTAAACTTGCTTATTTCGACAAAAAATAGGCTAAAAATGCCGTTAAAATGTAGCTTGGATAAAGAAACCAATTTATGATTTGATATCAGCGATGCAAAAGTATCTAAGATTGTTAAAAATTCTCATGCAACAGAAAAAATTGTTCCCCGGAGTAATTATTAATATTTAAAAGTTCAATCAAATAAGTTCAGACATATCAAACTGTGATGAAAACTTCTGTAGTTTTCAAACGCGTAAAGACTTCTCTGTATCCTTAATAAATTAAGCGATAGATATGTGCAATGACCAAATGAAATAATTCGAAATTACATATAACAGTTGCAACAAAAATGTCAGGAAAAATGAATGCCAATAAGTATGCCGAGCTGTGAAGTTTTTTAATTTTCTAAGCGGTTTTTTTTAAAGTTCGAGCAATTTGAATATTTTCCAAAATATAAACTTAAAAAAATTTTCTTTCTATCTGGTTAAATTCCTTATAATTACATATTTTCTTGTTAGTATTTTGTCATATCATTTTAATTTGTCCTCTTCTTTTAATAAGATATAAACATTATTAATGTGACTGCTCTTTAGTTTCGGGACATTATATATCGTAATTTTAATTTCATTCTAGAAAGTTCATTTACATACTTAATCAAATAAACTACTTAGCCAACGTCAAGTAATTCAACTTTATTAAAAACTACTGAACAAATATCCTTTAAAATGCACAGAACATTGTACCTAAATAAAATTTTTATGAAGAAGTATACAAATTTTTTGAAACTGATTATTGCATGAAAGAAGGACAAAAAACTAGTTTGTAACACTTTATTATCCTAAATGTGAACATTCATTCATTATAATTTACTGGAAAGCAAATAACTGTTAAGACTTGGTCCATTTCATAACAAGTATTCAAATTTTTTGAAACTGATAATTGCATGGAACAAAGACCAAAATATAGTTTATGACACTTCATTATTTTGAAAGTGAATGTTCATGCATTATAATTCATTTTAAAGCAAAGGACTGTTAAGACTTGGTCCATTTCATAATAAGTATTCAGATTTATAGGAACTGATAATTGCATGAAGCAAAGACCAGAATATACTTTGTGATACTTTATCAACCTTAATGTGAATATACACACATTATAACTTCCTGGAATGCAAAGAATTGTGAAGATTTGGTTTAATATAATAACAAGTATTCAAATTTATTGAAACTGATTCTTAAATTATTGAAACTAATTCTATTTTGTGACACTTTATTATCCTTAATGTGAATATACATGCATTATAGTTTCCTGGAAAGCAAATAACTGAAAAAACTTGCTTCAAAATAATAACAAGTATTTAAATTTTATTGAAACAGAGTATATTGCATGAAACAAGGACCAGAATATAGTTTGTGACACTATATCATCCCTAATGTGAATATACACGCATTATAGTTTCCTGGAAAGCAAAGAACAGTTAAGACTTGCTTCCATTTAATAGCAAGTATTCAAATTTATTGAAACTCAGTATTGCATGAAACAAAGACCGGAATCTAGTTTGTGACACTTTATCATCCTTAATGCGAATATACACGCATTATAATTTCCTAGGAAGCAAAGAACTGCAAAGACTTGCTTCCATTTGACTCATTTCACATTCCCTCCTCTTCTGCATTTAACATCAGTGCACCACGTTTGAAGGATCAGCGGTGGACTTTTAATTTGGTTATATCGTTTCACCCCACTCCCTTTTACTGGGAACTGATTGATCCTGGAATCCGTGGAAGAGAAGCTTCCATGGTTTCAATCTTCAACCGTTAGTAAAGAGAAAATAAGGACATGAAACTCTAGTTAGCGTACACTGTTAATGGAAGTCAGGGAAATTGCGTTTATTTTACCATCTTCCACTTTCGTTTGATACGTTAAGTATAAATGGAATCAGGAGCTCGGAATGATAAAGGAATGGATAAGAGTTAGGATGTTGAGCTGCAAATGCTTTGTTTTAAAGAAATGAGGGAAAAGTTTTCCCTGAAATTCCTAAATATTTCATTTACTTTGTTATTACTTGTTGAGAGATAGGAGTGAAATGAATTAGCTTGTTATTACTCTCCTATCTTGTTACTTCATCTCGTCGTTGCCTTTGAAACTAATATAATTTATGAAGTTGAGTTTTTCTTTCTTTTCCAAAGATAATTAATTTTTCTTTGTCAATATAATATTGATTTAAATTTCAGTGCTCACGTTAGAGATTAATTTAAATTTTCTGAATTTCAAGCTCATAAGCTTATGACGCAGAAATTTATTATATTTTGTCGGAATCGGAATGATAAAGAATGGACAAGAGTTGGGATGTTGCGCTGCAAATGCTTTGTTTTAAAGAAATGAGGGAAAAGTTTTCCCTGAAATTCCTAAATATTTCATTTACTTTGTTATTACTTGTTGAGAGATAGGAGTGAAATGAATTAGCTTGTTATTACCCTCCTATCTTGTTACTTCATCTCGTCGTTGCCTTTGAAACTAATATAATTTATGAAGTTGAGTTTTTCTTTCCTTTCCAAAGATAATTAATTTATCTTTGTCAATATAATATTGATTTAAATTACAGTGCTCACGTTAGAGATTAATTTAAATTTTCTGAATTTTAAGCTCATAAACTTATGACACAGAAATTTGTTATATTTTGTTTGATTTTTGTGGTTAATTTTTGCGTTTATTTTACCATCTTCCACTTTCGTTTGATACGTTAAGTATAAATGGAATCAGGAGCTCGGAATGATAAAGGAATGGATAAGAGTTGGGATGTTGAGCTGTAAATGCCTTGTTTTAAAGAAATGAGGGAAAAGTTTTCCCTGAAATTCCTAAATATTTCATTTACTTTGTTATTACTTGTAGCAAAGATAGGAGTGAAATGAATTAGCTTGCTATTACTTTTCTATCTTGTTACTTCATCTCGTCGTTGCCTTTGAAACTAATATAATTTATGAAGTTGAGTTTTTCTGTCTTTGCCAAAGATAATTAATTTATCTTTGTCAATAAAATATTGATTTAAATTTCAGTGCTCACGTTAGAGATTAATTTAAATTTTCAGAATTTTAAGTTCATAAACTTATGGCGCAGAAATTAATAATATTTTGTTTGATTTTTGTGGTTATACTTTTTCACATTAGCGTGAGGCGTAAATGGAAGTCAGGGAAATCATACGTTTATTTTACCATCTTCCACTTTTGCTTGATGCGTCAAATATAAATGGAATCTGGAACTTGAAAATATAAAGGAATGGATAAGAGTTAGGTTGTAGAACTATAAATGTTTTGCTTTGACGAAATGAGGAAAACGTTTGCCCTAAAATTCTTATATATTTCATTTACTTTGACATTATTTGTTGAGAGATAGGATTGAAATAAACTATATCTTTAAGAACTTTCCAATCTTCTTATTTCTTTATCTTGTCTCTGCTTTTGAAAATAAGACCATTTAAGAAAAGTTTTTTTTTCTTCGGAAGGTGACAATATTTATTTTTCTCAATAAAATATTGATTTAAATTTCAGTGCCAAAATTGAAAATAAAACTAATTTAAATTTATAATGAAATTTAGCTCGTAAGATTATGAAGTAAAAATTGTTTTTTCAATGTTGTGTTAAGTTTTCTGTTGCTTTTAAAGTGAGATTTGACTTTAAAAAAAATTTCTGCATTATTACTCCACAAAATAACGAGTTCTATATTTTTAAGAAAAAATATTAACGTCTTAGATATCGATGTTATTAAAAAATAAATTACATTAAGGAAAAGAATTAAATTCTGAATGTGAAATGAATATTATAGAATTGTATTGTAATGATTATTGTATTATAAAAGTAGGAACAGTTTATATATTAGTCCAACGAGAAAAATATTTACATGAATGAAGTTTCTGGAAATAAAATTTGAATGCAAGTAATAATGTTTTACAAATTGAAAATTTAGTTTTTAGATAATTCACAGTCATTGAAGCAAAATATTTTCCTTTTGATATTCATGAACAAAGTTATTCAACTTATCTTTTTGTGCTTACTTAAAATTTTTGCCTGTCCTTGTGTCGAACGCTGTTTTGAATCTATTGCAATTCCGGAGCCATTTGCATCGACTACAAAAAACAATTTTAGCCCGTAATTTTTTTTATTTTTCTGCAATAATACCCCGTATAATAAAAATCTCTATTTTTTATAGTTAAAATTAATTAAGAAATTTGTAAGCGAAATTTTACTTACTTAAAAAGGTAGACTAGCTGGTTGCCGGAGGTGGCTAATTTCATGTAAAATACATAGGAAAATGTGCTGCAAGAATTTCTTATAATTTTCTTTTAAGAAAGCAATCAGAAGAAAATCAGTGATTTTTGAATAACAATAACAACAAATAAACCGCTTAACCACAAAACCAAAGAAAAAATTAAATAATCATTTTATTCTATTCATAACTGGCGTATTGTCAGTGGTTGTAAGGAAATTATGTGCGAATGACAAGGAAAGATCTTGGTTGATGCAAAAATATAAAATAGTAGTTCTGACTTACAATCAGCTCTTAAATTAATGTTTTATGGTCAAATTATTTAATATTATGCTATCTTTAAATAAAAGGGTATACTTTAAATTGAAATAAAAATTTAGAAGAAATAGTTAAGTTTGGCAACATAAATTATAATGGACAATCATATTTTTCTGAATTATTATTATTATTATTTTAATGACGGGCACTTGGGATGTATTGTCCCATTGGCCAGGAGTGCCAGAACTGCTACTCTCTTCTCGTTACCCAGTGGGCACCTATGGCGAAGCCACGGTGGTGGAGCAGCGTCACCCACGTCACACAACCACAAACCCGTTTACAGGGCGGGTACCATTCACACAATCACACAAAGGAGAAAGGACGTAGAACACAGAGAGAAAGAAGCATCCATGCCTTGAGCGGGATTCGAAGCCGCAACCATCGGCTTCGCCGTCAGGCACGCTAACCACATGGCCACCTGGTCGGCTTTTTCTAAATTATAATTTTACAATATCACTGAAAAAAGATCTTGATTAAAATATTCTAGCTACATTTATCTCGAAACTTCTATTACTCAGTGGAACATAAAGTGAAAAACATTTTTAATAAATCTGATAACTATCAAATAATGCTAAAGAATAGCTGAAAAAAATTAAAATTAATCACATTGACATTACTTCTTATTACATTCAATTGGGCCGTTTCGTAGAATTACAGAATTAACAATTGAGTTACATTTTTATAATCTCATGTAACTACGCATAAGTGTGTTGAATGTGTAGTAAGTTATTCTCACAAAACTTATGTATACTTTATTTATATGAAGAAAATATAAAATAATAATGATATTAAAGCTTGCTTAGAGGACGTGTAATGTGTTCCACTAAGTTGTTAGTTGAATAAAAAATATTCGTAATTAAGTTCCGGTATTTTCTGTAACTCTCCACCAGTGACAAGAATCAGCTGGCAGTAGTTCATTATCACTTTCAATGAAATTTTTTTTTATCAAAAAGATCTGAATCCATAAAAAAAATTTTTACTCGAATAAAAAAGTATAATTAGAAAATTCATAATCAATAAAAAAAAATTTCTTCAAAAAAAATGTATTCTTTTGCGGTTAAAATGCAAGTATTTAATATTTTTATGTAAATGAATGCGTTATTATATTAATATTTTGGTTGTAGTGTTTGTTTTCTATTTTAAGGAAATGTTATATTGTAGGTTTTCGGTAGGCGTTCGATCAAAGGTTTTTCCAAATCTTATCAAGTGCGTGGTTATTGAGTAGGAAGTGTTCATTTCACATTTTAAAATCATATTAATTTGATTATTGGTTCAACTTAGGCTTTAAATTTAATTAACATACTTAGAAGGCATTCACTGCATGTTAAATATTTATATTAAAAGATGGAAAGAAGGAAAGAAGATTACTGAGTCATCGCTAGGATTCGAACGTTTTGCCCCAGATTAATGGACTAATGCGGTAAATACGTTTTCACCTTATCTCACGATAATGAAAGATTTCTTTAAAATAGGATATAATATATTTGAAAAAGGGTTGCACGTCATATCAGAAGAAGTAAAAGCTATCCGACCTCTAGATAGACATTTATTCTCTATTGACTCATAATTTGAACCACTTTACCCGTATAATTGATGGTAAAGGTAATATTCACTGTAAAAAATTGTTTATGGAAAATGGTACAACTGTAAAATTTCCAGATTAAATAGCGGTAAAAATTACTGATATTCAGGGTACCGGAAATTTTCCCGTAAAATTCATTTTTATTCAAACATGTTACGGAATAAAAAATCTGATTTACAGTTGTTTTAAATAAATATTACTGAAAAAATTACAGTATTATGTTGCATGGTAAAAATGGATTTTGCGGATGATGCACACAAAGGGCTAGTGGTTTATACCGTAATTCAATCCGGATTTGTTACAGTGGTGTAGAGACTACTTTTTTCAATAATAGTTACCAAAAGTTTTTTGGAATTTCAAAGTTATTCTTGGCTCATACCAATGCTCGCTAACTTCAAAGCTATATTTATTAAAGCTTCCAAATAAAACTACGAATTTTAAGCTTTGAATAAACTTACAGTTCATCAAAGTTTGCGCGAAACTTTCTTGTCATCTGAAACTGATAAAGCACACACTACTGTGAACCGAAATAATCATGACGCATTTTAACAAAATTAGTTCATTAGCAAATTGATAAATTGAATTCCCTTGAATCCATACAAAAGAATATGCGCATCCCCAGGCTTCAGTCACATTTTAACAATTTCCCTTTTCCAAACTTAGATATGAAGTTCTAGAAGCGCACTGGTGTGAAACAAACTCCATATGCAAACTTCTGGACGAATTTACTTTAAAACAAATCAATAGGCACTCGTAAGGGTGGAGGGAGGAATATAATTTAGTTAAGTTGCTCTTTTCCAACGCTGTTCTAATTGATCTTTTGTCCACATGGGCAGAATTCACTCTCTGCCTCTACCCCTGTTGCTTTTCCCCATTCTTCCTCCCTATATACTTCTCTCGTAATTTTAATTTGGCCACGAGATCTCTAGGCCTGGCTAGTAAATTGATTTATGTCTAGGCAGTGCAATACCCGCCCAGTTTTCCAGAAGCAATCCATTGTAGGAACGGGCAACAGACAGGAGACAAAGTGCATGGCTTGACCATGATTAAGGGAAAAAATCCACTGATTCCGGAATTTTCTTCTTAGGTCATCCATTCTGGTTGTCAATTTGGCTACTGAAACAAACTGGACTGTGTCATAAGTCGTTGAAAAATCGCCCAATCTTGCGATCCACAGCGGCTTATCATTTAAGATATTTAGCTGAGACATTTTTATATTTTGCTATTTATAATATTTACTTGATATACTGTGATAAGAAACGTAGAGTGAGATTTCACGTGGTCACAAATTAAATAATATTGCAAGCATTTTGTTTACTTAAGAACGTGTATTGAATAAAACTATGCATGTAGATAAATAACACTCTGAATTATTAAAATTAGTTAAATCAAAGAAAACATATGTTGACTATCTAAGAGCGTAGGAAAGAATCTAATAAAACTTTCGATAAAATTTGCTTCATAATCTGATAGTACCTCACAAATTGATTAATTCATAAGCAGGAAAAAAAAGTAATAAGCAGCCTTTACATTGCTTGCTGGTGATAAATAGAGTTAAAAGAGACTCCTTTATTTATTGATGGCCATTTTATATATCCAAATTTTTCCGTTTATTATTTTAATTTTATACGAAGTAAAATGAAACATACAGAATGATTTTAAATCATTACAGTATAAATTATATTGTATACATTTATTTTGCTTATGAGCAAGTTTTAAACATAGACATGTCTGCAATCATGTAAAGCCCTGGATTATTAAGAAGGCATAAATAAAATATTTTATACAAATCAAATAAAAGGGAAAAATAGGATAAAAAGTTTGATAGAAATTTCTTTGCAGTTTAACGATTCCTTATAATTTGATTATTAAAAATTTAACAAAAATTAACAGAGAATAAATATTTAACAGAAACGAAAATAATAAAAAAGTAACTTATATTAGTAGCATGCTGATGATATCTGGATATATTAGGGACTTGTTCGGTTATTATTGTACAGGTTCAATTAGAGCAGCCAGTACTAATAATTGGAAAGTTCCAGAATAAGCGTCAAAGTCAAATATTGATATAATTCCAAGTTAATCTTATTTGTAGTGTCATATTGCTGTAATTGAATATTTCGAAAATTAATTTAGATGCATTTGCTGCTATAACCCAGTTTATTATATCTTCTTGTCACAAATTTATTTAAAATGCTGAGTTGTAAAGTGAAAGTTGAAACAATCATAATTGGAATGATAAGATCTGTTTCTTTGTTTGGATTCATTTTTCACCAAAAAATACTCAAAGTTTAAGATTGCGTAAGCTATAAAATTTTAAAAATTCAAATTAATTGCTCTTAAAAGACTTCTAGTCGTGTATGAAACATTTAAAGCATTTTTTTCTCACTGTGAGTTTCTAATTCATATACTTTTACTTCCACTTCATCAAATAGTTGGATACTTAAGAAAATTCAAATTTCCACTAATTGATTAGTTTTTTAATGTGTTAACAAATATATTTAAATTGATGAGTTGCTGCTACATATGACTCATTTCTGGAATATCAATCCATACAGATCAGGTCTCCCAAAATTGTATAATAAGGTATAATAAATAGAAGAAAATAAAACAAAAACACGTTTTAAAAATATTATTCAACTTTTAAACATAAATTAAATATGAAAGAAAATATGTATAAATGTTTATCCATCATTTAAAAAACAATACTTTAAAACAGATATATAAAAATAGAGATAATAAAAAAAGATAGATTATAAAAAAATTATATAACAAATTACATAAAGCAATAACATTAATGAACTAAAAGTATACATCCAGAACAGATTTTAGAAATTACGAAATCGTTCATTATATTTTATCTCTTATATAATAGAACTTATAAGCTTGAAACTTATGTCAGTAAAAAAAGTATTATTGATTGCGAAAGTATAATAAAACATTTTATTGCTAAAAGTATTATTGATTGCAGAAATATTTCAAGCAATATCTATATGTATATAAGCAATAATTTTAGTAAACACTGTAAAAAAATCCGGATCAAATTGCGGCATAAAGTACCGGCACTTTGGGTGCTTCCTCCGTAAAATCGATTTACATTGTAAAATATTATACCTTAATTTTTAAAGTAATATTTATTTATTGCATTTTTGCAGTAATATTTATTAAGTTAATGTATTTTTTCAGTAATATTTATTAAGTTAATGTATTTTTTCAGTAATATTTATTTAAAACTTACGGTATATCACATTTTTTGTTCCAAAACATGTTCCGATAAAAATGGACTTCACGGTAAAAAAATACTGGCAAATTTTTACCGAAATTTGATCCAGAATTTTTACAATGTAAATCTATGAATTTTTGTAGTTGGAGAATAGAATAATAATTAAACAATGTAATTAACTGAGAATATAACTATCATTTTAAAAAATAAATTACAAATAATATATTCATAAACTATACATATTCATCAATCTTTTAAAAATACAGAGTAAAATGAAGAAAAAAAATCAAAGAAAATCCGAAAAAATGATATTACGAAATAAATAAATCACCACAAAACCTGCCACTAACACTAATAGAGCAATAACAATTTTATACCCCAAACAGTTTTCAAAAATCATGAAATCGTTCATTATATTTTATCACTTCGTTCATAATTTTAAAATTCATGTTAGTCAAAGCAGCTCGCTAAAAATATTATTTATAGCTGAAATATTTCAAGTAATACTTTATAAGCATTTCTACAGCAGTTTGATTAGCTATCTGAATGAGAAGTGAGTATCTTAAAGGCTCTATTATTCTTAGATTTATCAACGGAACACATGCTTTTGACGTGACTATGAGTGCATGTCATTATTGAAGCATACTTTAGAAACCTATTTGGAAAAACTATTTAGTGATGGAAGGAAAAAAGTTATAGCTTAAATGATAGAGATTGGAGTCCTTAAATATGTATATTTTAATACAGGGAAAAGGGGTTTTTGTATGCAAGCACACTTGCTAGCTTGTTTTTACATTAAAAATATGTCAGGACATTAAAAAAAGAAGCATTAAAAGTAGGTTTTAGGAAAAAAAATATTTTATAACTTTTTTTGTCATGTAAAACAGCTTTGTGAATCACGTGGCACTCAAAATTAACTATTATATTTGTGAAAAAATATTTTGTAACTGTATGTGTACAGCTGAAATATAAATATTACCTAAATTATAATACAAAAAAATTATTTACTCATGAAAAATGTCTATAAATTTATAACTTCTACATTGTAAATAATTCCAGATTAAATTACGGTAAGAAGTACGGAACTCAGTGTGCTGATATTTTTTATCGTAAAATCAATTTTTTACCGAAACATGTTACGCAACAAAAAATCCAATATACTGTAATTTTACAGTATTAACTATCGTAAAATCAATGAATTGCTCTAATTAAAAAATATTACTGCAAAGATTTCAGTAAAGTAAAATAGATTTTACGACAAAAGGAATTTTACGGATGATACATATAATACGGGTAGTACATATCGTAATTTTTACCGGAAATTTCTACTGGGAAATACATAAAAAGTATTTACTCATAATAAAAGTCTGTGCAACATTGTAATTTATCGTTATACCTCCGTCGTAAATTGCCCAATTACCTTCATTAATTGGAAAATTGATCAAGATTTACAAGTCATATTCATAATTTTTAATTAATATAAAAATAAATAATATTACGTATGAACTTCAATAAATTTTTAGGACATGCTGAGCAACTAAACTAAAAATAAGGAATGCTATACACTTAAAAATTTCCTGATCAAATTTCGGTGCAAAATATTGGCATTCAAGGTACCAGTACTTTTTGCCGTAAAATCACTTTTTATTGGAACATGTTACACAACAAAAATTCGGATAAATTGTAATTTTTACAGTATTATTACCGAATCACTAAATCACTCTAAACCAATAAATTTTACAGTAAAACTTACTGAATAATAGTTTACAGAAAAGGTGGATTTTACGAATGATGCAAAGTACCGGTACTTTATACCGTAATTGGATTAGGACTTAAGTTTAGTTGACACTCTATCGCGGAATTTCCTAATGTATATTTAATAATTTAGAAAATTATTATTATTTAAAATCTACATTCATAAATTTTCATTTGAATTAATTAATTAAATAAATAAAATTCCATTTAAATGTCAATAAAATTTAAGGTCACATTGTGCAACGATACTCTCAGTAAAGAATGCTATAGTATAAAGCATTTATCACCTTTTGAAAATGTATGAGAGAATGAATGTGTAAATTAAATTACCATGAATATACATAAAGAAACTTAATGAATGCTTGTGAAATTATATGAATGAAACTGCATATATTTATGTTAAAATATTTGAATTAAAATCTATATGACTTTAAGAGATAATTTTTAAATTCATGGGAGAGAATATGAATAGAAATCCCTTGAAGGAAATTACTTGAAACTAAATTGTCAAATAGTAATTCTATTCAACATAGTAAGACATTGGAAATAAACTTTGTTTATATGCTACCATTTGTGATGTAAAATATATAATTGAGATTGTGCATTAAATGTAATCAAGTTTTAAAAATTCCACTGAAACCAATCTAACTCAAGATTCAAAATAGATCAGTATTTTGTACGTAGTGTTTAATTTCTTGAAACGTCGAAATAACCATTCCAAAACTGGATTTTAAGATACATTTATAGTCCTTATCTTCTTTATCATTATAAACTAATGTTTTAAAAACAAATGCATTATTTTTTAATGTTTATTAGGTTTACATTTTAGGAATTGAAGCAGTCTTTAAATTTGTGAATCTACTTTTATTTATAAACGGTGATATATTGAAATGTTTAAAAAATTAATATTGTAATATTGTTTTTATTGCAGTGTTTGAGTTTGTACTTGTAACTCTTCCGGTCTTAGATGTTGATTTAATGATTTTTATTAATAACACATTGATTGCTCTTTTTTAAACTGGAATCAATAAATTTTTATCAACTTGTAATTTTGTTCAATTTCTCTAACAAAACAAACGTTAAATTTTCTTTAAAATCCTTATTTCTACAAAATTATGTATTTCATTATTATCACCAAATTGAGTTTCTTATATCAAAGTATAAATCGTTTCTAGTTAGTATATTTTAAGTTTCATTGACAATAACTGTTTCATTTTTTGAGAGAATAAATAAAATCAATGTTTCGAAATTAATGATCAGCGTATTACCCATGTGAGTATTTAGGGATAAAAATCCATACATTATACATGAGGGAATTAAGTAATAACAATTAGCGAATTATCCTTGTTGGTATTTAGTAATAATAATCTCAAATTATGCAGGCATGTAATTCGTAATAATAACATACGCATAATTAAATTGGATACAATTTTGTTTCCTATTTATGAAGATATATCAGTTTTAAATTTATTGATCAACTTCAGAAATTTTAAATGAATTAAATTCAAGCTGTGACTAACTTAAATTATGTTCCCTTCATTTGTGATGTAAATTCATCAATATGCCTTTAAAAATTGTAATAATACCGAATTTAATGCCTTTCATAAATGTTTAAAAAAACATAATTCATATTTTGCTGAGAATAATCTGAAGGAAGAATATTGGATCAGATTTACTAATTTAATTCAATTTTTTAAATGTATAACATATTATGAAATTTCTAATCACTGCTTATCTGTTCAACTCAAGCTTATATTTAGATAATGCTAATTATAGTTTTAATTATTATGATGCAATTAAAACGTTTTCCGTCTTCATTAAATATTCATTTTACCTTTCATGTTACATTAGGCATTTACTCAGAATATAATACTACTTTATTCAGAAAAATTTCGAGAGTGTCATGTGGTGTAAGAACAGTGCTGAATTTCCTTATAAAAATCTAATGTGAATAACTCACGTTTAATTGAAAATATTTTGAATTACTGAAATTTTAATTTATTGAATATCTTCAATTTTTATTATTTACTCATATTTTAAAATTTCAAATAAATTAATATCCGTTCAATTCAAGCTAGTATAAAGATAATGTTAATAATCATTTTATTAATTTTCATATAAAATCTTTCTTTAATAGACTTTCTACGACAATTTTCGCCGCCATTAACGATTCATTTTACCTTTCGTGTTTACAGTACATTAGAACTTTACACAGAAAAAAAAACAGTTTGATAGCTCATGTGGTATGAGAACAGTACTTAATGTATTTTGTAAGAGTTTAGTATAAATAACTTACGTTTTATTGAGGATATTCTGAATTACTAATGTTGTGCTTAAATGGATAACTTAAATTTGGAAAATTTAGAGCATATTTTGAAATTTCAAATAAATTAATACCCGTTAATTCCAAGCTAATATAAAGATAATGTTAATCATAATTTTATTAATTTTGATGTACATCTTTTCATTAATAAGGCTTTTTAAAACATTTCCTTCCTTAAATATTCATTTTACTCTCCATGTTTACAATAGTTTAGAATTTTACACAAAAAAAATTCCTCATCGTCATGTAAATGGCATGAATATCAGTGCTTGATGTCATTAGGGGCAATTTTAATTTTAATTTTTAAAATCTGGAAGATATTTTGAAATTTCAGGTGAATTTAATGACCCTTAAATTCAGGCAAATAACAAGATAATGCTAACTACCATTTCATTTTTTGATGCAAATTTTTTCTTCGTCTAAACTTTCTAAAACATTTTCCGTCTTTATTAAATATTCAATTTTCTTTTCGTGTTTACAATAGATTAGAACTGTACTCAGAAGAAAAAAAAGCTCAATAGCGTCATGCGGTGTAAGAACAGTGCTTCGTGTCGTTAAAGGCAGTATCTGACGAAGTAAATATAAGGTCAAATGACATATCACGATTGGGATAAAAAGCATTGCAAAAAAATCCGATAGCTTATTTCTCACAGCGGGTGGCAGTGAGCGAAGTGGACAAAATCAATCGATGGACATTGGGTGAAAAGAAGAAGGAGGTCAGCTGGCACTAACGCATTTCCGGTCTTTCCTTGACCCCTGGACTACCCTTATTATTATTATTTTTTCTTATAAAGATTTTTACTTTTTTTCTTCCTACATTTCCGATCGTACGATCCATTGCCAAAGATAAATGTCGCATGCTTGAATGCATCACGCATGCGCTAAATTGACTTCATTTGACAGGCGACAGATGGGTCACTTCTGATAAAGTTTAGTTATTTTGGATTATTTCTTACAGGAATCGCATACTGAGGTAAAATAAACAATTATTATAGAATGAATATTTAAGGTAAATTATAAAAGTAAGTTACAATAATGAGAATGGATAAAGAAAAATGGTTTTTTAATGAATTCTAAGAAATATCCGAAGTAATCCAGATTTAAAAAAAGTTTCTTTTACTTCTAATAATTAAGTAAAACGCAATCGAAGATATATACCATAATTAAATATAGCTCTGTGCAATAATAATAACAATTTATTCAGTGATAAGAAAATGAAACAGAATATGTTAATGCAGTGATATTTTATCTCCTAACTAATTTGTAATAATAGTTAGTACATAATAATAATGGTGCACATGTGTAATAATGTAATAGATTATTACCTACATTGGCGTTGTTATTGGCACAGTTATAGGCATTGACATCACCATTTAGGTACTCATTTATCCGAAAAATATCCCATGGCCAATGCTCATCCATTTCTATACCAGCAAGGAATTCCAATGCGAAAGAATGTCTTACATCAGGATCACTATGTTGAAGGTCTTGAATGTGTTTCATTTTGTATGGTAGAACAGTGGAACTCTGATGACAATTTTGTACACTGTACTTCATGCCATGCCCATTTGACGTGCGTTAGCACATGCGCCGCATGTACCCTGTGTGCCATCCATCGTTGCTTCCTCCCACTGATAATGGAAAAACATCCTCCGGTTTCCACCGAAGCACGTTTCCTTCCAACAGAAAACAAACAATAAGCTTCAAGTTTTGCCCTCACTTTCCTAAATTCTAGCTGTGTCACTGGTCCTCGGCGTATTCCTTTTACGGAACAAAACCTTTGTAAAACATGTCGTTTATTGCTATCGCATTCATAATAACATTTAAGGAGAGAAGCACGGTCTTGCATGGTTAAAGACATGTTAAATTCGTAATAACGAGAATTCATGACAAACAGGCTCACTTTCATATAAAAAATGAAATAATTTGTAAACCGCATTTGTTTCATGTCGAAAGCTGATTAAAAAGTGGAAGGGTTTTGAGTATTGATGAAAAGATAGAGTTCTGGTAAGGATCAAATGGAAGTGGTTTCGAAGACGGATCAAAAGAGGACACTAGTTTTGTAATGCTGCTTCTTCCACTGCTAATGTAATAACCTCTTCGGTTTTCGCAGAAGTATGTTTCGTTACCCACCGGGTGCAAGGGGAAGGTAATTTAGATTCCGAACCTTGCTTCGTTTAACAATATTTCATACAGCTTCATTTCCCCCTGATGCTGATACTGCAGTAGACTGATCTTAAAGACACGGTCCCTAGTAGATCATGGATGTCAAGCATCACTAGCTGCGATCAACGAGTGGGTGACTGATTATTCTGATCAATCAGCAAAGTGACCGAGGGTCTGCGTCCTAGTTAAACTATTCTACTGTAAAGAGCCCGACTTCGTGCGCAGATCTTCAGGCGACAGAAACTAGGGAATCCTCTCTTCAAAGGTTCAAAATTGTGATTGCATGTCTTCGGGTTAACCCCATGGATACTTTCCAGACCGTCGTCAATAGCCTATACTGCAGCTCTAGAGCAACATAAATAAATTACAATAGCAAATTTTCTCTGGTGGTGAAATTTTGAACCTTTTATTCTCGAAATTAATGTTTCGAGCCATTTTTATAATTAGCATTAATAATGGTAACTAAAGATGGACAAAATTTAGCCAAATATTATCAACTGTTTATCTATGATAAACTTTTTCAAGCCCTTATTAATTATAAAAATAATTTACCGTACAAAAACAATGGTCTCATACGATGACCTTTTCAAAGAACAGTTTTGAACACCCGAATTTGTCAGCAAATTACAGAATTTCCACAGGGAAATCACTGGGGTCTGCAGCAATGCATCTGATATTTTGTACATAGTACTTTAATGCACCTTGTCTTATTGCTATAAGCGAAAGTCCTGTATCTGTGTCGACATTTACTGATGGAAACGAAATCTGGATTCTAACTGATAGCAGGAGTTCAATTTAAATCAGCATTTGGCTGTTTGGTCCAGTATAAGACAAAGAGTGGGAGTATCTGTCCTCAAAAAGCTAAGACAACTTTCCATGGATCACCAGATCCACATACAGTGGATGCCCTCATTTTGAGGATCATCAAATAGCAGATACACTGACCAAAGCAGGAGCTAATGAGGTCTTGGATCTATCTGATCTTCGTACCAATACAGAGATATATTCAGAAGCTAAGTTGAGTGGAAAAGCAATACGATCCATTCCTCGGGTGCATCAGAGGTATCGGGGCCCCAGACCAGGTGGTTCTTTAACACTAAAATGTAAAGGTAGGGAACAACTGCTCTCACTCGCTCTCTGAGTGACCATCTCAAAACTATGACCTTCACAGACGGTGTCGATATTTATGACGTATACAGTAGATGCTCATCTGAACAGTCCTGTCAAATTGATCCTTTGATTGATCTGATCCTTTTCAAATTGATAGTTTCGATTTTTTTCCAGACTTTAGAAATTATTACATTTCAACAAGATTGCAGTTTTATATTATATTAAATTAATCGTGTGATATTTTAGTTTTATTTTCTTTAAACATAATAGAATGTCAGCAAATATTTATTGTAAAATTAATAATTATTATCATTATTTAACGTTTGCTTTCATTATGATTTTTACAATGGCTTTTTTTAAAATTTACGATAGTTTAAATTTGATAGATGACAAATGGTAAATAAATTTTAAGAAAAAAACAACAGTTAACATAAATAAGAAGAGAATAGTTTTTTGTTTTTTTTAAATTACCTCATTCAAATATTTTGTTTAATAATACACTTAGTTCATTCTTCAGTTGTTATAACACATGCATTTGTAATAGTTATACAAAATGTGAAACCCTGGAGTTGTTATATTTTTATAACTTCGTTAAAGGGAGCCTAAAAGCTTCATTCACTTTAAAAATATACTAATAGGTATATTTGTGAGTGAACTATTGACATGTAACTAGTAAAATGGCATAGTATAGTTATTGCAAATAGCTATTGACATATTTCAGGAGCTCAAACTCAGGTTCCTATTTTCAAGATTTGCCAGACGTAAATGAGAAGAAACAAAAGTGGTAATTTTTAAGAAAAAATTTCTTTTAAAAATAATAATATATTTTATTTAATACTTGTTAAACATGATACTTTTTCACGAAATATTTAGAATTTTGTATTCGATAAAAATAAACTTCACTTTTTTTATTTTATAACAGAAATTATGTTTTTAATCGCAATTTAAGTTAACTAAAATTCAAGATACTGTATACAAACTCAATATAAAGGTTTTGCTCGAATAAAGGCATTTGAAATTTTACTAGATAATTTCCATCTCCATTTTTATTTAATACCTAAATTAAGTGAAATACGCAACTCATACATAAAGTATCAGGTATTTTTATTTGATATGTAGTTGTAGTTGTATCAGCATAGATTTTTATCTGATATAAAATAATTAGTACTCGCCCATCTCTTTTGCTTATTACGCGATTAACTATGCATAATGTAACAGTAGGCAGGAAGGTCCAGTAGGCAAATTTACAATCCAGTGTTCCAAGCCGGGAAGCTGGTCTTAAAAGACCACTGGATTGGAAATTCATTGCTGTCAGTAACATTCTGAAATCGTTAGTCAGCTCTGTATTTACTAAAGAAATAAAGGAAGGTTGATATTCGGTTTTGATGTAGCTGAGAATTTTTAATTAAAGCCACTCAAGATGGGAGGGTGGATTGTGGACATATCTAAGGATCTTTCAAATATTTGCACATGCGTCAACTCTGTTTTAATTTTATCAAAATTGGGATGGTGATGAAAGAAAAGATATGTGGTAGTTTCTATAACTGTTAACCGTATCTGAGCTCCATTGAACTTCACTACTCAGTGTATCACCTTCTTTTCGAAGTAAAATCAATCCGGAGTGTCAGGTCTTGCTTTCACGAAAAAACAACACCTCTGTGGTTTGTTTTTGTAGCTTTGCAGATCATAAGTTGTGCTCGTCGATAACTTGGTCTTTTGTTACGAGTGAAAAATAAAAATTCACATGATTCTAAAACAATACACTAAGAAAAAAAAGTATGGTGAAATCTAAAAGAATATGATAAAATTTACCATGTTTCTGGCTCTTTGGGAAAGCCAAAAATTTCAGTAATTTTTATCAAAGTGCTTTGATTAAGATTTCAGTAGGTATTAATTAAGCACAAAATACAGTGATATAATATGTGATGATAATTGGTAAATGGGACAATATTTAACAGTTTTGTGATACCCTAGAGCAGGGATGGCGAACCAATGGCACGCGTGCCATTTATGGCACGTGACACAATATTCTGGGCACGCCACAGATCACAAAGTTCACTATGAAGCATATTAACAAATAAAATTATAATTCACAAATAAAACAATTATTAACAAAAAATTAATTACTAACGTCAAATAAACAATAACCATAAAAAACAAGCTAACAATAAATAAATAACAAAAAAATTAACAGTCCTGCTTAAACTAACATCTTACAACCTAATATAAGTTGTTTGTCATCTAATCTGCAACAACAGAAGTCATGTTGCACTTTAAGTTGAATTGCGCGTATAACTGAGACATTGCAAAATATATTATTTTTTCATAGTGAATAAAGAGTTTTGAGCTGATAGTATCTAGTAATACGTATTATTTCCCCAATAATCACGAAGTCAAAATTATTTGACGGCACGTCTATGACTTCATTAAACAATTTTTTGAAAAAATGGCACGTTGGTGCATAAAGGTTCGCCACCCCTGCTGTAGGGTGTCAAAAAAAATTGAACGCTTGTTCAGAGATAATACGTTTCTGAGTTCGTAACTTAAAATAACG
>NC_092208.1:21184347-21211192 GCF_043381705.1 Parasteatoda tepidariorum | reverse complement strand
AGTGGAACAGAACAGAACAGCCATTAAAATTTAATTTACTTTCTAGAATGTATGTCAAACAAGACGTTTTAGAAATAAAGCAATTAAATATTAAAAAACTTTCTTCGAAAACATGAATGAAAAAGAAAAGAAAAACATATAAAAAACAGTACCAGCTGAACGTAAGTGGCCTGTAAAAAGGTACTTAGACCTCCCACAATACCCGGTAAATTAGATTTTATTAAAGGCCTGTGCCTAGGGATAATAAAAGATCCAAAACCCTTTTCACGGTGCTCTTGGCTTCATTAAAGTCATACCAACAAAAGGAGTTAATGCTAATAACTGAGAGCTTTAATGTCATTAGAGTCTCTTTCCTTATGAAGTATAACGACACTCACCAACGAGCCAATTACAATGAATGTCCCCGCCCCTCTTTGTTATTGTCTGGCGAGTGTATTGGTGCAAAATTGAGTTTGGAGCTTGAATTTGTCGCCAAAAGTACTGATCGTCTAAAGTCGTTAGAATTTTGCGGAGTGTTTTCATGGAGTTCGCTTAATCATGATTAATGTCACGAAATGGATAAATTCTGCAACGAGAAATACTGGATGATACGTTGCCTATGAAAACTGTTTCGATACGTTTAATATACACTTAACTCGGAGGAAGTCATTTAATTTGTGTTATTGAATTTTGAGGAAAAATCCAAACTTATAACTAAATACTGGTCACGTATCACTACGATTTTTCATTATTAAAAAGACGTCGGTTAATTTAGACAAGCTATTTATTTCATCAGAATATTTTTTCTTGACTTTTGAATAAGGTGAATTTAAATAAATGATTAATATCTAATTATTCAGGAAATGGATAAATTTTTTACATCTGCGACTTTTAATGGAATAATGAAACTGTTTAAAGAAATATTCGATTAAAAGAACGTTTATTCATTTTTAGTAAGGGAACATTTGTATATATATATATATATATATATAATAACAGGGCTACATCCTTGTTATCATTGTTGTATTCATCTTTAATAATGCAGTCAAAAGCTATAATATGTAATAAAAAGGTTTATTTAAATTTAGGCTGGTGGTTATAACAGTTCACATCCACACTCCACAAGGGAGGGGGTGGACAAGACTTCTGACAATTCCGGAACAACTTATGAGGATCAAAACATAATGAAAAGGACACGCAAAAACTAGTGTTCCTACGTTTTATACAAACACATATTGGGGTAAAAAGGCACAGTCTTGTAACCTCACGCATCACCGAAAATCATTTAATGCCTCCTAATATGGAAGTGAAAGAGGGAACGATTCTAAAAATAACTCCTCCTTTTAAATCTAAATATATTTATAATTCAATGGTATGTTTTCAGCCTTGAATTCCCAAAATAGAATATCTCTACTCTTAATTTTTAACAAAGACATTTATGAAACCGAAAGAATTTTTATTATTTTATTAATACAAAAGTATTTATAATTTTTGTATTACATATATATATAGATAGATAGATAGATAGATAGATAGATAGATAATAAGTTAAAAATATAGAAAACATAAGAAAAGATGTAAAGATATTTTTTGAGGAAAAAAGAAAAACATTAAAAAAACTTTTAAAAAAAATTAAAAATTAAAAAAAAAACGAAGAACAAAATAAAGAAAAGATATAATCTCGTCATCAGCTCACACGATTATATCTGAATAAAAGTGCTTTCTAATATTGTATTAATACAGCGAAAGCAAAATATATCAATACAGTAGTGGGAGGAGCACCAAGCACTGAAACAAAAGTATAACTTATTAAGCAAAAAGTTAAAATAAAACAAAAAATTCAAAATGAAACAATCAAGCAAAAAAGCTTATGGATCGTTTTTATTGAAGTATAAAAGCTGATTTGATTTGCTAGTTACCTTGGATTGGCCCAAATCTGGATGTGTGCAAGGCAATAATATTATATTGGATAAGTCAAAATTTATAATTAATATGGCTGAATTTTAATTATAAAATTTTAGTATTGATAAGGCTAACGTTTAATAGTGAAATTTTTTATATTGAGGATTTTAGAGAAATTGTAAGCATTTAATAATAAAAAGAAAAGACTTTAATTAAATATTAAAGACTTTTTAATTTGAATAATCCAGTATAATATTATTACCCTGCGCAGATCCAGATTCGAACCAATTCTAGGTAACTAACGATTCCAATGCGCTTCAGTAAGTGCTTCAGTAAGAATCCTCCTCCATTTTCACTTCCATTTTTTATATTTTGTACTCTGGCAAACTTGCTACGAAAACATTTCAAATATTTTTTTTTTCTTAAGTGCCGGTAAGTTTAAGTACACTTGAATTCGCTACTGTATTATCCATACATTGTAATATAAGAAGCTTCAACTAATCTTTTTATGTTACTCCTTCATTTAATTCAATTTCTTAATTTATTATTCTAAATTTAGACTTCTTTCTCTCAACTTAATATTCACATCCTGTCATTTAATCTATTTTTGGTTTCAAGTCAGGCATTAATTAACATTTTTGATTTATTCTTTTTTTTGAACCAGGAGAAGACTTATTCCTTCCTATTAAATGCAGAGATGCCAACTTGCTCCGGACAGCATATATATATTTTAAAGTGGTAGTTTATCAATTGCGATTCTTGAATTAATAAATTCAATTTAGTAGATTTTCATACACCACTATTTCTAAATAATTCGTAGGCTTATATTATTCACCACTTTATAATACTTATATCATGCTATACCTTTTATAAAGCAAGCAAAAATAGTCAAATATTTGCAAAATTTACTTTGTAGTTATTTACCGTTTTTTTTTAATTATTTTGGCGTGTCCGGAGCAGTTGGCATCTTTGTAAATGGACCTATTATAATTATTTGTATTCCCCTTATTTCCTAAAAAGAGATATTTTACGGATTTATTTTGCAAGAGTTTCCCAAACTTTTATTGAGGTGTACTTCGTTTTTGTGTCCCTTGGATTAATATTCTCTCTCTAATAATAATTACATAAATATCATTCCCTCTTCCCCTATATACTATATCAGGGGTGGCCAAGCTCCTTGATAGTCGAGCTATTTTTCAAAATTTGAAATGTTTCTCGAGCCGCAATTAAATACGTGTTTAAAAGATAGGCAAAAATGGTAAGAATTTTTTTTTATTACAGAAGTTATATTTATTGAAAACATATAAATAAAGAAGTGCAAAATATGTGCATTGAATTTAAATATTAAGAATTAAACACATTTATTTTACTTCTTTTGATAACTCTTTAAAATTTGATGAATTGGTGACAGCACTTCTCAGTCATTCTTTGAGATGCTGGTTAGTTAATACTGATCGTTGTTTGGATTTCACGAATTTTAAAGTGGAATAAAATAATTAACATAAGTACGTTGTTCCGAATATTGAAATAATTCGACAAGCAGCCTTTTTTAATTCAGGATACTTTGATTCTGGTACAAGTTTCCTAACTTCAGTAATTGACGTCGACTTATATATTAATTATAGAGCTTGATCTTCTTGCATCTCTATTAATTCTAATTCTCCAGATGCTTTTTGGGTCATCATTATATTGGAAATGGACAACTCCTCTTGAATTATGTTAATTTCAAATCTTGAAATCAAGTCTTGAAATCTTGAATTTTCAAGTCTTGAAATCTACTTTGGAATTCCGTCAATATTCCTTCTAGCTTTTTTATATACTCGTTAAGTTTTTCTTGTTTAATATTGGGAAAAAAATTAATGCGAGGAAAATAATAAAATGTTTCATTTTTAATGTCCTTTTGAAAAAGTTTCAATTTAGTTTGAAAACTAAATATACACTGTGAGATATTATATAATCTTCCCCCTGCAATTGTAAATTCAGTGTTTGCAAATGTTCCATGACATCAGTTAAAAACATTAAGTTTTGTAACCACTCGTCATCGTCTAATTCTGACTATGTTATTTCCTTTCTATTTCTTTTTTCAGCTATCGGATCAAGCAAATCTACAAAACAATTTAATACGTTGTAGCTAGATAACCATCTAGCAAAACAAAAGAAATTAATGCCATTTGGAAATTCTTCGTCCTTAAATTTAAGGAAATTTTTTAATTGTCGAGGATTTTTTGCATTGCTGCGAATGTATTTTACAATGTGTCACACTGTTTTCATTACTTCAGGATATTTTAAATATCTTGCAACGAGATGTTCTCGGTGAATTATGCAGTGAATCGGTATGAATTGCGGAATTCGGGAATCATCTCTTAAAACCCCAGTAAGACCGATTTTTTTTTTACCCAATTTACCATTGCCGTAGCTCAATCAGTTGCAATGCTTACAAGTTTATTAAGAGGCACATTAAAAGGTTTCATTACGGAATCTAATGCATTTTTAATATCGACACCGCGGGTTGACTTTTAAGGTGCTACAAAATCTAATAATTCTTCTTTAACGACGAAGTCAGGTGAAACAAAACGTATGAAAATCGCCTATTGCGGAAGATCTGTGATATCTGCGATTCGTCAAGGAACGATAATAATTTTTTTAAAAATATAATAGCACAAAAATGAAAAGAGAACTCGTGTACATTAATCGAGAGCCTCAAATGATCCTTCAAAGAGCCGCATGTGGCTCGCGAGCCGCAGGTTAGCCACCTCTGTACTATATATATATAATTAGATAGATAAGTATTAATAATTGATGGCAGTATTTTCTTAATTTAATAAATAAAAAATTTTACAAGTTTAAAATAAGGTCTGTCGTGTTTGAAATAAAATGTCTAAGTTTCCAAGACTAAAAGAAAGGTGACTTTACATTATTTGTTATTAAATGAAGAACAAAGTGTAGAAATTTTATTATTTGTTTCCTCATCATATCTTATCTTTCTTTTTATATATTCCTTTCATATATTTTTTTCATTATATATATCTTTCCTTCGATTCTAGTTAAAGCATTTGTAATATATTCGATAAAAAAAGGCAGCTGCCCAACGATATGGTTGGTTTGTTCCGGGCCTGCCTCAGCTTGTTTTGGGTTTGATTTCTCGTGGTAAAAGCTGTATAACTGTTAGGATAGAACTTTTTCTGACCATGTCTCAGTGTTTTGGAATCTTCTTCATCGTAACGTATCCTGTAGTGTCATTACCGGAAATGTCCAGGAACGTTTTCTCAAGAGATAACTATTATCATTTGCTCTTGCTTCTGATTGAAAACCGCGTATTCTGTGCAGGCACCAGTGTTGTCCCCATTAAAGTGGGAGTTTAGACCATCCATAATATGTAATCAGGAAAGCTTTTGAGAAATCTAAATATTCAAATCAAAAATAACCAATTAGATCATTTAACCATATTAACATTATTCTAACATACTTATATTTATCTATATTCAGTGTTAAGTTCAATATAGTATGTGTTCCAAAGATTTTATCAAATAAAATATGCCATAAATCCCTTTACATTTATGAAATATTTGAAATTTGCTTGTAAAGGCTAGCTATACAAGAGATCAGTAAGGTTTCTATTTGAGGCTATTTATTTGTAATAAAATACTTTGACGTGGAATTGTAAGTGCATAAACATTGTTGGTTTATGAAAATGTAACGTAAGAATACGTATGATTATTTTTACCATTTAAGCATTTAGAGTTTTATTTATTGAGCCAAATTTTAACGTTTCTATTATGAAATATTTAAATGGTTGCTTTAAAAAATACTAAATTGAGTTTATTTTATAGTTTAAAGAAAATCGAGGAATAAATAAATAGATATCCCATTTCTTCCTTCTTAGTAAAATGTTTAAAATTAAGAACTAAACTCTTTCTCTAATGCTTTTAATGCCTTTTTTAAGAAACAAAAAACTGTCCTCACAAATCAATTTGACAAATACTAGCTGTTACTGAATTTTCTTATCACATTAATGTTAATCTTGAGAGCGGAAAGCGTTTTTTCAATGAGTTAATTTATATTCCAAAAAAAAATAAACAGGAAAAAGATAAAACATGTTCTTTTGAAATCGCAATAAAAACACATTTTTTTTAGAAACTTTTTTCCCTTCGTTTTCGCAAATAAAATACATAGGCTTATATATAAGCGCCATGATGGCGCCTCTTGTTTTATGCATTTAAAATGAAAAGATTTATGCAATTTACGAAGCTATTTGTGTCAAAAAATGAGTTTTATATAATATATATTTCTCTTGTTGAATTTTAAATTTTATTTGTCACTTTGATACGGGAGAAAACAGACCATTTTATTTGAAATGATATTCCTGAATGTGAACCAAAGGAATTGAAACTATTTAGTTAGATCTTATGCGTTTTTCTATCGATTGGGTTTACTTAAAATACCAATATGAAAAGTCCGTTTTAAAAGAGTATTTTTAATCAAGATTGTTAATAATTCAACTATCATGTCTAATTAAGAAATTTTGAAAATTTTAAATTTGCAGTTATTTTTTTTAAAAATGAAGTTTATTTTTGATTTGTAATGATCCTGCTTGATTAAAATAGATTTTCCTTTATTGGGATTTGAATCAGTTTTATATGTTTAGAATATAAATAGAATTTTCAACTTTAATTGCAAACACGTTTTTTTTTAACTCTTTCAATATTTATCGGTATCTTGTAGATTCGTTCATAAGAAAACAATATGTTTAAGGGGAGATTATTTGAATTTATTTTTCTTCATAACTCATATTCAAAAATTGTACGTTGCTTGTATTTTTGCGAACAAGATAATTATGCACATAGTTGAAAGCGTTGTGCATAGCTTTCTTTATATCGATTTAGAAGTTATTAATTACATCTCATTATTCTATATATCGAGTTCAAAGAGTTACTATTCAAAGAGTTTAACACTTGAATATTGAACAGAAAGAACTCCGCCCTACAATGTAAACAAACGTTTTAAATGCTCAATAGTAGCACATTAATTGCAGGTTTCCGAATGGCTAACTTATGCATGTAAGAGCGGAGAAAAAAAAAGATACTGTTCTTCAGGATATTGCACAGGAAGTAGATTTTCAGCCATAAGAAAACACAAGATGGCACAAACATAAAGGGAAGTTAATATTAATACCCTTTGTTTTCCTAGAACAACTGACATAGATTATTTTTTCAAATTAAAAAGGGATTATTAATAAATCACAATAACAATTTATTAAACCATTTATATAAATCACATTAAAATCTTTTCATCACTCTAAATCCATGTGCTCCGGTTCTTAAAAGATCCATTTTTGAAAAAGAATTAACGCATTGAAAAGATAAATTTCATCTAAATTTAGTCACGTTTATTTTTCAATTACTGATATTTTTTACCAGTATAATAACAACGTCAAAAGTATCTGTCATAGGTGAAACATTGTAAAGTAGTTAGAGAAATGTTACAAATTTTTTTAATACTCTTTAAAAAATTGATTTTATTGGACGAATTATCAAAAACTCTTGTATCTTTTAGTCTACTAAACTAAAAAGGCGTGACAACTATTGCGATTTTTGCTGAATAACTTATAGAGGAGTAAAAATTTAAGAACCAAAACTTCCAGAGTTTTTGGTAATTTTGCCAACATTTTAAAAGCCTCATCACGAAAGAGCAATAGCAAAGAAGCCTTGCATATGAACTTTTAAATAATTTATATGTCGTGGAAAATAAGTTCAAATTAATAAAAATAATACATTAAAATGCAGACTTAGGTATCACTAGAATAATTTTTTACGAAAAGCTTAGAAAGTATGCACCCCTGAATTAACAAAAATATTTAAATAATAAAAGATAAATTTAAAAGCATTATGTATGTATAAAATGAATCCAGATTTGTATTCTTACTCCGCTGGTTTTTATAACAAAAAAATTTGCAATTTTTGGAAAAACTCCGTTTTTTTATTTTTATTTATTTTTAAAAACTTTGATACTATTTATTTTTAAAAACGTTGATTCTCGGAGTAGGGTTAAAATGTTTTTTTTATTCAGCTGAAACTTTACAAATATTAGTTTTATAAAAAATTTTATCTTTTTATGGGGTACCGTAAAAATTTTGATATTTATTTTTCCATTTCAATGAAAACGACATTAATAATGCACATTATTGATAATTTTATAGAAATGGTAAAATTGCTACAGATTTTATAGGCTTAACTGTGTCTTATATGTAGTAAGGTTTCTCAAAATAAGATATTTAGGAGATTCAAAATTATACGAGCTAATGAAAGAAAGTTTAGTGGTTTTGTGGTACTTTTGAGTGGATATTGAACTTTATTGAAACTATTCATAGATTAGTGATTTTTATTTAAATTTTATGTTGATACTTTAACAAGCAATTTTATTTACAAAGGTAATCTTAAGAACACAAATAAACAGTGACGCAAAATTAAAACTATTTCTAGAACCCCCTTTAAATGTAGCCAATTATGCATACAATCTAAAACGTCCTTACAATCAATGAAAAATGTGATGTGTTACTTTCCTATCCAAAAAGTATCATGAAAAAATCATCTTTTCTTTTGAATTTGGGATCGAAGTAGCTTTCCTAATAGTTGTTTAAGTAGTTTTTTCTAATTGATACATAATATACATTCTTATACTCATGAAAAACTAAGATTTCGTGTTTGAATAATTTTGGAATGGGTTGTTGAGTTTGTATTAGGTTCATTCTTAACAATTGTTGTTGTTGTCGTAAGCCATTAATGCAAGGGGAGAGATTGTTCTTGCTTTACAGTGGCGCCATCTATGGGCAAGATTATGACTTCTGTAACACCCATACGTCACATTCACTCTTAAGGAGGACCCTTTCATACATATATTCATAGGATTTTGGGACTAGGCAGATTAACTTGCACCAGTCACCATTTACTACACGAGGAGTCTTCGACAGGCTGGATTCGAACTCCCATTATCACGAACGTGAGTCTTGCGCCTTGTCATCCAAGCTATTCCGGCATTCTTAAACATTTAGTTTTATATTTTGATATTCTATTAGGAAAACCATAATGGAATAGGTTTTTTTGCTGGATAATATAATTTTGATACATGAATAATTCATACTAACCCTACACGGATTATAATACTTGAAAAAGAAAGAAAAACTTATTAAATTATACTAAACTTATACCTTACTGCTCTTTAAAAACAAATGTCATATTTTAATGTTCCTCAAAACCATATTGAAAAGGATTACAGAAATAGTTTGGATATATTGCAAAATTTTTATTTTTATTTTTTTATTTTTTGTGAGTGAGTACAACGTTGCGATCTCTGGAAACAATTTAACTTTTCTCTCAACAGAAAGAAATAAAGAAAATGCATTTTGCATAATGCATAAAGCAAAAAAGAATGAAATCGTTAAGGATTCAAATAATTTAAATAGAACAAAGTTCTCCAGATCATTATTCTTTCCTTTTTGTTTTTAAACTTGGTATAAAAGGTTATTTTTAAAGAAAATGGATAGTTTGAATGTATATAAACTAAAAAAGTAAAAGCTTGGTATTTTTCCCTGATTCCAAATAACTTGCAGATCAATTTTTGTATTATTTAATATCACGTAATTGAAAATAGTTCGAACGGTAATTAGAGATGTTAAGTTTATCAATGCATTATTCATTAGAGTTTAATGTTGAACAAGTTTAAACATTAACTTAGTCTAGTACTTCTGTGATTTAGAACTTTGCACAAATAACAAACAAACATGCAATTCGTGTAATAAAGTGTCAGAACACTGTTTGGAAATTATATGATTAAAATAACTGCACAAATGTTTACATGACTATATTGTTAAAAATTCCAGATTCACCCTCCGTAAAATCCATTTTTAGCTTAAAACATTATACCATAATTTTTATGTTAATATTTACTTAGAGTGAATTAGGGATTTTGAGTTCATTATTATTGAAAAAATGATGGTGTAGCAGATTTTTTAGTTCTGTAATATGTTCCTCTAAAAATAAATTTTACTGTGAAAAGGACAGTCACTCTGAGTATTTGCATTTTTTATCGTCACTTGAACCAGAATTTTTTGCAGTGTAATACCAATAATAGTATTTTCTTTTTAATAATAAAAAAATGCCAACATCTCGGGAGCGTTTCTGCTGGTGCTCTAAAGTATTAATAAAAACGTTTTAGTGTAATCATTATTAAAGTCTCGCGTCATGGTTTCTGAAACAAATAGAAACCTATGGTTTTGAAAACATATGATTTCGACTGTATTTTTTTTATTTATTTTTGTATATTTTTGAAGCGAGTAAAGTTTTTAATCATGTAATATCAATAAATTATTCAGAGCGATGAAGATGTAACATAATATATATGTGATGTAATAAATCTAATACTTGTAATGAGCTTTTCCGAATAGTAAATAAAAGTAAAACAAACTTACCATGACTACATAGAATAAAATGAAGACTTTTGGATTTTTTCGTTTGTTTTAGCTTTTATTTAAGTGTGTAAATGGGTGCATTTATTCTCTATTTTTTAACCATTTTAATATTTTTGATTTACATGATTTTTATTCTGCATACGACGACATATCCTGCACTTGGCAGACATCAAGCCTTATGATATACCCTATTCTCTTTCATAATTACTCTATTATTTTTTTTCATTATATTTTTGTGTGGTTTACACTGTTTTATATTTTTTACTTAGTATAATGAATTTAAATATCTTTTATTTGCAATCTTTAATGAATAAGAGCATAGTTTAATTTATAGTATTATAAATTTACATTTTGATATAGTGTAAGAAAATACCATCAGTGACCTTTTGTGCTGATGCATGGTGCTTTGCGCATGATTCTGTAATGTTACCTTCTAAAGCTTTACAAAATGTAAAAATACTACAAAAAAGCTATTGGTTGGCAGCTTTATGAACAATAATATTTGTTTAAAGAAAATTTTAAAATAGCTTTTCTTAAAACTTTTTGCCAAGCATATTGGAGTTTTTCGATAAATGTAAAAAAAGTCCTTGGGCGATGTATCACTCCGCGTATAAGAGAATGTAAGCTCAGTCTCTTTTGCAACATACCTTGCTACCATTTCTAATATTATTGACATATTTTTAGCAAAATATTCTGAATTCATTTTTTCTTACTTCGAGGAGGCGGATTTTCTTCTCTCAAAGTTCAAAGAAATCAAATATTATTTTGAAAAATTCCAGTACGTTTTGATAACAAACTTGCGCAAGGTGTCAAAAGAACGGATTTCAAAATCTGACAACTCTAACTCCTTTTCTTTTTTCCTCGTTTGATCTGCATAAGAATCAAATTTTTTTTCCACGAGATTTTCTCATTTATTCTTCTCTGCATAAATTTTTCATTCTTTTGGAGACAGAATCAATTGAAAAAAGTGATCTTTGTAAAATATATTCATATTTAAGAGGGTTTTATTTTTTGCCAGAAATGTACATTTCACCTGTTGTGTTTTATTGATTTGTTATCCCTAGAGATTACTGGGTAAAATATTAAAATAAATGATGTCGTAATACTTTTATGGAATATTTATGCCAAAAACTTAAGAATAAATTGTGATATTTTTAAAAAGAGTTGGAAAACTGCGCTAATTGTTTAAGGAAACATAAACTTCGATTATTTACATCCATATATTTTATATTTTGTACTTTTTCCAAAGATCATGTACAATGATATGTACTTTTAACAATGATTCAATGACTTCATAATTTCTAAAACCTATATAATGCAGTAAAAAACTGACTAAAAACATTGATCTGACTCAAAATTAATTTAATTGACTTTTTCAATTTTTAAAAGAAAATGGAGTACTTACATTAGTTTGGATATATGAAGATTATGCAGTAATACAACATTTCAATAAGGATTTTGATTCGAGGAAATTAAGGTAACCAATGTGAATAAATTACAAACCGAAAGGTGTATTTTGTACCACAGGAGATGCTTTTTTGAATATCTGATTTTTTTTTGCTCCTGGTTTCTTTAAATTAGGCGTTTGATATTCTGGTTTTCATACTTTAGAAAATAGAGATTACTTGATAGTGGTCGCTACTACTGGTAAGAAATTTAAATGTGGTAGACGATATACATTAAAGTAACAACGAAATGTTTTTATATTACCAACAATATTTAATTTGTAGACCTTCAAATATTATGTCGTCACCATAGGGGGCTTCTTATTAATGCAAGGGGTACAGTGTGTATGAACAATGCTTACTTAAATTTAATTAAAAATTTGAATAAATGCATGAAATGGCTTTTGAAAAAAAATTAACATGAAAAAAATTCCTATTCAATAACTTGCAAGAAAAAATTTGAAAAAATGAAACGTTTAGAAGTTAAGACTATTGAATACAGAAGAAAATCTCCTAAAATTCCTAAGAAGCTTATAAGACTCCTTAGGATGCTTCACTTGAAATTTATAAAATAAAATTAAAATTGTAATATTGCAAAGTTACATTTTGATGGAATTCTAAAATTATTTTACTGCAATTAAAACCTGAACCTGAGGGTCCTGAAACCAAAAACCCGAGGGCAGTTTCTAGCTAAAAATGTCCTAGGTAAGCAAGGAAAAAGTTTGTGATTTTATTTTCATGGCTGACAAGAGAAGAGGAGTTTAAAATAGTAAAAAACTCGCTTACGCAATGCATGTAAGGTCTAGCTTTTTCGAATATTATAAAATATTGTTACTACTATTGGTTTAACATCCGGTAGAAATTTTCTTACTGTAGAAAGTATAGTTTATGATAATCTGAAAAATGTTTAAAAAAGATTTAATAGCTATTACCAAGAAGTTTTGAAAAGTAAATAAAAAAATACTTTCCAAACTAAAAAATTAATAAATAAACACTTTTCAAAATTGAAGAAATCTTTATCAAAATTGAAGAAGGTATTATAATTAATAAAAATGAATTCTTCATCCATCCCCTCAAAACAAGAAATTAAGCAAATTATATTGAAACTATAATGCTCCAAAGAACGTAAATACCTAGAAGAATTAAATTTAAAAAATGATAATATTTGAAAAAAAAAGCTTTTTTTTCCTTTTCTTCCACAAAATAAGTATATAAATAAAAGAATTCGAACATTAAAAAGAGGGCAAATTCTAATTTTCAGTAATTTTTGGATCAATGACATCAGCCGTTAAACAAATTTACTATAGAAATTGAATCAGTTTCAGATCTCTCAAATAATATATATTTATGCAAATAACTCGAAATATATAGTTTTTACATTAGAATGCTAAGTGTTAAAAATACAAGTATGGAGATTTCGGTGAATTGATATTTTTTTAAATTTATTTTTGTTTTGTTTTTTTGTTAAAAATATTTGAATTTCAATGTATTTAACTAAAAAAATAATTTTGTATATCAAAAGCTACCTCAAGTGAAATACAAATTTCAAATATTTTCTTAATTAACTCAAACTTCAATTCTTAATTCAAATTTCATTTTTTAGGCTATGCTTCTACTTACACTTTTTGCGAGATACAAAAGTAAAACGAAAATTAAAACAATTTTAAATATGACTTATCTTGAGCCCCTGTAGTAAAATTGAGGTTTTGTTTTAGTTAATGTACTTACTTCAATGTATTGAGTGTCACGCTTGCTATTTTTTTTCATTAATACATTTTAAGCATTTTAAATTGATAAATGTATTATTTTAATTATTTTTTCAAACTCTTCAGAGGTGGTAATATTTTTACCGAAACCATTAGTAAAACAAAACACAAATAATATACATTTTTAGGAATTATTGTAAATTATTGATGACTGGAAGTCAGTTCTAATAGTACCAACAGCTTCGAATACATTCGATGGACCGGGGTTTAATTCTTTTTCTTTCCTTGAAATTGGGTTTCTCAAAATTCACCAAAACTGTAGCTTCGAAGCAAATTTAATAGTATTTCAAAAGTCATTTATTCGTTAATGAGTATAGTTAAATTTTCAAAATTGAGTAGTCTCGAAAATGGCGCATCATAACAAAAGGACGCCCAATTCTTAAATTTGAAAAAAGCTCAAACTTTATTAGTTTGGCGAATAAGAATATCGTTATACAGGTAATCAAAACTTTCCGAACTTGCCTCCATGTTTAGTTACAAATGAATACGCATTCTTAGAGTTTTCTTTTGAAACACTAGGAAGTGGTTCTCTGATTGACTCAATTTTGTGCGTGTCACTATTTTCAATAACGAGTACATCTGGTTTTCAAATCCGACAATATTAATTTCAAAACTATTTTGAGAAATTTCCTGTCAATTTTAAGAAATCCTTTCTTATCCTACAATCATCCGATGATAGGCAGTCACGTATGGACTTTGTCACGTATGGGCTTATAATAAAATGCCAAAACAAAAATCGAAGAAATGAAACAAATAGTGAATTTTCATTGCATGAAAGTCAAATTATCTAAAGAATCACCCTTATGTAATACTTGAACAGAATGAATTCCTCAGTATGGGCTTCAATGTGCTTAGGGACCGAGGGTGTGCGGTATTGGTCCTCGTTAAACTGTTCTGCCGTAACGTGCCCGACTTCACGTGCAGGTCGCCGGGCTACCGAACCGGTGGTGCCATCCCCTCTGCAGAGGATCAAAATTGTGATGGCATGTCTTTGGATCATCCTCAGGGATGTTTCCCAGACCGTCGCCAATATCCCATTGTTTAGCTCTAGTGCGACGTAAATGAACAACAACAACAGTATGGGCTTCAAATAGAATATAAGAAGATCAATTTCGTGAAATCATATTTTCTACTCTTGGTCATTCATTGAACTAAAATCTAAAATAAGGAGATAACGAAATTATTCAATAAAAGATTGTTACAATCTAAGATAATAGCTAATTTCGAAATAAAATCGAAATCAAAAAATGACAGTAACTGTTAATAAATATTACTGATAAATAGCGATACGTGAAGGACAAAAAACGTTTGCACTTAAAATTTTCGTAATTTATTTGTCTGTTTTAGGTTTGTTTCTTTTTTTTTACCTAAAACTCTCAAAAATATCAAGTTTTCAATTGCAAAATAAAGAGAAAACAAACATTTCTAAGAATAACTCTTTAAAATTATTTATGCTTTCATTATGAATTGTGATGTCTTGAAGTTGATACAAAAAGTAAACAAATCGTATTATTTAAAAAAAAAAACACTTTTTAACTACATTTTTTCCTCAATATATTGGTTGGATATTTATTTTTCTTTTCTTCTCTTCTTTCTAATAAATTGTGTTATTTCAACGTTTTTCTTTTCCTTATCTGTTTTAGATGGTTTCATTTCTCCTTTTCATCTCAAAATCGCTGACTGCAGTCAGCTACGTCAGCGAATCTCAAATATTGTTAGATTATAGATCTCTTTTCTAATATGCTTTTTTTTTCTGCCTCAATCTCGAAGTTATTCTTCAGTTTTGTGTTGAACTCTTTTTCACGAAGAAACGAATCACTGTTTCATTTAAGCAGTTTCCAACAAGTTTGGAAAGTAGAGTTCATTCAAAAATAGTTTCCCTTCTTCAGTTTTCTGTAGTTTCAAAAAAATATAAACTTTAATAGACTCACTTTTTTATTATTTAAAGTTCACTTATAATTCTTATGAATTTTTGTAATTTTATATTTATGTATGCCAGTAATTATTATTAATAAGTGTTACTGTTAAATCGCTATATGTCAGAGATAAATGACTTGGCGATAAATACCATCAGAACTTTATAACTTTGATTAATTTTAGGATTGATACAATTACATTATTAGGATCCTATTAGCGTATTAAAGATCATCTTATGTAGTTTTTCTCTCCTATGAGATTGTATATCAGAAGCTAGGATAAATGTAGCGACAAACTTCTTGGGAAGTTAGAACACATCATCAGAAATAAAGCTGCATAGTAATCCATGTCCGAAAATTTCGTCATACGCCGCTAAAAGCCCTCCTCTATTTTGAACTGTTTTTTTAGTGCTTCGGAGCAGGTCATAATAGGGAAGCACCTCTTGCTATGTATGACGATATTTTTGGGGTAAGTTTCAATGCAAACTTAATCTTGATGATGTGCTCTAACTTCCCCGGACCGGTCAGAAAGACCGATAGCAAATTTGTTTATTGGTTGAAAAAATAAGATGTTTTAGGAGCAAAATTAATTTCAGCTTTGAAATCCCAACACCCGAATCAGGCAAGATCATGTATTTGAATAATTGCAACAAAACATTTACTGCCTTGTTTAAATATTCAAATAAAAAACAAAAACTTGGATCTTTTAAAGAAGTCCTTGATAATAACCATTATTTCAAAATATATTTCAAACGCAAAAAGCCTCTAATATTCCAAAGTTTTGTTGGTATAGATTTTATTTTTGAAATTCATCACGGTGTGATATTTATTTTTCTGCTTTATCTCAAAAGATATGAGTGAAATAACCATTTATTTTATCGTCTAAGTTTGAAAAATTGTATTTCTGGATATGACTGAAATAGCGAAACCAAATCACGTGAAGGATCGATTTATCTTTGAGCACAGCAGTTGCAGATGGCAATTTTTTTTATTGACATTTTATAATTAGATAAATGTTATCCCTTTTTATTGGGTACTCAACAAGGTACAAAAACTGTGTTCAATTTGTACAATTAATAATTCAACTCATCCAGTTGAAAATTAGTGTAACTTACATTNTATATATGTGTATATATATATATGTGTGTGTGTGTATATATATATATATTTATATATATATACGTGTGTGTGGTGTGATAAAATAAACAGAAAAAAAAGAAAGATTGAGGAAGAAAATAAGGAAATATAATATTAATAAATGAAATGTTTTTTTTAAAAAATATTTACAATTAAAAAATTTAAAAAGCTGAAAAGCAAAACCAGGAAAATATATAATCTTGTCGTCAGCTCACATCATTATATCAGCAAAAAAGAGGACTTTCTAATACTGCATTTATAGCAAAATACCAAAGCAAAAAATATCATTACAATAGCGTAAGGAGCACTAAAATTTTTAACTGAAAATAAAATAAATTAAGCACAAAATACAAATTAAAACTTGTCAAGCAAAATCTAGAAAATAAAATAATCTATATAAAACTTATAACAAATTTTTTAAATTTTAAAAATTTCTACAAAACATTTCATTTTTCTTCTTTTCTTTGAAAAAAATGTATTTCGCTTTTTCTTTTTATTTTTAACTTGCATTTTTGTTTAAAAATTATTTTTCCAATTTGAAAAAAAAAATCTAGATGAGCGAATAATTAACATATAGTTTAAGCTTAGGCTGATTTTTTTTCAGTGAATATTTCGTAAAATAAAATTTTTGTATTTTGGATTTGAAGATTCAGTTTTTATAAAGCTTTTTTTTTAATTTTTCAATTTTGAGTAGAGGAGTTATTACGAATTCATTTAGCGGCATATAATTTTTCAGGTTGAGTAAGGAATTTTTTCCTTCTGAAGAAAGTTTGAAATAAAGTTTGTGGAATGAACATATTAAATTTAATCTTGGTGTTCCAATATATCTGACAGAAACAATTCCGGTTCAGCCAGGTTTCAAAATAACAGCAATAAAAATAATGATTTCTTTGATTGCCCTATGTTCATAAAGAATAAAAGTGGAAGAGATGAACATGGAACGTCCTTGAGAATGTTGTACGTACATTGCGCAAAAAGTAAAAAAAAATAATAATAATAAATTACGGACCATACTGAATAATTAACTTTTTATCTACTGATTGGATCATCGCATTCTAGGCCTCAATCTTAGTAGTTCGAGATGGTGACCTCAAATATTCTATTTAATTAGTGACGATGATATATTGATATACCCGGGGTTGTGTGAAAACAATGAAGAATAAATTCTCACTTTCATAGTTTTTGCATCCTTAGTCTATATTTTAACAATTCTACATAATGTTCATATATCGTCGGTACTAATTAATTAGAATATTTAGTACTCCCACTCGAACTATTAGTGTTTAAGCCTAGAACATGAAGATCTGATCATTGGATCAAATTTATTCAATTTGGTCCGTGTTTTTTTTTTTTTTTTGGATTACTGCTCACTGCACATAATGTTGGACCTACGACATATATGAGCTATTTATATGGGGGAAATGCCATGAGCAATATGCTAAATTTGGATTTTGTAAGCATTAATGTAAAAACCATTAAGCTGCAGCTAAATATACCATTTAACCAGTTAGTTACTTTTCAATAAAAAATACTATTCAAAACAAATAGTGAATTGCAATATAGCATATTATTCCTATATAACATATTTTTAATGAGTGATAACTTAATCAATAACTACGAAGCTAAATTTTCGTACTATAAAATCTCTTAACAATATGAATGATCTTTTCATTTGATTCAGATCATATTACTTTGAATATATTGTCCATCAGGTAAAATGCGTCACTGTCACTTACATCGTATAATGACGTATTTTGCACTATAAAAGCTTTTAAAAATAAGAGTGATTCTCTTGTTTGAATCAGATCATATTATTTATATTATTTTGACCATCATGTAAAAAGCATCATTGTCACTAATTCCGTAAATTTACCCACACCATGTGCTTATGCACAGTGAAAAAGTTTTCTGTGAACAAACAGAAACTCTGTCAATTTACATCATGCAATACGTTAGCTAAAGAAAAACAAATGAAAAACACTGGCTACATTGAATTTAAGAAAGAAAAGTCACAGGATGAAATGTTACATAAAATGAAACAGTTTTTCAATTCAAGCTTAAATTGCGACTCGAAAAAGCAACAAAGAATAATGCCATCGCCCATTACTTATCACAAATTTCACCACAAAAAATATTTTTCAAATAAAATATAACTTTATAAAATGAAAAGGGTAGCAAGCCAACATATTATTCTTAAAAGACACATTTCTAGCGAATAATGACCCAGTCATTACAACGAAACGACACTTTTGCACCAAACGCTTAAATTTAGGAGTGACCATATTTTTTCGGCGTCACTTGGCGATCGATTGGCTAGCGGCAAGCTTTAAAATTTGGCAACGATAAATTTTCAGCTCCTGACTACCATTCTCACTAATGGCCGATCGTGTAGTCTGATAACAAAAGACGCTGGGAGCTATAAACATCTAGATTTTATTGCGCTGCAAGTGTACAGAGAGTACTCCTTTTACCTCGGAAAGTCTTACTTGTAACGCGGAAGTAAATCAGGGAAAACTGTACAATGACACGGAATATAACACCGCTTTACAAAATGTTTCTAGATTAAACTCATTTACACAAATGACACATGCATTAAAGTTTACGGTGGAAATTCATATTTGGTAGGATTATTTTCTTAAGCGTACTTTTTAATGAATTTCATCACGTTTTCAATAAAATTTACTGATACGGTCCCTCCATTAAATTAAGGAAATGATCGCACGTTTCGAACTCGGAGGGAAATTTTAAAAAAATATATATAATAATAGCCTGGGTTATTCTAAATTAGCAATTAGAAATTCCATCAGCTTCGTTGTAGGTAGTTCGAAAATTGACACAAAAATGTTATTTGTGATTGTCTTTCTGGATTTCATTAGTTTTGATTTGAACAGTTATCGTTGATTGCTCGTGCATTTTTCTTAGTTTTCAGTATGAAATTTAGGAGATATATCAGTTTCTTTTGCATGTTTGAGATATACTCTATTATATCTTATATATTGTTGTTCATGTAGTAAAGTAATTATATTAAAAAAATATACTAGTATTGTTAGTAATTTTTGTAAAAAGAATGAGAAAAAAATCTTCATTAAGTTTACTACACAGTAAAAATTTGATACTCAAATATCGCGAAAATTTCTTCTTTTTTGACGAAAATCGTTTCTTAGTAGAAGTTCCGATCAACCATTTTGTTAAAGTGACGAATTAACTATCGCCATTTCTTCAAGGAAAATGAATTTTATTTAAAGTAAAGAATTATTTCATTCCATTCTCCCCCTCCGAAAAAAAATATAAAGGACTGTATTGCCGATTTTTTTTTCGGTGGCATCAACACTTTTTCCAGGTGGGCACCGTAATAGTAGAGCAATGTCGTCTCAACAACACGAGAAGGGCAGAGAGATAAACTACATCTGTACTTGAAACAGGACTCGAACGCGGGATGTTCCTGGTAAGAGGTCAACTTCCAGGGAAACTAATCTGTCAGTTCGTTTGCTTCGTCATTCTTATTTCGATAGTCTAGCCTTTGTTTAACTTAAAAATCACCAATAGTGAATTGCAATGAGGTTCCGAATCAATGAAACATTTTCGTTATATATTTGAATTGAGTTTCGTCATAAATCATGTGAATTCTTGAAAAAAAATGATTATCAAAATTAACGAAATACGGCTAAAGTTTTTTTTTTCTTTTCTGAAAGTGTAAAGGAGAGTTTGCAAATTATCCAACCTTTCACAATTCAGAATTCTCATTGCCCATATGGAAATCGTGGTACTTTTTTTCTTATTTTATTTATTTAGAATCAAAACGATAACTAGAAAAATTTAAAAAGAGGGCTAATAATTATACTGTTCTATTTTCTTCATGTATTGAAGTATTTATAGGTTCCTTTCAAAGCAAGCATTGCAAAAAATTTTTGGATCAAATTACAGTGTAAAGTATCGGATTATCGGGAGCATAAGACGTAAAATCCATTTTACAGTAAAATATATATTTACCGTAAAATATAATACAGTAATAGTAATTTAATGTAATTAAAATTCCGCATCAAATTATGGCATAAAATACCAGCATTTTGGCGAGGTCATCTGTAAAATCTATTTTTTACCGTAAAATATAAAATAATAATTATTATTATTATTTTTATAGTAATATTTATTTAATTAGAGTAATTTAGTGATTTTGCGGTAATTATTACTGTAAATTTCACTGTACATCAGATTTTAGTTTCGTAACATATATCAGTTAAAATGGGTTTAACGGCTAAAAGTACCGAAACACTGAGTACCGGTTTTTTAACGTCATTTTGATCCGGAACTTTTACAGTGCGAAATTTATTTGATTCTTGAAACTTGAAACAATTCTTAGTTAGAAAAAGATGCATTCCGTCTTATTAATTCAAATTAAAAGTTTAAAACTTTTTTTATCCATTAGTTGGCATAATATTAAAGAAAATTGAAAAAGTCTTCGTACTAAAATTTTTTTGTCGATTATAAATTTTTGGATACATGTATTTCTAAATATGGGAAATGAAATATTTCAATATTTCATTTAAAATTTATATGCATACATACATCAGTTTTATTACATGTCCTTTATTCTCTTATTATCATACTACAAATTTTCCATCAGAGTATAATAATACTTAAACATCCAAAAACGAACTAAAGAACATTTTTTGTTGAACAAGACTATTGTTGTTACTACTAGTTAAAATGAAATTCATTCTCTTTCAAGTGTTGTTATTTCAGTAACTTGCTACTTAAGAACAACTCCCTCAGGCTCTAAGACTCTCATTTCGAGTGTTCGAAAAGTATTATTCAATGTCGGTTAAGATCTTGCGAATGCTTCTAATTCTGTTAACGGTGCATTTAACACCCAACTCTTTCTCCCCTCAACTGTTCTCTTTTAATTTTACAACTCCCTAACTCGGAAACATATCAACGTTTTACAACATCTCTATTGCAAGTGTCGAAAATAAACACTTCCAGGTTTTCACATTAACGTCGTAAAAAGGTCCGCTTAATGTTTATTTCGAGGCGGTGAGCAATTTATCAAAAGATTTCCACCAGGCTTCTAATGAAATATCTATGGCACAGATAGAACACCATAAGAATAGAAGTTTATTCTTCGAACCACCCCCAGTTTTCCTTTAAAGATAAGAAGAGAAATATTGATTAGTGTGGAAAAGCTACTTTAGTATTCAATGGTGAAGGTCAATAAAATAGACAAAGTAGTAGTTAATGTGGCCGTAATTATAGAGGAAGCATAAACTAAGGAGAAAATTTATGAGTTTAGCTGAAAAGTTTTGAAAGCTTGGGGTTGGCTAGGTTTTGATAGAGTTTAGAAGGGAATTCTTCACAATTTTTGTTAGGTAGAAGGGATTATTATATTCTGTTGTAGTAGAAGTAAAGTTTTATCAATTTAATTGTAATTAGTTTGGTTTGGGTTATGGAAGTTTTCAAACTTACATTAAAATAACAGATCAGTTTGTTTTAACAAAAATTAAGAAAAATTATTTTGGTATCAATTATTGTACGAAAATAAATGTATGTTTTAAAGAATTCAATACCTAAGAAAATATTCTTATTCAAATTATTTCCGTCTTCTGTGATGTCATTGGTGAATAACATTTATATACTCAGTTATAATTAGTTAATATATTAGTTAATGGCATTTATATACTCAGTCATATACTCAGTAATTTCGCTATAAATAAATGTAGGCTCATAATTTAATTGGGGTAATTTAAAATACCTAATAGTGCAGATTGAAGGGAAAATAATTAATTACTTAATGTTTCATAATTTGCTTAGGTATTCTAGATCATTCCAATTGATAAACTGGCAAAAACATATTCAATTAATTTCGGAGAGCATGTCTTGAAGCATGTCACTGTCTGCCGGGTTCAAAATTTATCATCATTTGTAAACAAAAATGAAAAAGTAATAATAATAATTCCAAAAATTTGAACGTCAAGGTTTGGCGATAATTTTTATAATATTGACTCTTACAAGTAAAAAGAAATACAAAGTAGTCATTAAAAAATATCTTTAAATATTTATCCCTGGACGGAAAAAAAACTCTAAATATATCTTAATAAAGTTTAATATTGTGAAATTCGAGATGATTCAAAACAATAGAGCTCTTATACATATGGTTATACTGAAAAAAAACTCAGAATTTTTAATATTATCACTTACTCTTTTTCCAGTTAACTGTGATTCTCATAACAAAAAGCTTAAAACAGAGTTTCTTGGATGAATTTTTTAATTCCGATATTCTGAAATTTTTTATTTCAGATGTGAAAAAAACAGAAACATTTCTTATGTTTCAGACGCTCCGGCAATAGCGAAAAGAAAGGAAAGAGCACATTTATTTACAAGCTGCATCATACTCTCTTCGTCTAGCGCCCTTGTTGTTCATGCTATCCTCTTTGTTTTGGTTATCATCCTCTTCGTCCATGCTCTGTCTTATAATTTTTACTGCGGCTATAGCATTTTGATGAAATATGTTGATGATGATATTGCAATTCGAAACAGGGGAAATTTGTTCACATTAGCCAGAGCCGTTATATAAAACTGTTTAAAACATTGTTACAAGATACTTCCACTGCCTCGGCCACATCCCTTTAACCTAATTTCAGGGAAAAAAATTCTATTTGGGTCCAAAAATTTCATTTTGGGTATTTAGGTAAGGGTAAAGGGTTTGTTTGGGGAAGTATTTTTAATATGACCACTCTTTTTTACAAAAAAAGCAGTCAACATGAATTCTTTTCATTTATTTATCCAATTAATTATATTTTTCCATGATTATAGAACACATAATTAAAATAATTTCCCTGAATAATCACTTTTATCGTTACAGAAAATGTGTATAAATAAAGATAAGAAACCTGTAATTAAATACCCTACTAAACCCACTTAGTATTAAAAATGTCATCAGTATTACAAATCATGACTTTTAGTAAAATTCATGGCTTTTAAAGTATAGCCAAGTTAGACGAATTAGATAGCTAGTTTATAAAATTAGTTAAATTAAGTAATTAATGAGACAGCTAATTTAGTGAAATAGTTAGTTTACTAAAATCAACAGATAAAGTTACTTATTATTTAAATTGTCGAAAAATTTATTATAATCCATAATATCTCCTTCTCAGCGAAAATGAAAACAAACAAACTGTAAAAACAACGCATATAATTAATTAATTTGGGAAAATAAATTTTCACTGGCATACAATAATTATTTAACTAGCTTAAAATATTTTAATAGGAAATAATTAATTCGTGAATCTTTTGAAATTATTTAAATTAGTAAACATTTGCAAATTAGAAAATAATTAAAAACCGTTCTAGGCTACAAATTGAAATAAAAATACAATTAGATGCATTGCTTTCATTAATCCTTATCAGTATACCCCTAATTGCTTCTTTCATCCACTATGATAGTGATTTTCCTTTATTTTAGTCACCTAATTGAAAATAAGTATAAATTTATTTATATAATGTGTTCTCAATATTGCTTGAATTAATATGTTTTGTTAGATGAATCTATTAAAAAGTTTTAATGCAAAGCTGTTATACTAAGTAATAATATGAATTTATATTTTAAAATGTCAAATAAGTACAAAAACAATGTTTTTTTCAGCGCACTTAAAAATATATTAAGGGCACTGTTAAACAAAAATAAGAGTACGTATTATAGCAAAGTAAACTTGATAACTCAATCAGAATTTATTAACAAAGAGATTTATGGAGGAGGGAAAGCAAAAATATTTATAACTTTCCATATTCTTTAATCAGTGAAATAAAAAAGGAAATCCGTAACAGTTTTCTTCAAATTATAAAACTTTCACTTATATATATATATATACAACAAAATAAATAAATACAAAAAAACACGAAGAAAATTAAGAGAAACAATAAGTTTCATTTANATATATATATATATATATATATCCAAAAACTACACTCACTGAATCTTTTGAATTGTGTAATCATGCTGATGCTTTTGGTGCCTTTGCACGAACATTTCTCTACTCAGAAGTACCACACTATTTCTCATGGGCTCAAACAAAAAGATGGACACCCCGCAAGCAAGGCACACCGGTTGATGTATGTTCCGGTTTATTTAAATCAAACGCCTTGGGGAGAGTTTTTACAGTCAATTCAAGGCAGACTGAGTGCTTTTATTTTCCACTATTGTTGGTTAATGTCACCGGCACATTGTCATTTCAAGATATACGTAAAGTCGATGGACATCAGCATCCAACGTATAAACATGCATGCCTTGCACTCGGCTTGCTGGAAGACGACAACAAGTGGGAATGTATGCTTGCTGAAGCAGCATTGAACTGTACTGCAGAGCAAATTCGTCTACTACTTGCTATAGTATTAACTACATGTTTCCCGCCCAGTACAGAAACGTTATGGGATAATCACAAAGATTCGATTACTGATGATATACAGTATCAACATTGCACGCGTTTCAACGATCTAATGATAGCATTCAGCGATGCTACGTACAAGGAAGCACTGATTGCTATTGAGGATCTTTGCATTATTATAGCCAACTTGCCACTCAGTCATTTCGGTATTCCTTCGCCAATCTAATCTATTATCTAATCTATTAAACACTGACATGAATCGTGAACTTCAATACAATACGGTAGAACCGGCAGGGATTGATACTCGCAATGTTCCACTAACGAATGAGGAACAAAGGAACATTTATGACCGCATTATGCTAGCAGTTTCGGCAGGACAAACATTTAACATTTATTATTTCGCTAATTTTCGCTGAAATACTATCAAATAATGGCATCATGTTAGCCGTTGCTTCATCGGGCATTGCGATAACTTTATTAGATCGAGGCAGAACAGCTCATTCAGTATTTAAGCTGCCACTAAATATTCAAAACAACCCAGACGCAGTGTGCAACATAAAATAGCAATCGTCTATGGCCACAGTGTTGAAACACTGTAAAATTATCATCTGGGATGAATGCACTATGGCACACAAACATTCGCTTGAGGCATTGAACAGGACATTGAAAGATATAAAAAACAATGACAAATTATTTGGCGGCACTCTGTTACTCTTTTCAGGTGATTTCAGACAAACACTTCCCGTCATTCCGCGTTCAACGTGCGCTGATGAGATCACTTGAAATCATCTCCACTGTGGCGTAATGTTGAAAAAGTTGAACTAAAAGTAAATATGCACGTTCAAATGCTTCAAGATCCATCTTCTGAAACCTTCTCGAAACAATTGTTAGATATCAGTGATGGAAAAGTTACTAAGGATGAGACTGGATACATAAAATTACCGGACGATTTCTGCACTATCACTGATTCACAAGATGCCCTCATTAACCTGATATTTCCCGATGTACACACAATACATTCATCATGGCAGAAAAGGCGATTTTAGCAGCAAAAACTGTGGACGTCAGCGAATTGAATCTGAAGATACAACAGTTATTGCCAGGTAACTTGGTGACATATAAATTCGTTGATGCAGTTTGCGAGCCCATTGAAGCTGCAAATTTTCCAACAGAGTTTTTAAGCTCATTGGTCTTACCCGGCATACCACCACATAATTTAGTACTCAAAGTTGGATCTCCGGTTGTTTTGCTTCGTAATTTGAACCCACCACGGCAGTGCAACGGCACGCGATTAGTCGTTAAAAAATTAATGAACAACGTTATCGAAATCATTATTTTAAATGGCACAATTCCGGGGTGAAAGTATATTACTTCCACGAATCCCTATTATACCACAGATGTGCCTATTCAATTTAAAAGCATTCAGTTCCCCATTAGATTGGCATTTGCAATGACTATTAATAAATCTCAAGGCCAAAAAATGTCTGTTTGTGGCTTAGATTTGAGCACACCATGTTTTTCAGGCGGACAATTATACGTGGCATGATTTTGAGTGGGCAAACCATCCAGTTTATTTGTGTTAGCTAAAGATGGAATGACAAAAATATTGTACACTCCATTGCACTAAGATATTATTATTGTTGACTAATATTTTCAGAATTCGTAGTATATAAAATTTATAAACAAAAGTTACTATAAATTAAAAAAAAATATTATTTGGTGTGTTGTTCCTTTCACATTTCGCCATCGTTCACAGCGCTCTATGCCTCTTCCACTCATATACCACATACGCACACACTTACAATAAATAAGATATATTTTCATAATCTAGAAATAATTCATGCCTTGCACTCGGCTT
>NC_092208.1:21156475-21183660 GCF_043381705.1 Parasteatoda tepidariorum | reverse complement strand
CCACGGATTTGCCCGAAATGGATTTGCACATGGAAAAACTGTATAGATTAACAAAGGAAATAATTTAGTAAAGGAATTTTTAGTAAATAATTCTAACCACGGATTTGCCCGAAATGGATTTTCACATATATTTATATATATATGAGGCTTCTAAGGCATCCGATAAGGAGCGATTATTTTTCTCTATTCTGATATGATGAAATTTTAAAAAAACCTGTTTTGCTAATTTTAATAAGGTAAAGTCAACAGGAAGGGTAGCAAATTATAATAAATAAATAATTGAAATTGTTTTAGCGTTATTAACTTCGTCTATATATGCCTTCCAGTTTTGTGCATAATTTCTTAGTTCTGCTCAGTGCTTATTTATTGGTTACTTTATTTTTTATTCGTTCCATATGAAGAACTGGCATTTAGCTAGATATTGATAATATTGATTTGATTAATATTGATTTTTAAAGGGTGCAAGACATTAACATCAATTGTAAAAATTTTCCCTACTACGATTTAATTATTAATGCAATACAACAACAAGCATATTTATTTCTAAATAATTCGAACAGAATAGGCTTGTAAATTATCATCCCAAACCTTACAGCTTTTACACTGTCAAATACTTTGAATCAAATTACTGTATAAAATACCGGCACTTCGCATGCATCACCCGTAAAATTGATTTAAATTAAATTAATTAACCATTAAATTGATCATTTTAGGCTTTAATTAAATATGTGTATATGTCACAGAATTTTATTCTTTCGGTCGTAACTAATCTATTCTAACTAACTACTCTAACTAATCTATACTAGAATCTTGTTATATTCCCTGCACTTGAATCTTTCAAGGGATGCCAAAGTCTATCAAAGTTAAGCACAAATCCTTGACTTCAATATGGATTAAAGTGAAAGTTTTTCAACCTACCACAGAAAAAAGTTTGGTGAGTAAGGTGGCCTTATACGCTTGTTCAGATGATAGCTTAAATCAATATTTTACGTAATAAATTCTTTCGTTAAAATTTAATAAATTTTAATTATTATTTAAAAATTAAGTTTATTTATTAAAAAAAACTCCTGTTTTTAAACTTTAGGATGCTTTTTGCCACCTTATGGTCTGAAATTTTGTGAAACCTGCATACATACATACGCAGTTAGATACATAGCAATCTTTACATATTATTCGTGAACTAAACGCCATTATTGGCTTTAATCATTAAAGGAGGAAATGTCACTTTTCGAACACTCAATATAGGCACCTATTTTAAGGACATCCAGTGGCACATGACTGATAGAAAAAAAATCGTTTTTAACCTGTCTTATTCACGTGTTGGAGCTTCCTGATAATGGCGGCCTGTTTTGAGAGCTCGAAGCGTGTTGAATATTTACTATTTAATTTTTGAAGCTAATAAAGGTATTCCAATGATCAGTCTACCTTTGTACATCAGATCCTTCATTTCTTAAAAATATTTTTTTTAAGAAATACATTATTTCAATAAATGTTTTTTTAGCTCGATAATTTTTTGATTAATCATCCCGACCATCATCTAGCAACCTCATTTTTGTGAAGATTTTCCCCAAAACTTTGCATAAAATAACAATAAAAATTATAACTTCTAAGTCTTCAATAAAAATTATCGATAAAAATTATCAACCCCCTCAATCTTCCAAATCTTCAACCTTTTTATAATATCCCTCCCGTTTAAATCAGAATAAAGGATATATTAACATCTTCTAAAATATTTTTCCTCCAGTTACTATGAAAAAAAATGCTACAAAGTTGTTATTGGCTAACCATAGTTAAAAATTAACTAGAGATTTTCGTGTTTAATTGTAACGATATTTATTCAAATTCCATACTTTTAGCCTTACATTTTGAAATTTTTATCTACTTTTGATTTTAGACTTCATCTACTTCTAGTCAGACTTTTACTTTTAGACATTTACACTTAGGACTTTCAGCTTTCATTGATTTTATTTTTGAGATTTTTTTTTTATCTCTTGCTTCCTTATTATTATAAATCATTTAATTCTCCACATTTACACCGGCGCTATTGAATTTCATTGCCTTTAAAACAAGTTTTTAATTGTCAAATGTTACAGCTAATCCACTTTTAACTGATCACCACCACTGTCATTTGGCAAAATCTCACTGTAATTTTAGTTTTTAGAAAAATTTTTAAAGGAATAATTTAAATTTTATCTCCGAATACCTTGGGGTGGGTCGGAGATCAACTTATCTTATTCAAATTCCCTCTCCATTGAAATAAATCACAAAATGTATTGAATTCTTTTTATATCGTTTCCGACTGGGTATCGTCGAATGAAAAAAATATACTAAAATCACTTTGATGGTGTTTTAAGTATAAAGAAGCACTAAAACAAATTAAACAACAGTTTATCATAAAATGATTAAAAAGAGATTAATTTCATACGATCTTCTTATAAACTCCCGATAATTTATATAATAACCATCATTGAACGGCTGACCCAATTTTGACGTTACGAATACAATGTTCGACACCGTAACCTTATATTTTTTAACCCACCCATAACCACAAGACAAACTAACTAGCATTTCCGTTACACGGTGACAAATAAACCAGTGAACCCTACACGTTTAGCCTGACAGCAAGGGAAGTCTAACCCATGACCTGTCTACCACTGAGGATATTTTACGTCAGAACTGTGGTTACCCGGTGAGAGCCAGATGCAGAATTTGTATTGAATAGCTATCTTTGGGATTCGAACCCAGGTCCCCATAACGGCAGATGAACTCTTTATGCCCTGAGCCACCAAGGCTCTGAAAATTTCTAATAAGGAATTCACTGAAATGCTCTTGAGTTATTCCTGGGTATTGGAAAATACGAAATTAATAGCAAAATTACACATGTATAGTAGTTGGTTATTTTATATCTTACTTAAATTATTTTAAAAATTAACAAAATGATTTAATTAATATTATACTATCTTAATTTAAGCTCCCTATCCTGGATTTATTGACATCTTTTTTTTTTCTTATGCAAGGAACAATGGAATATAAACATTGTAATGATAATGTAATAATAGAACATCAATTGTGTTAGATTGTTTTTCTTTTACTTGAGTCAACTTTTACTAGTTAATGAACTTTTTTTTAGTTAATTAACTGATACAAAATTCTAAAATTTGTTGGTGGTTTAAAATGCTTACTAGATTAATTTTATATAGAAACGATACCTTAATTCTCGTCTAAATGTGTGAATAAAAAACTATTTCTTACTTTATTACAAAAATTACAATAAGAGTGCATGTACCTTTTACAGTTAAATCGGAATACTTTGTACAATGTATACATAAATAAAAAATGAATTTTCCTTCAATGGAAGTATAAAACAAACAAAATTAATTGAATTTACTTCCAAGATTTTGAAAGAGAGTTTCATGTTAGTGATTATATTGTGTTATGTAGCTTTGGTTAATTAAATGTAATTACCATTATTAATCTTAATAATTACTGGTACATTTTTAAGCAATGCTTTGAATTAATTTAATAATAATAGTCAATAGCATACTTAAATATTATACACATTTTATTCACTTCAATAAAAAAGAGTTTATAGCTTTAAAAAATAAATTACGATTTTTATTTCACTTATGTGTTTATTTTATTTTATTTTTTAGAATAGTTAATCACATAAATTCGAGCATCACAAAGTTATTTTAAGCTGTCATTTGCAGAGTAAATTAGATTTAGAAAATACTAAAAGCAAAATGAAGTTTTAAGTAAAAAAAAAAGTTTGAAAAAAAAATTATCGTCCAAGAAAAACCCATTTGTCTTGATTACTCTTGAACATAACAAAGTTATAAAACTGAAACTTCGATGTCATTTGAAAAGGAATAAATATATCGAAATAAATATTTCCTTAGTATCTTGAGAGTGAATTTTAGTTCAATTGTGTTGGAAAGAATAATTCTTTTTCAGAAAAAGGATAATGAAAATTAACAGTTGATTTCGAGATGATGTTAATGAGGTGTTTGAAATTATTTAGCTAATATACTTTTATTTTCATCAATTAAAAGGAAAACATATTGCCTAAATATTATTTTTTAATTTTTATTCTTATATTTAAAAAGTTTCATGCAAAGCTAATTTGTTGAAGCAAGTTACATTTGAAGGAAATATAACCAAAACAACACACACACGCAAATCAACTAAGTATATATTTTTATTTATTTTTTTTCGCTTCAACTCTCCGGAACACAATTTTTATTAAACATATTTTTCATACTTTTTTCCTTACTTTGTACTATTTTTGTTAAAAATAACATAAGAATATTCTATTCAACATTTTAATAATGCGTGATTATGAAAGGCAGCATAAAGCACCGGTGTCTTTTTCTGCGTTAAAGGTAAAACCTTCTAAACGCAGCTTTCTTCCAAATACTATTTTTTCAAAATTGTACTCATTTGCAGCTATTTAAAACTAAGAAAAACATTTATTCATTTTCTGAATTTCTTAAATTTAAAAAACCAATTATAAGTAAATGTATGACTATGAATCAAACTAAAAAATTCAAACTACTTTTTTGGATTTCATACTTTAGTACAAATATAATTCTGATAATCAGACAGATTATTTTAGTAACTGTTTTTTTTAATTAAAAAATATCAAAATATATTTCTGCTTGTAATTAGATCATCAGGAAAAAAAACATAAAAGTGACACCAATGTTCCATTGGCGTCAAAGCATTCGAACTAAGACATTTTTTTTCACCATAAACTGCTCCTAGAATTTTTATTATATGAACAAAACCAAAATTTCAAAATATATTATGAGAACCAAATCTAACTAAATTTTTTTTTAGATTTAGAAACGTAAGTAAAACATCGTATTCTCTTAATGGATGTTTTTAAGGTCAAATGCCGTTTGTGCAGTGTTATTTTACAGTGACGTTTATTAAGGTAAAATATTATTACCCGGTAAGTATTATTTGCCCGGTTTTCTCTACTTTTTAAGGTAAAGTACCATTGGTCAGTAAATAATTGCTCGGTTACAGTGGATGAGAGGATACAGAATCAGTCAACCAATGAGGTACGCAAGAACGAATCCAGCGATCACCGGTTGATCCGAATGTGTTTCGTTATCTTCTGCGTTGAGTTCATTGTCACAAGGCTTCGGAGTGTAACATTGATAGTCGTAAACTCAGAATTAGGTCGACTGCTCAACATCACTTATAAAATAAAATAAATTTAAATTGTGCGAAATTCGTAGTTACCTGCAGGCTAAGAAAAAAAATATATAACTGCTATTGAAGAACAAGTGAGTGAATATAATAAAATAAAGTCAAAATTTAAACAAATTATATGAAGCTAACTTTTAAATTTATTTTATTTTATTAGAAAGGTAGTATATTACTTTCGATTTCCAAATTCAAAAAATGAAAATAAATCCCATCTATACTGCATCTGTTTCAGAGAAAATGCCGACATGCATACTCTGCCTTTCTCCACATTCAAGGAAATGATACGAAACAATCCACTCTACATAGGTGGGCTCTTTAAATTGAAAAACTAATGCTGCAGGGTTGTCGTTTTTGTAATTTTACATCAGAGACACAAAACTTTGATAATTATTTTATAATTAAAAATATATATTTCATTTATTTTTTGGTGCAAAGTGGCACACAAATGTGTGATTTATTTCAATTAGCACGCTAGACAAGCCAAAACTACCTTCTGTTCACATCGAGCTAAAAGTGTTAAATTTGCTTCAATTTTAGCCCAACTTGTTCAATAATGATTCACCAGATTATAATAGCACTTTAACATGTTATGTAGGTTTAATGATATAAGTTTTATGATGACATTCAGATATTAAATTTATTTATATCATGTTGTAAACTAATTGCAAAATCCGTTTTTCTTTTCAAAATGCTGACTTATTTTTTTAAAAAATTTCTAAGAATATTTCTAAGTGTCGGTGACTATGAAACAGCATTCTGTATATTATCAATGCAATGGTTATGACAATTGGTTATTTCCGGATCCAATTTCAATCATTATTTTTTTTCATTTTGATACAATGCCGTTACACTTTTTTAAGTAAACAAATATTTCACCAGAATAGTTTAATTTATAATAATATTTAAAGCAAGATTTTGTGAAATAAATTAGTTGTTAGTAAGTTGTTAATCATATAAAATATTATTATAGAATTTATAGTGATTGAATGTAATTTCATATGAGTGGTTTATTATTATGAGTGATTTTATTTCACTTATTTCGCATAGTAAATGAAGTTTTTATTTTTTTTTATTTTTGACTTATTTTGATTCAAATAAATAAATAAATTTGGAGGCTTTTTGATTTTATGAAACTATGTTAGTCGTTCATCATAGAAATTCTTGTTATAGAATTTGTAGTGATCGAATGTATTTCATATGAGTGGTTTATTATTATGGAAAAATAATTACTGTAAAAAAAAAACTCCTGTATTTGAACACTAAAATTGGTGGCAACTATTCTACACAAAGTGGAGTTTCACTAAGAGTTTCTACTATCCCCAAAACCCAGGATAGTTCCGGGTGTAGTGAAAAGTACGTTCTTATACACTACTTTTATTGTAACGAGTTCACTTCCCTGCTTGTTTTTCTGAAAAAATTTATAATTTCAGGAGGAAATGCATTAGATCCTGTAAAGTTACTTTGACGATACAATATAAAGTAATAATCGTAAATTAAAAATACATCTATGCAATATTTATTTAAATGAAATTAGTTTGTTATTAAAACATACACAGAGGTTTGGAGAGAATATTAATACGATTTCAAATAAAACTGAAGTAAATAGAAGTTGAATATTATAACATTATTTTATACAATTGAAAAATTCACGTATATTTTATAAGTAATCTTTATATTACAGATAAAAAAAATGCCTTTATTTTATAAAAGTTTATATGAGTAGTTAATCAAATCAATCAGACAAGAGGATTGAAATTATTCGCCAGATAATCAACCACAGTCAATATTTTTTTATTAATAAGTTAAACGGATTGTAATTTACTTCGTATTATGTGTGCAATTACCAATTCGTAAATTCAATCTGACAAGAACTAATTTCCCCCTAAGGAATTTCTTTTAAACAAAACGCCATATTGTCACAATCAGGAAAATGTCAAATTGCGCAAATATTCGCATTCTTACTCCTACTAAAGGTCCAAGAGACTTTGTTATACATTTAAAACATGCCCTGCCTTCATTTCACTCAAGAACTTAGTCAAATAGTTTAAATATGCAATAATTATTCGTTAAAAGTGCAGCTATCAGAAAAAACACTATATTCCTCACCAACGAGTTGCTGATTTGCGTAAGCTTTTTCAATGCAATTATCAAGTATGCAATAATGCTCCATTAAGTCTCCATTAGGTCTTAGGATGCAATAATGCTCCATTTGTTACTTACTTGAAATGAAGTAATAATTAACACAATTTTTAGTGTATTTCAACACCGAATTGCAAATATTATACAACAGATTTTAAAATGTATGGTATCCCTTATCATAACAATAAAATATATTTTAAATAATAACCTAAATAAATAAAACTTGTGCATACAAAAATGCTCGCATCAAGCAAATGTAAGCAATGAATAATTTTTTTTATATTTCTGTAACTGCTTAGATACCCTGAACAGAGATTTTTTACCATTAAACTATTAATGAAAAGTATGAAAATGTATATATCGTGTTTCAGTTTTTCTTTTTCATTCCTTATATTTTATGTTTATGCTTTTGCAATTATGTTTATAATTTCGCTAATTTATTTTAACCTAATATTTAAATCTATAATAATAAAAGCAATAGTTTGTCTCTGAGTCTTTTTACAGGTCCAGATATCTGCAGACGTTGTCAAGTAATAAAAGTTTGATAGCGTTGTATTTATTTATCAATCATTGTAATTTTTCCTCTAACTTAAATGTCAACTTTACATATGCATGCAATATTAAGGTGTACGCAAAAAATGTTTTCAAAAAATGCATTTATGAATGAGAATCAATAACAATTTTAAGCATGACTTCCTAAGAATTTATTTTTAGATACTTCGTAAATAGAACATGTGTCCTTTTTAATTAATATAGAAAAACTATTATGATTTAGCAAAATATGCAGGCATATCCAATTGGTAAATCAGTAAAAATTTTGTATTAATTTACAAATTAACATAATTTCATTCATCCCCTAAGTGAATTTTCAACATCATACATAAAAATAATGTAAAAATATTAAAAAAATGCAGTAAGAAACAAATCGTTAAAAATTTCGCATTCTTAAGGAAACAAGTTATTTTATGTTATGTTGATCATCACACATTTTCTCTTTCTACTTCTTTTATTTTACCCAAGTCTAAATTATGTCCTTATGCATTTTTTTTAAGTTAACATCCAAATGAAATTTATCTCTTTATTCAAACTATAAGCTAATTTTCCCATTTTCATATCTTTATATTTTCCAGTTTTATATTTTAAACTCCTGTTATAGAATTTATGCGAATTAAACAGACGGAAATGTGCGTTTAAATTTCCAGTAGCTTCATTTTATAAATTTTTTCAGTTATTCTACAAAAAAAAACTAGAGATATTATTTGATAATGATTAGATGAGATATCAGTACTACATTTTAATGAAGAATGATGGATATAGAAGTTAAAAGTGAATTTTAAGTGGTAAAGTTTAAAAATAATTTTTAATTTTCTTGATGAATTTCGTAACTTGCACACCCCAGTTTGTGTTTGTTATATATCCAGTGATCATTCTTGTTATATATATATATATCGCTGGATATGTGATCCCAGCGAAAAATAATAATTTTTCTAAAAATAGTAAAAATTGTATACGATGAATTAATAAAGTAAAACCATGATTGTTGCAAAATTTACAGATTTATATTATTTCTTAAAGGTTAGAAAAACATTGAATTTATTTGTAAATAATATAATTTTAATAAATTTGAATTAAAAAATTGAAAATTACCTCAAAATTTAAGTATAAAATTCAAATTAGATATTAAGCTTGGATATATATTCCAAAAGTATAATTTTAGGAAAATCAAGAACACTGCAATTATAGTCTAATTAAATGAACTTTACTTAAAACCTTTAGAGCTTATTTTAGAAATGATTGTTATTTTATCGGTATAATGCAAAATATTACCTATGATTTTCAATTATATTATAACAAAAGCACTATTATAAATTGAATTACGAGCAAGTGTTGTTTGTGATTTAAATTTGAGCATTCACACAATAGATGGCGTTCTTATCGTGCTCGATTCAATTTCGATTTTTAGTTTTTAACTGAATGTAGGCATTACAGAAGAATGTGTTGTCTACATCCACTATATTTGAAAGTTAAGTTTCTAAATAATGCGAAAGTTGAAATAAAATTTCAGAGCATTTTCTTAAAAACAAACAACACACAAATATATATAGACAACACACAAATATATGACTTACAAAAACTTATTATATTTAATTAAATAATATTATTCATTTAATACAGAAATGAATCAGTTGACTGTTTACCCATCGCTATTTGCAAGATTTTATTTACTAAATAATTTAGAATGTGAAATTATGCTTTAGTTAAAACTTGATTTGTGATTTATTTCTGAACCCATCCTGTTCTTTTCAAATTTACCTGAAACTAATATTTTAGAAATTTGATATATTAATTTTAATAGTTCAAAATAAATATTATTAGCATTTACATCAGTGTCTTATTTTTTATTTAGGGAAAAATTCTCATTATATGAATTCGCTAATAACGCCATGTTTATTATTTTCAAGAAGGAAATTTTCAGTAAATCTTGGCTTCAAATAATGGAATGTTAATCGACGCATATAGTTTGAAAGAAATGTTCTGGAATGTTATGTTCTTGCCTCCTAAGATAATTTTAATGCAGAAAAAAGGAAGCAATATTTTTAAAAAAAACATAATACAATTTTCTTTTTAATTTTGAACCTTTATAAATTAACTGTCTACATTTAAAAAATTCAAAGAAGATATATATTTGATTCGTTATCTTATCCTTTCATTCTTCCCTTATCATTTTTTGTATGCAAATAAAGGAGGTTCATTGACTTAATTATCAGTTAAATTTCTTGATAATTAATGTATTAATATTGCTTCTTTGTTAAAAATAACTGTCAGAACTACTACCACTCATAAATGATTATGATTAAAGTAATATATTCATTGAGTTTTCCAAGTTTTTTAATAAGCATAATTTTTTCTTATATGAATTACAAATGCATCGAAAAAAACGCAATAAAAACTAAACTTAATGTAATTTTAAGAGGTTAATGTTTTGAAATTTAGATTTTGTGCCCCTAACCAATATTTCAGGTGCATTTTATAATAGAAAATATAAGTAAACACGCTTATATATGGAAGAAAATTATAAGTAAACAGTCTCAACAGAACGTCTGAATTTTTTCGTAGGATTTTACCTTCGCAATATTTGTAGAAACATAGTTTTCCAAAGTATTTTAATCTACTTTTAATGATAAAGGTTAGTTCAAAGTATTTTACCTGGTTTTTGAAAAGTACTTTTTTAATAATAAAAAATAACATTCTGTAAGCTGAGCTTGTTTGTAACTTATATTCATATTTTATTCTGCTTTAATCTTTCTTTGAAATTTATTTATATTAACATCTAATAATCATATTTTATGAAATTTTTATAATGCATTGAAGAATCTATAAATATTTTAGCTAACCATTTTTTCCTAAAAGAGTTTTAGCTATATTATTTCATTTTTATAGGTATAACCATGCAAATTATTATTGACTTGCCAAACAATATTTTCAAGGATTTTGTATAAATAAGAAGGTCAAAAATGGATACTCAAATTTAATGCATTTAAATTTTTTTGGAATGTTTCAAATTATTTAGTTTATACAATATTTACAAGGAATATTTTCAGTTATGAATATTTCGCTTGTTTTGAAATTTATGCAAATTATTTTTTACTTGCCTGTTGAATGCTCCCAAGGTTTCCGAATAATAAGTTTTATCAATAACATGTTTTCAAAAGTTAATATGTATTAAAAGTTTCAAGTTATTTAATTTACGCAAGATGATCCGACAACAGTGCCTTATTATAATTTGAAAAATATATAGTTCTATCTTCGATTTTATAGAGAAATTTGTTTGTACTCAGAGTATACAGATTTAAATTATGATTGGGCAGACCAATCAGGTATGGGTTACACCTCTTTTTCATGACAAACTGCATTCTTTGACTTTTTTTCCACTCATTGTTTGATACTAAAAGTGCTTTACCTGAGAAACAAAAAGTCTAATGGCCTTCTTGAATCAAGAGATCTGTCAAAAAGTTTTTCTTATTATGAGTCCTTTATAAAAAGAAAATAATAACTATAGTAACATACTTAAAAAAATTCCGATGTTATTCCAGGAGCTCAAATCTTAACAAATCTTAATCTTAACTAAATTAGAGCCACTTCAGACAGTTTATGCATATTTTTCATATTAAAATCGCATAAAACTTGAAGTATGAATTGATATTTAATTCCGTTGTAATTTGCAGTTAAACAAACCAACAATAAAGTAATGGCAAGAGTTGATTTTTTTTTTAATTTGGGAAAAAAAATCTGAATTCTACTTTCAGTTAGAAAATCATCATCAGAGACCCAACACTTTTCTGCCAGCATTTATTTGATTTGTTTCTCAATTACTCAAAAAATAATGAAAACTGTTATGATCATGTCTAAATTCTAAGATGAAGTTCATGACAGACTTCAGTTTACAACTAAGCTTGCTGATTCAGATAGAAACTCTCAAGTGCTCCAAGTGCTGGTTTGAGCCAAGAACTGGCTCAAACCAGTGCATATGAACTAGTTTGAGTGAGGCAAATTGGATATAGAGACAATAGATAAATCATAGCTGACTGAGTATCACTAGAGCAGTAGACCCTTTTCATACGAAGCGCATAAATTTCGTTTTTCTTATAATTTAAAGTTGAATGCACTCTTTTTTTAATAGAATTTTTAAAGCGGTGTTTTTTTCCACCAATATCTGCTTTATTAAAAGAGTTTCTTTCCTGATATTTGAATATTTTTCTGCAACATTCTGCTTTTTTGTGAATTACATTTGAACGACTCCACACAACTTGATGCAATTTCTGCTAAAGACAAATTTTCTCAAATACTATTTACACATCATTCGATAATGTGGTAGATGTAAAAATTTTTATTAGCCCTGCTTTAGTCGAAATAAGTGTGAGGTGGAGATTTTTTAATGTTTACACTGATATGAATATTTATTTGTTCATCTTTTTATTAAGGTCTCATAGAACTTTTTGCGAAGATCTTAAATCGCGAAGTTGTTTGCATTTGTTATTATTCTTAATTAGCATATATACATAATTATATTTCTAATAAAGTTGTTATATACATTGATAGTTATTGTACATAGTTACTGTAAATATTTACTATACGTAGAGCTTGCTATGGCTCACTGTTTTAAGTCCCAGAGCTGCCATAGTGAAAAAAGGATCTTCGATCTTAAAGTCAGCTTGCAGTCTATCAAGCTTAGAAATGTTTGGCTTCAGCATACTTGGAAAGCGCAATTTTTGCACTATAGTGACCAGATTGTCACAATCCGGTCGTATCTTGCAAGATTGTGGAGCCTTAGAATTCATAACCTCTCTTGTCCACAACAGACTCTGACAAGAATTCTTTATTTTTACTATGCTTAGTCTTCCCATAATAATTTGCAACTTAATAAACTTAACATTAGTTACAATTGACCACCTTCAACAATTATTAGCATTAACTATAAACAAAATAGTTAAGCAAGTTGCATGTTTTAATGGTTTGGGATTCTGATTACAAATGATCAATTTACTGGCTGGTTTCAATATCAATTATTTTCTGATTATAGATTATCAATTATCATGACTGGTATACTATTTGAATTATAGAAATTTAAGTTTTTTTCGAAAAATATTAGTTTAAGAATTATGTAATTTAATTTCGTCTTGTTGAATTACTTTTTTAATAGAATTTATATGTAATTAATACTTATATTACTGTACTTTATTTAGATTGTAATACTAATTAATAATAAAAATGCAGCATTCTTAAATTAAAGAATAGCGTTAAAAAATAAATTAGAAAGTTCAGTGAATAATTATTTAATTTTAATTGCAAAATACCAAAGCACATAAACAAAGATAGCGTAGCGGATTTGAAAAACAGCTACGATATCTGTCGTTATGTGCCGAAGTACTAGTAAGCGTACTAACTGTTATAAAAACTCTGTTGCGAAAAAAAAATTGAAGAGCTACCTTTATAAGTTTTTACAGTAAGATAAACAAAGAAACAATAATTTAAACCACTATAGTAATAACTAATTCAATTAATGTTAATTCTAATGTTTGAAAATAATATTAGTCAAACGTATACTTAATAGCTCACACTAAAAATGTCAACTCCTATTCAAAATATTTCAGTTGTAGAATGCTATTTGCTACAAATTAGAGAGTGGAAATCAAACTAAAATATAACAAAAGCTTGAATTGAGACTCCATTGTTATTTTAATTAGAGATCAGCACGAATTATATTTCGCTGAGCATTTAGACTTCATTTCTAAAATTCATTCTTAAAATAGCTAGAGGGAATTATTGTTGGCTGTGAAACGCCTTCTTTGTAATCATGTTTGAAAATGAAAATAAGACAAATGTATTTGTATTCACAAAGTGTCTAGAGAATCACTTTATATAAAAGTTGTTAAGCAGTATACTTGAAATGGCATTTCAACTGTTTGTTTCCGCCTTTTAGAATAATGATTCGTAAACCTTAATGAATTTTCTTGAAACGAAATGCTTACAAATAATAATTTAACTTGAAATGCTTACTTTATTCAAATTTAGTAGTTACAGTGTCCTAATCTTGATACTTCCTTTATGTAGAATACTGATGAACGTAATAGCTCTTACTTACTATTTTTTTTAAAAAATTAGCAGCAGTGTTAAAAAATACAACATAGTTTTTGCTCACTATTGTTAACACGAATTCAAATATAATTCTGGGGATCAACTCTGGAAGAGAAATATTTAATTTAGATAGTTTAAACATGACAAAGAATGAAAATTAGTTCAATGTTACAATTAATCTTTACAAATGGAAGTTATTTTTACAGTAGATATTTTCACTTGCGTTTCTCTCTAAAAAGTGTGTACCAATGCTGTCGAAAACATTTGAATCGTGTATATCATTCAAGACTAGGTGAATACTTTAGCTGAGAAATATAATATAATGAGCTATTTTGTGAATTGTCAGGTTGAACTCGCCCTTATCACCACATACAATCCACAATCATCTTCAGTAGGAACAATATGCTAGTGAGTGAAAAATCTTCATTTTGCATTTATTTTTAAGTCCTTACTTTACATCTGGACTTCGGACAACACACACTGAAATATGGGTGACCAAAGTTGACAAAATTCCATAATTTTTCCGAGAAATGCTCTAACCAAACATTTTGAAAAACAGAGAAAAATTTCGTCTTCACTTGTTTGAGGATACAAATTTCGTCAAAAGTATTACCAAATACAATATAAAATATAAGTACTAAGAGAGAATAAGTTTTAAGTCCTCATCAGGATTTAAACCCGAGAATTATGCTATACGAGTACCATCCCTTTTTTAATGCCTCAAAAACAAAATAAAAATTAGATAAAAAATGTTAATGAACTCTTAAATGACTTGAGATGACATATCACAGTGTAATAAATATTAACGAGTTCCCGTTTCGTCAAAAATCTCGTGACTCAATGCTAAAATAATTGTTAAAGGACTCAATGAGCAAAGGAAGAGTTCAATGGCTACTGAATTTTCAAAACGAGAACAAATTACACAGCTAACATAAAATGTCGTATGTACAAACGTTGTATGTTGCATGTACAAAATGTGCAACCTGAATAATTTCATTCATTAGAAAAAGTTAGTTCTGGTTATTAAGCAATCACTAAGCTGATACACAGAATGATTTTAAGTAGGCAGTTCAAAGGGTTCAAGCCATTTCGCCATCTTTATACTTCTCAAATGCACGCATAAAGCAAAAGCAAATACCCATATCTGTACTTGTTTGAATATGTTTTTTTAAATGGATTCAAAATTGATGCTCTCAAAGTACGGGTACTTTATACTATTATTTGAATTCCTTATAGTGTACTTCCCCAGCACTTATAATCCTAACTGCCGAAATATAGTAAGTATTTTAAATATCTTATAAAGTACTAAACATCTTTCCGAATACAAATAGTCAAAATAGCTTTTTTACATGATGAACAAAACAATTTTGTTCTAAAACTCTAAAAACCAAGAATATTTACTTATTTTTTAACTTCTAAGAAATACTTTGTAAAATGACAGATATGTTAACGAAACATAACATATTAAGTTTTCATAAATATCTACAACTGATATACTTTTTATATTCTTTACTTATTTGAATTGAACCTAAGAAAAATTGGGATATTTTTCATGCCTTTAAGTTAAGCCTAATCCTTTTCTTTATGTCAAGCAACAGTTTGGTGTTTTTAATTACGTCAAGTATTATGCTCCTCTTTTAATAATCATCAAGTAGAATTAGACCATACATTGAGAAAAAATATAATCACATTTACTGAAATACTTTACACTTGGTTAATAATTAATTCACAACGCGAAATATTATTTTTTCATAATATCTTATCATCTGATTGCTTTGACAGCTTAAGAGGTCTCTTTCCTAGCCATCTTGGATTTTCGGAGAAATTTTTGATTTTCGTCTTCCTGATGTGTTTTTGATGATAGACTATCATACGACAGCCATTATACCTTTCAGAACAATTGAAAATAAAGGCGCTATTTCAATAAATTAGGACGGAAAGCGAGTAATGAAACGCAATTATATATTATTAGAGCGAGTTATTATTTATTAGAGCGAGTTATTACTTATATTCTACGATATATGAATGATTTAATAAATTTTATGCAATTGGATCTAATTATCGTTTGTGTATTTAAATTGAATGTTGTAGAATGTAAAAATTTGTTTTGTGATTTTCAGCATAAGCGTTTATTAAATTTTATATCCTTGAAAAATAAATATTTTTTTTATTTTATCTAAGTAACTTATTTTATTTTTATGATCGGCATTGAGCAGTCCACCTAATTTGGAGTTAACAACTATCAATATTCAACTCCATAGCCATATAACTTTGAGCCCATCCTAGAAGGAAAGGGAACTTCTGGATCAAACAGTGGGACAAACTGGCCTTCGAGGAGGAGTTTTTAATAGAACTAACCAGCACTTGCATTACATCGAGAGGAAAATCTCGCACGATTAGCCAGACCGCAAGGGGATTCTAACCCTTGATCCGTCTACCACTAAGGATATTTTACATCAGCACGGTGGTTGGTGCGATCAGGGATATTAGTTGATATGAACCATCAACCATTGAGATTTGAACAGGGGTAACCTCATTCAGAGGCAAACGCCTTATCCCCTAAGATACCACTGCTCAATTTAATACTTTTATGGTCTTAAATTTTTTATAAGCTCAACAAGAAATACTCTTTTAATTTTATGTAGAAAAGTACATCGGGCTCTCTGGCCCAGAGAGAATTTTCATGTAAAAGAAATTCCATTCGGGATTAAAAAAAGGGCATCTTTGTTCGCTTCTTTTTTATTGTATTTCTATAAACAGCCAGGTGACCATTCACATAACACATAAATATCCAGTTTTTCTTATCACCTTGTTAATAATAATGTGTTGGAATCACGATTGTTGAAGCAAAATGTATATATTAATTTTTCTTTTCTTATCTATTTATATTTAATTTAAATTCTTATATCGAAAATTCATAAATAATAAGCAATATATGATCGTGAAATAGCATTTATATGAAAAAATAAAGAAGCTATAACATACCTATACTTATAAATACCTATATTTATTTAAAATGGATATATCAGTGCTTTGGCAACGAGTTCGGAATGTAGCAAGATTTCGAATCGCAAATATTAGAGGATTCGAATCTCAAATATTCTGAAGTAATAGTGTTTAGTTACAAAATTATAAAATACATGGATACATTTCTTTTTCTCTGCCTTAAATTTTATCTTTAAAATTAATGAATTTAATTATTTTGTAAGAAATGTGTATTGCGTAATTAAGACAAATTATAGTAGAACAAAAGTCCAATGCATACTTGAAAGGAATTACAGCAATTCGGTAACAATCGAATGCATTTTTTCATAAATTTTTCCTATAAATTTAAATTAATTTTATAATATTTAATTTAGAAAAAAAATATTTCAAAAGACTAATACACCAGTTTATTATTGCTTTTAGAAATACTGATATAATTATATGTTTGATTCCAAATTAAGTACTTATTTGAACTAATAATTATCATTTTATCTACAAATATTAATTTAATATTTAAAGGAGTTGTTTACATTTTTTTACTCATTTATATAAATAATAGCAAGCAAATTAAGTTAGCTTTAATAATCATGTCAGTGTATTTACGTTATGATATAAATTTCTTCTTTTGTTTATAAATTTAACGCTTTAATAAACAGAGCTTCAAATTAACACGCACTTCGCAATAATATAATAAATAAAAATTATAAATTACCATTTATATTGACTTAATGAAGTTTAAAATAAGGTAATATTTGGGTTTGAATATTTTAAAGAAATTCAATAAATATCTAATTCCGCTCTGAGTAAATAGCTTCAAGATTTAATTCCGAAGCAAAATTATATCTGAGATATTAAGAGCAAAATAATTGAAATATATTCCAAAATAAAGTTTTTTTTATTAGTTTATTCGCCATTATCTGAAAGTTTTAATGGACCTGAATATATTTTCTTGCTTGAAGATCGTAATTGGAATGAAGCTGGAAAATGTAAATTCAATTACTAAATTTAACACTGAAGCAAGTTCGAAATATTCACTTAAATTCTCAACAGAAAATAAAATTTTCAATGAAGAAAATATTCGTTCGTTATCTTTCAAATATTATTCCAAAAGGAAAATTGAGAATTTGACTTGTGACTTATTTCAAAGAAAAAAATATTTTAAATTGAAATGTCTACTGCTAATGCTAAATTTTTTAAGGGGTCATTAAATTAATTTTCTTTGAGAAAATAGTTTCTTTTTCTTTTTTGTGAACTTTACTTCAATGCTAATTTTAAAAAAAGAACTACTTGTGAATACACGAAACATATTAATTCCTTAAATATTTCATAAACTTCAAAAATATGCAAATTGAAAATAGCAGTCGACATGTTTCAAGCAATCAAAAACAGGCACCTATTTTCAAGACTGACGGTATGTGAATTAGTAGAAAAAAAGTTACGCGAAAAAATTAAAGGTGAAGTTGTCAATGAAAAGTGGAAATATAGAGTTAAGAAACAAAATTTAAAAAAAAAAAAGCAGATTACCCGAGTGAGGCAAATCAGTGCAAAATGCATTCCCAATTCAGAGGAGGTGACGAACTTTAAAGACTCAAATCATGATAAATCAGATCATTCACGCTCTATAGAGAGGTAGTAAAGAACAATGCGATTATTAATTTAACACAAATAAGTAGTTTCTTCTTTCGTTATTCCGGTACTGTTTTCTAAAATTTCAATTAAAAAAAATTAAGATTTTTAAGTTTTTATTTGTTTGGATTTTCTGACAATTTCTTAAGAATTGCTTTAAAAATTCATTCATAAATATGGAAGTTAGTTTTTTCTATCTTTATAACATTTCTTAGTGTAGGGGAGAGTGGGGTCAATTGTAACATTTTTACTTAACTATTTTTAACTACCAAAAATTCCAATATATTATTAGTATTAATTGACAGACGAGTAAAGTAGACTAGCCTCTACTAGAAAAAAAATACCTTATTTTAAATGTTATTATATTAGTTATTAACAATTTTTGACAGCCGTGAACTTGTTACAATAGTCCCCACTTACGTGGTCAATTGTAACAGTTCATAAATTCAACTAAAACATAGTTAATTATACATATTATCATAGTTGTGATATATTTTTTTATTGATCAAAATAGTAGTGATATTTTAGGAGTAAAAATAATAATGAGCAGAGACCTAAAGGGTTAAACTTTTAACTTTAAGGGGTTAAAAATTTTAATTTATGCTGTGAAAGGTGACAAATAAAATAATGCACATGCAACATAATATAAATGATATAGGAAACTATTGGTGGTTCTTAAAGAGTTAAGTAATGGTTTGTAAACATAAGATTATTTATTTTCAGCTGTTACAATCGTCCCTTTACTTATTGTTACAATTGTCCCCAAGACGCCATTTCAGCTTCATTTGTTAAAAACAATGCTAGTTAATTAGCAAAACTAATTTTTTTTTTATTGAAATGTTAATTAAGGTGTCCACTTACATATTCGGTTACTAATTTTTATTTGTTTAAACAAAATTACTTTGTTACAATATAGTATTCTAATACCTAAAAAAAGTACTTACGTAGCGTGAAAATATCTTTCGCGATGTAACTCTTTCAAAAGCACATAAAAATGGTTGCCAGCAGGAGTGTGCATATAGATTTATTAAATACACCTTGTGCGCCACCTAGGAACCAAATCTAGAACCCGACACTCGAAAATTTTGCTCTGTTACAATCGTACCCTGTTACAATTGACCCCATTCTCCCATACTGAAACTTTTTTTTAATATTCTGTAAACCATAAAGCGTAAGTATGGCAAAGTAATAAAACCGTTTCAATTACTTTTGATTTAATGATCGGATTTTCAAGTTTAATTAGAAAAGCAAATTTTAAGTATATTATTTAATCCTGATTATGGAGTATGTGAAAAAAATTCGAACAAATAACGGATTTTCTCAGAAACATGCGAATGGATTATTATTGATAGATAATAATGATTTCTGATCTTAATAGGGGCTGGTGTATTAAAAAAAATTTATGTTCAAATTAAATCAGGAGAGCAGTCAAGAATTTGTTCTTCTGAATGATATTTTTATTTTATTGTGATCGAATATATCGATATACATTAATCGATATTATTATACTTTTACCATTGTTTTAAAACTAAAGAGGCATATAAAAATATTTTACTTCCCATAAATGAAATTCAGTTGTCTAAGGATAATTTAATGCAGAAATTGAATTAGTATTTTTGATTTCTTATTTCAATAATGCTCACTTTAACGCTTCCTAAACATTAACACAATTAATATTTTCCTCTCTGAATATAACAATTTATATTTAATTTATCTCTTGAATTTATTCGTTAGTATTCAGAAAATACATTTGGATCATTTATAAACACGTAATTTTGTTGAAATAATGTATTTTAACAAAAAGATCATTAGTCACGAACAGTTTTCATATTGTAAAAGAGAAATGGGTATCAAAACACCTTCAGAGTATATGTTTTAAAACTGAAAAAGATTTTAAAATATAAAATTTTAAAATATATACAAATGTAATTAGTTAATTTTGGTATATATGTTATATAAAGTCAGATAACATTTTGTTTGTGATTTTTGTCTCTTTGAAAACTGTAATCATTATATTATTTATTTTATCTGAGACGCATTAAACATATAATAATAACAATTTAACATCCTTATGAATAGTTGAAAATATCCATAGATTTATAAAGTGATTAACAAAATACCGTAGTAAAATCACTCTGTCTTTGATCAAGAAAATGAAAATGTTTTAAGAAGGAACTCGACTTACTTACTAGCTCAAGTAAAACAAGTTTGTTTAACTAATAAAAAACACTAAATATTGATAAGTGGAAAAGATTGTGAAAGATCATGATAGAAGGATGATATATGTAAAAGATGTCTGAAAAAGTGCACATTAATAATTGAAATGATAAAAATTATTAGTTATTATAAGTTACGATATATTAAAATGAAACAAAAATACAGTTTAAAAGCTGATAACAGCACTTTTTTTTAAGTTATCCACAGATCTTATATTTAATTTAATAAACAGCGTTGAACAGCAAACCAAATTCTGGTTTTACGACTGACAATCCTTGTTCAACTCCGTAGCCTTATAATTTTGAGCTCAAGTATTGGGACAAACTAACCTTGGTGGCTCTGGGGATAGAGCTTTCGCCATCCAATGAGGTGAACCAGTTTCAAATCTCAGTGATGGATACGAATTCTAAACCCGTCTAGCACCAACCACAGTGCTTACTTATAATATCCTCAGTAGTAGACGGATCATGGGTTAGAGTCCTATTGCCGTCAGACTAACCTTGGGAAGTTTTTGTGGTTTTGCTGTTCACGTAACGTAAATGTGAGTTAATTCCATCAAAACGTCCTACACAAAGGCAAAGTTTCTCTCATATTTGATCTTGGAGATCCATTGTCTTCTGGATTGGTTTCAAAATTACAAGGCTCCGGAGTTGAAGATTGGCAGTCGTAAACTCAAAAAATTGGGTCAGCTGTTCAACGACGGTTATAAAACTAAACAAAAACTAACCTTAGTGGAGGATTTTTGATGGCACAAACTTGAATTTGGATTACATGGAGAAAAAAAACGAAAACCTCCTTTGATTACAGTAATATTTACAGTATTATCACATTTATATTTATTTAATTACAGTAATTCAGGGACTTTGCAGTAAATATGACAGTACAAACTACTTAAATCAGATTTTTCGTTCAGTAAAACTTTACCGAAATTTGATCAGGAATGTTTTACAATGTAGGTGGGGAAGGAATTTTTTTTATTTTGCTTCTTTACAGTAAAACTAGATTTGTTTTTTATTAGAAACTTAAGACTTTAACATGTATGCATAATGATAATTGATTGAAAAGTGCATTCAAGGGGGAAAAGGAAATTCATGACCATTTGTTAAAAAAAGCTGTATATTGATGTGGCTGATCAAGCTCTGATACACTTAATTTCCATACATACCAATTTTTCTTTGTGACGATTAGATAAAAGAATACCTATATATGTGTACACTTACACATTGCGTGGATAAAAGTAAAAAGTGCCCCAAGAGCGCACCATTTTACCTTCATAAACGACATTTACCGGGAATGAACATAATAGAATACGTTTCGCTTTGAAATACTATTAAATATTTATTTATACCTTTCGTTTTTGACTGTTACTTTTTGTGATGAGGCGCTTAAACATTTAACCTATTATAATTATTTCTTTTTTTTTACAATATGCCATCGGGTATTATACACTGACAAAAAAATTATGCTCAAAACTACCAGAATATTGTAAAATTTATCGGGTTTCTGGCTCTAGGGAAACTCCAGAAAGGTCAGAATTTTTATTGAAGTGTTATGCTAATAATTTTGGTAATATGAACAATAGAAAATGATTTTATATTGCCTGGTAAAATATCTTAAATGTGGTAAAATTTGGTAATTTTTATCATGATATACATGGCGTAAAATCATCAATTCGGATAAATTTGATTTTCAGTTTCGTATTTTTACTAAATGTGCTGTAATAAAAATATAGTTTTGAAAACAAAAGTTTCCTGTAAACCATTATTACATGAGCGACAAGCGAGTAAGCTGATCCTATATTGGAAAAGACTCGGTTGGCGAAAATTGCAATTGGCGTTGAAAGAGAGCTTTAGACAATTATCAAATAGTTGTGCGCTTATTATTTTTTGTTTTCGGTATATTTGATACTTCATAATTTTAAAGAAGTGAATCTTCTTAAAATGTTCATTTTCAGGAATTTCATCACTAAAAATGATAGAAAAATAATCCAAATTTGCTTTTTAATTAGTTCATACAATGACATACAAACTTAGATTGACACATTTAGTATGGATACGTACACATCATGGAATTCCCGTAAATCCCCAAATGAGACCTGAAATCTTCTTTGAAGGTGCGTGTTCTATAACTGTATTATAATATTTTTACTATTCATATTTGAATAATTTGTTACTAAATTGAGCTTTTCTTATCATCTTAGAAAAGACTATGTGTACCAGCATAGCAGTCATAGCAAAAAGTTGCCTATGATTAGAAAAACTAAAGACTTTCAGCGCTCTGCTTATATTCATATAATAATCAAGCTTTCAACTACATCCACAAAAATAATAAATACATTTGTGAAGGTAATTTTTTTCAAAAATTTATTCCTTGTTAATGATTTAACGTCAAAGTTTGCATTAAATAAAATATAAAGCGTATGAAATAAAATACTCGACGCGTGTAAAACCATAACTAAATGAAAAATTCGGTGCAGTATTTAAAATGAATAAGATTTTCGAATTAATTATTTTAGCTACTAACAAGCTTTTTATTTTGCGTATTAATTATTTAAAAAAATCCTTCTTGTTATAGCGCCGACATAATCGTTTGTCTCTGTTAATTACCAATTGTTTATATGCCTTTTGCTCTAGTTATGAAACTAAGATGAAAAATATATTTTGTTACTTTCTTAACCATTACAATATTTCCAAACTCGTATTAAATGTATTCAGAGTAGTGCACTCATTTTCCTAATCGTTTCACTCGCCTACTCCTTTAAAAAAATTTTAATAATTTCGCAATGACTTTTAATCCTTAAAAATAAACCAATTATTACTAAAGTTAAAAAATTTTCATTTAAAAGATTCCAAAATTTTTTTTATTGTATAGTAGAGACTTTGTTTTTAATTCTATTCAGATTAATTAAACTTTCTGATTTTACTCGATTACCATCGCAACATCATCTGCAATTTTCTTAATTTTTATTTTTATATTTTAATTTTGCGTTATTATAAAATTCTTTAAATAGTTTTCAAAAGAGAGATTATTTAGCTATAATGCGAAAAGTAAATACTTGTTAATGTTTTAGAATTCTTTGGCAGCTAATTTGTACTAATTATTTTAGTTGTATATATTCAGTTGTTTCGAAGTTTAGTTTTAAACTTTTTGCAGAAAAAAATTTTTTTCTGTTATTGGGTAAGCGAATGGAGAATTTTTTATCTTGTAAATATTAAGTCAATATTTTCCCCCTTATAAATAAAAATCTATTTCAAACTGAAAAAAATGACTAGAATTATGTTATGTTTTTAGATTTTATCAACAGAAATTTCATAAGTTTTACCGCAAAAACTTTAAATTTTTAATCAAACTTACCTTTATTTTTATTTTGTAAATAATTATTAATAAAATAAATGAATACTTAAAAAGGAGAAGTAATTGAGAATGTCTAATTTTAGTGCATTAATAGCATTTGCAATAAGATTAAAAACATTTTTTTCCGTAATTTACAAGCACAGAAGAAGTCTTCTGTAGTTTTAATGTAAGCACAGCCAGCCTTTACTTCCCTGGCAAACTTTTACGCATCGATTCGAGGCTGGGGGAAAACTTAATGATGCCGTTTAAGATCGAACCACAGGTCTTTAAACAGATAGTTCAGTGCCTTTAGCTCTCAGCCGTAGCTGCTGAAAAATATACAGAAACTAAAAAGTTTTGTTTTATAAGCTTCACACTTTGTATCTGAATTAATTTTTAAAAAAAAATATTTAATTATGTTTGAATAATTATTTGATTGCATTAAATTCGGGTTCAACGAATTAATGCAATTAAATGTCATTGAGGTGCATTTTTCCCAGTGTTTTTTTCTATCACATTTTTTACCAGAGCAACCCTTTACGTACAGTAAATTTTCCTTTTTTTCCTGTGTTTCTTTTTGGTGTTCCTCCCTTTTTAGGGTTTCAAGCCACCATCAGGGAAAGTACCAATTTCAGCTCAGTGTTTTAACCTCTGTATTATTATATATTCAATCAATTTTAAAATGTGAGAGTTTGCAGTACGCTTAAGTTTTACAATTCATTGAAAATTCGACTAAATCCTTGTTATAAATATTATTTATAAATTTATGCTAACAACTAACTACATAATCTTTTTTTTTCTTAATGCTTCATTATTCTTTTTGTATTTTTTTAGTTTTTGTATTTTTGCACTTTTTATTTGCTTCTGTATTTCTTGTAGTATAACTATAAAACTATTGTTTTACATTTTTTTCTATTTACGACATTATTAATTATAAAGGTTTTTATTTAGGATCGATTGCCTGCAATTATTTCAATTAATCTAAATCACTCACACATCTTGAGGACAGCTGCAGCGTTTTAATATTTGAAGCCAACTTGAGTCCTGAAAAGATAGAACTATATTTTGCCAATGATAGTATCAATCCAAAATATCGAAGTGTTAAACAATCGCTTAAGCTCTTCTCAGGTTCCTACGGCAATCAATTGGGTTTCAATGTTTTTAACGAGAAGGCGATGAAAAGATGAAACTGTCTTTTGCTAATGATATTATCAATCCAAAATATTTATCTGTTAGACATTAACATTGCAAACAATTGTGAAACTATCGCTATTATAGCCACCTTAGGTTCCTTTGGCAATCTATTGGGCTTTATCATCTTCAGTATCGTCTCCCTCAATATTAATTGCCAGATTTCACTCTCAGATATCACTTCACTAGTGTTTTCGTTTTCCTAATTTAAATATTTATTCAAAACGGTTAATATTTTTTATTTGTTTATTTATTTTTTAATATGAATCTATAAATATATATTTCGTGAGATCGTTACGGAACACCATCTATGCAGTATGTGTTTTTAAAATGATGCATTGTCTGTTCACTGTACTTTTTTTATCCCCTATAGATAGAATATAGTATTTATGACTCCCATAGTGAATGAAGTATTTATGGACGTTTATCTCAATAGAATATGAAGGAATTAAGTCAATTTTTCATGAAGCGTAGGTTTACATCTCGTGGGAAAAAATAATACAGCAAATATGGTCTTACATTAAATGCTCCAAGTAATGAAATAAATGCTTTTAGTGTAAGAAATTAAGACATTTCGAATTTAAAGTTTTTATATAATTTTATTTTAAACTTGCCATAAGATTCATGTTAACTCCAGGTTTTTGGTCTGAACTGATAAAATAAAATAACTATCGAAATTCTCATAATAATGTTTAATTGTTTTTATTATTTCTATTCAATTCGCGTTAAATTAGATCAAATTAGACATTATTTTTAGAAAATCGGATATTTTTTTTGATTCAGATTAGATTTCAGGTGGATAAGTATCGTTTGGAGATTAAAACTAGTAATATGAGTCATCAAAGGGAAATCTCTACCTTTAAACATTTGTTTTTCTATAAATCAATTGCAAAGGCAGTTACTTTGGCGGTAACAAATTTCTAATAACTTAACAATTTTGAAAATATAATTTATTTCCTTAATGTAAGAAATTATTACTTTAAAGGGTGATAACATTTTAGAATACCTATTGTTTTTGTAGTAAATATAATGTCTTCGCTAATTTCTTAAAAAGCCTTCATAATAAAATATACATTAGTCAATTATTAAGATTATTATTAAAATAAAATACGTTGTATTTTTGATTTTTCTTACAATAAAAGTTAAATAGAATTAATTCCTTAGAATTTTTTTATTAATAAAATATTTTTACTTCCTCGCAAATACAATTCTGTAATTTTTTTTAAAACCTTCCACACTATATTTTTAAGTAATAATTATGGCATGATTCAATTTAAAAGCATAGAGAAAGTATTTTTTCTCCAATTTTTATTTGGTAATCACAAGTTTGAGTGAATGGATGTGCAGGTTACAAAGGCAGTTACAGACTCCTTTGTAACCTGCGTGGCGGGTTAATTAGTTCGATTTCTAATACATCAGTGAAAAAGTATGGTAATGCCAAATACCCGCCTTAGTGCAATATTTGGCTATACCGCTCTTACTTTCCACACCTCGTAAAACGAATGACAAAATATGAAAATTTAATTAAAGCAGTTCTGGTTTAACATATCCAATTATTAATATCAAGAGAATTAAATTTATTATTATGTCAAAAAACAAAGTCTTACAAATATAGTTAGGCGTTTAATAAAATATAAATACAGTGTATTTGTAAAGTGAGCCAAACAATTAAATGTTTTAAACTCTTCACAAAACGTAGTTGATGAGTTATTTTTGCAATTTATTCTTTGCATACGAATAAATTATCTTCCAGATGAAGAACGCGAGGTTACAGAATAGCACAATTAGCAATAAAGTTTTTTTTCATTCATTCAACTAAAAAAAGATATATATATATATAT
>NC_092208.1:21012229-21156343 GCF_043381705.1 Parasteatoda tepidariorum | reverse complement strand
TGTTTGACATACGTAGTTTCTTAAATTATTTACTTCATTTTATTTGTCAAGCGCAGTTGAGGGGAAGAAAACGAATGTTGAATTGCGGTTGAGACATTTACCCGTGATCATCGCCAATTCCAACTGCAATTACCAAGTGTCTTATCCAATGTAGAATCTGCTTATACGTGAGCGGAAAAATGACCAAATAAATAGTTTTAATACCATATTTTATGGTTTCATTAACCAGAATTTTGGTTCTTTTACCCGAAATGTCTTACCCGAAATGTAGTGCGGTAATTTTACTAGAATTTTGTACCTCCGAGTTTAGAAAGAACCATTTACTCTAAGATACCTCTTTATTTTCATTTTACAATAAACTGTATTTTCTTTACTTTACAAAAAGATGACCATTAACTAGATAAGAAAAGTTTCTTTTCTTTTTTTTCTTTTTTTTTGAAAATGCAACCTCAGATATTTATGAAAAAAAAGTTTAAAAATATTTTTTTTAAAAATAAAATCGTACGCAAAAATACATTTTATCCATCCATGCCCTAAACCAATATAATAATTTCATGAAACAGCATAATAGCAGTCACCGAAATTTATTCATTCTATTATTTGCTTAAAATATTTTTGCAACTCAAGACACATTTATTATAAAATATTCGACGCATGAATGCTCTTTTTACTTTTAAAAAAATCTCTTAAATTCCTTAAAATATTTACCTTTAATTCAATAATCCTTAAAGCAACGTCTTCTTTTTTAATGAATTTTTCATAATATCGTTAACTTTTGTGGAAAAGAAAGCTAAAATTAAACCTCAGATCTGTTCCAGTGAAGTAAAAACAAGAAATAACAATACGAGTCCCAAACTGCTAATTTACTTTAATCTAATGTTTTCCTAGTAAACATGGTTTATTTTATTTCATGTCGTTCTTTCTTTTAAGAGACGACGAAAGAGGTACTCATTTGTTATGTTGAAAATCTTTTACGAGATTAAAGATATTTACTCTAGCGTGTGAAAAAGAAAAGGTTTGAGTGGCAAGTTTTACCGTCCAAAGAAATAAATTTTCATTAAGGAATATAAAAGTACCAAAATGTTTCTCTCAAAGTACAAAAAATGCATATTTATGTTTAAGCTATAATGCAATTTTGAAATTGTAAAAAAGTCCCGTTACCGTACAATCAGTAAATATTTACTTTTTTCCTCCTCTAGGGTTTATGGAGTTAATTACAGTTTACGTGCATTGTGTTTGTGGAATAGTTTGTGTAATTTTAAATATAAAATAAAAGCCACAAAAGGGAAAGTTTTTAATATGTTTATTATCTATTTTTAAATAGAGTTTGCTCCATAAGAGTAGACTAATAGAATATTTTCAAGTATCCTTATCAAAAATGAAATCAAAAAAGTAAACACAGCAGCTGGGACGTAAATTTATATTTAAGTGAAAGAAAAGACAAGCTTGCATCAAGATTACTGTTGAGGAAAGCGAAGATAATAATCATCGAAACAGATTTAATTGGAGACAAAATTCAATCCTCGATGATTTAAAAGTGTTTCTAAAAATCGTCTTTCAATCTCTCTCTGTTTTTTCCTGCAATCAAACCAATCGTTTTTAAATTTGCTTACCTGCATGAAGAAAAATTTCTGTATTGTATAGTAAGGACATTTCTAAAAAAACACAATTCCAGTAATAAAAACCAAAACTTTCCTCCAGTTTTCAAAATTATAGTTCTTATTACAACACATTTAGTAAAAAATGTGAAACTGAAAAGTAAATTTAAATAAATGAATGTATTTTGTTCCATGCTCCAAGGTTTAATGACGAAACTACCAAATTTTACCACATTTACCAAATTTTGACATATATTATAAAATTATTTTTATTGTTAATTTTAAAAAAGTTATCACTAAATTACTTTGATAAAAATTATCTAATTTTTTGAAGTTCCCTTAGAAACCGAAACATGGTAAATTTTACCATATTCCTGTTGCTTTGGTTTATCAACTAAGTGTATACATTTTTTCGTTTTCAATTTCGATAAAGATTTTAAAATACATTTCAGAAGAAACACCTGATATGTTTAAAACATATCACCATTTTCAAGGAAAAAGCAATTTTAAAGATATGTGAAGTGTTATGAAAAAAACTGACCTTATCTTCTTATCTTATTTAAATAATATTAATTAATAAATTTCACATGGTGTGATCAGTAAAAAATTTGATTAATTATTTAGGAGTCTTTTTAGCTAGAACAACGTTATACTTGTTTACAATGTATGTGCGAGTAATTTATATCTTTACAACAAATTTGAGTTCTATTTATAGTAAACTTTTGCGCATGATTTTTGTTTACGACTTTTTTCACAAATACAGAACAGCGTCAGAAAACAGATTTTCTTTAGATGTTAGCATTAATTAAATAATTGCTGATCTAATTATGGTAAAAAATACTAGCACTCTCATTACCTGGAAAATGCAATTTTACAGTAAAATATTACGCCGTTATTTTTCCAGTGATATTTAATTAATTACAGTAATTCAGTGGTTTTACAGTAAATATTACTACATAAATTACTGTTATAGAGTCCTAAAATAATCCATCTGACGCAAACAGAAATTGAAAAACAGTATAACGAGATCAATAAAAAAATTAAATGTATGGGGCTAGTTGGTTTTTTGTTGAGATTAGCTTTTTTGTATTTTAAGTTTGTATACTGATCCATTACGGTAATCGCAATTTATCTCTGCTTTGTTCATGTGTGGTCAACATTTCAAATAAATGTATTTTATTTCCTTTTATATATAAAAATTATCTCTTCAGTACAGCTTGTTTCAGTGCACTGTATATCAGAATTTATGTTCCGTAACATATTCGGGCAAAAATGGATTTTTTGGTAAAAAGTATCAGCACCTTGAGCAACTCCGTAATTTGATTCAGAAATTTTTAAATTGTAGCGAGCATTTGTTCATAATAAGTGGATTTTTTTCTATTATGTACCTTCAACGTGCTAAAAAAGTGTAGCACATTGATCAAAATGGTTAGTTTAGATTATTACTATATTGTGGGGGACAGAACTACCCTATTTTTGCAAAAAATAAAAAACTTTTTTTTTTTTTTGAAAAAAAGAAACTTTCCATTGAAACAACGCTAATCATAAATAGGCTATTTGGATATATGATAAAGAAATAAATGAAATATTACAAAAAAATTTGCAAAGCCTTTACAAAAATGCATTATAATAATGAACTTTAATAGATACAGCATTTGATAATGAACCTGACATTTAATATTGTTTGACATACGTCATAGAAAAATACAATAATGAAAGTCGCCGCTATGTAATCTTAATAACCTTGACAAAGTGAAGTGATTAGTTCAAATTAAATATGATAGAGTATACTTGTTTACAATGTATGTGCGAGTAATTTATATCTTTACAACAATAGAGATAACATAATAGAGTGCGATAAAAATAAGTTTGAAATAAGTTACATTATTAGTGTTTTTAGTATGAAGCTTAGACATTGAATTACGAGCCTTTATTGGGCACCTCAAAATCTACATACTTTTAATTCCAGTTAATATCATTGTTTTTATTTATTGTATGTTTCTCTTTCTTCTAAAATTTAGAATTTATGGCCAATGTTTTTTCAACTGCGCAGCTTTTACATGCACAATCATGTTTAATTAATGCTTATTTATGTTTAAGTTAACTTTTTTTTCAATTAAACAAGATAGACACATTTTTGAGATATGGCAATTTCGAATTCGTGTAATACTACGAGAACATGTTACTGAATAAATTTAATTTTTTTCTCAAACTACTACACATATTACAAATTTTAAACAAAATTAAGAAAAATATATCGTGCTTTTTTTTCAAGTTAGATATATTCAATGTACTGCTGCAGTTAGCTGCTTTGTGCAGTTTGATTTTGTCAATGGTTCCCATATTGCATAAATACTATCTTCAAGCTCTTAAAATGTTTTAAATGTCGGTGATCATGAAAATTTTAGAGTTCGGGGAGATAATAAAGAGTGCCTTGAATGTGGGCCACCCTTACCTTCATTGGCATGAACCTTTACCCCACAAATCATACCTTATGGCATTTATCCTTAAAGGTATGACCGCCAAGATCCTCGGTTCTTACGCAATGCGATTTATTTCTAATGATTACATCAAAAACAGTGTTTATAAGCCACTGATAACAAAAACACTGCAAGTATGAAATGAATTATGTAGAACCATTGAAAGAGCAAAACTGCAGAATGTGCTGGACCAATTTTAAGTCAAATTAAATTTTTTGTTGTTAAGTTAAATGGTCGCACTTTAAATGTTGTTGTTGTTTCTAATGACATTTGGACAAACAAATCTCACCAGTTAATTTCCTTCTCCTAAAGACAATGTTTTAACTGAGGTAGTGACCTCTCAAATGGGTGGTGCTGCCATCTATCCGCAGGTTTCTGACACAAGACATACATTCACCCTTGCGGTACTCTCTTATCAATGGAAAGACGCACATCCCTGACTTAATTTTCAAGACACTTTAAATGTTTATAATAAAAACATGCAGGTTTTGTTTCCTTAATTTCAAGTATCATGTTTTGATAAATATCTAAAATCCGTTAGCTATCTTTGCTAACCGTATAATAAAATTAATTTTAGCTAAGAATATGGTGTAAATACTTAGCCTATCGTTTCTTACGGTATAAAAAATAGCCTCGTGTTTAAGTGTGATCTATAAGTAGTGCATTAAAAATGAAAGCTCAGAAAGCACTTGAACTACATTTCATCTAAAGATCATCGAAAAACTTGACGGATGATCGGGGTGTGGATTGGAACTTCTCCCTATTCTGAAGCGAGGCACAATGATTGTTCAATAAAGGGTCACACTTTAATTGTTTGTGATGAACAACAAAAAATTCTTGTATTTTTCTTTAATATCATGAATCACGATTTGCTAAATATTTAAAATCTGATAATTATCTGTGCTTACCTTTCAGTAAAAGAAAGTTTAACTAGGAAAAAATAAATGATGTAAAAACTCAAAAAATAATCTATCATTCATCGTTTTTAAACGTGAACAAGAAGTAGTACATGAAAAATAAAAGCTCAGAAAGCACTTAAACTACTTCTCGTCTAAAGGACGTCGAAAAGCTTGATGAATGATCGGAGTTTGGATTGGAACATCTTCCCATTCTGAAGAGGCATAATGATAGGGGTCGGGCGAATATTATTCTAAACGGGACATAACAGTCGGTTCCAAGATGTCCCGTTGTCGGTCTAATCTTTCGCGCATTTTAGTTCTAGGACAGTTCATAGTTGGGGAGAAGCGTTATTCGGGGTCTCGACGTTCCCCCTTGAGTTATGATGTGCTTTTCCACTTCACAGGCAACTCGCTGCATTTTCTTTTTTGGGAGCTTAGTAAATAGGAGAAGTTATTTCCGAGACACTCTCTTCTAAGAGTTAAAGTGTCTTGCCGTGCATTAAGCTTTTGTTCGAGAATGTCTTCAGAGTTGGCGTTTGTTTTCGGTATGGTTGTTTTCCTGTTTCCATTTAGAGAATGCGGCCCCGTGGAATTGGTGAAATGAATGTATGAAGTCAACTAAATTCTGATGCATTTTTTTCCCTATTTCATCATTTCAACGGAAAGTGGTCCTGTTTTGGATTACTATAAATTGAAGGTGCTTGAATTGTAAGGTTTAAAACAAATCAGTACTGGTTTAATTTTTTCTCTCCGAAAAATTGAGTTTTAATGGTATATGTGTTAAAAGTGATTAATTTTATAGTAAGAAGCGTAGATTAGAACAAGTATAATTTTTTAAAATTTCAAAATTAGTTGCGTAATCAAAAAAAAATTTGAAAAAAAGTATCATGTCACATTACTATTTGTTATTTAAGAGTATTAACCATTACATTAAAAGTATTAACCATTACATAATAATAAAAATTATAATTAAAGCAACATTACTGTGATTATTTTAATTAATAATTTAGTTAATATTTGATTAATACTTTTTGTATTGAAAACTAATTCAAAATCACTTTTATTATGCGCAGATCAAAAAATTAATCTCAATTTGGGTCATAAAATGAAAACGTTAACCACAAATGCATGCACAAAGCGAAATTTCACTAGCTCGCTTATTTTTGAAATAAGCAATATTCGAAAGTATATAATATTTATACAATAATTGATGAAAAGAATCGAAGATACTACATCTGAAGAAAAAATTACATAGGGTTGAGTATAAAATATCATTATAACAACCTCAGATATCTGATTATCGCTCAACTTAATATAATTGCTATTAAGGCATTATTTGAGAGTTTGATTCACTTTTTACAGTATTGCACTTGCCCAGTTGCCAAAATGCTTCAGGATACGCATGCAAAGGATTCTTAAACATAAGTCATAAATTTTAAAAATACCCAACTTTGCAAGCGTAAATGCATTTGCTTGAAACATTGTACGCATGTTCAATCGTCTCTGTAGCAGGTTATCACATAGAAAGTATGTCAAACGTTTATATATATTTTAAAAGAAATATTTTATATATTTTGTTTTTCATATTGAAATTATACCGTTGTTTTGTCTGTACATTCAATGTCGCACAAACTTTGTATAGGTATTTTTATAGTTAAAAATAGCTTGCAGCAAAAGGCTTTTGCTTCATCTACTGAACAAAAAAGCAATCGAAGTAGTTAATTGCATTTCTTTTTAGAACATTGTTCACTAGTGTTGACAATCTAATTGAAAAGCTAAACAAGAATGTAAATAAGTGCATGCTAATCCAATTTTTTACAAATGTTGATTAATTGTGGTTCTTTTTTCAAACTAGCGTTTTAACTAATTGTTTTTTAAACATTTTTCAATGTGATTTAAAATTTTAACAAAATTGCAAATTATGTCTGCGTAGAAAACTTAGCTTTGGTTAAATAATTTTGAAAAAGTCAAATATTATGTATGTATTTTACTTTAATATGTCTACAATCTATTAAGATATAAAAAAATATTACGTTAAGTCACAAACACTTTCCAGAAGAAATATATTTCAAACAAACATCAAATGGTTGCACATTAGAAAATTGACACATTTAAATTTTGCAAATTTCAATAAGATTATTTATTTTCTGTAATTCTCCAGGAAAGAGATGATTTCTTGTTAGTTTTAGAAAGACATTATTCTTTAAAGAAAATGCAATACTTTGCAAATGTTTTAGACGTTATTTCCATACAAATCTTGTCGTTTGCTCCATACATTAGTAAACAAACTCTGTTTTCACTTTGTAAATTCTTTGTTAGCATAAACGTAACTTTCATTGTAAATAGCTTACATTACTGCACAAACAAATGACTGTCTTAAGCAGTTCCCTTACATTATCTTACTACAATATGCATTGACGAATAATGCTTTTATCTCTGCTACATTGTAACTAATTCGAAGTTGTTTTGAATTTAATGTGGTGTACAGGAATATCTCTTTACTAATTCCTAATACATCTTGCATTTGAACATCTTCTGTTTGATTTCCTCTTTGCCCATTTTCCGCTGTGCCCCATCAAATCAAGGAATGTTCCATAGGGGAAATAAAAATGGATATCTCTATCCTACAAAAATCACGTTTTACGTGCGACTGCATACAAATTCATTTAATAGAAAACAGATTGGCAATAGCATCCCTCAGAAAAAATTTACTTTTGTATCACTCTCTAGGGATGAATGGGTAAGAGGAAAGGAATGTAAACAGATGGCGTATGGCATAAATAATTCAAACCGACATCTAATTTGAAACTAACAAGAATTTCGAACTCGTAAATAATGTATTTTTTATGTATGCAGTATTTATTATGAAATATTTGTTAAAATTAAAAGAAAAGTTTGTAGATTACTTCTAAGATAACGGACTATGAATAAGTAATTTAAGACGTCAATTTGTTACTTTTTTTACAGCAGTAGTTATAGAGTTTTCCAAATGTATATAAATTGGTTTTAATTAAAGGATTTCTCTAAAATGAAGTATTTCTGTGAATAATTAAATTAATGGATTTTAAATTATAATTAGTTTAGATGAATTTTAAAGGAACGTATGCATTATTTATAAACTGATTAAAATAAAAAATAAACGGAAAGACTGTGCTCAATTATTTCTTGTAAAATATAAAAGATAACACTAAATTATTTATAAATGCAAATATTATTATTGCTGTTATTGATTACTGTTGCTCAACTCAAAACAAATAAGCATACAATAATGTATAAGAATTAAGTAATAGTTAAACTGAGGCAGTATTTTTTTTTTAATTTTAAGTTTGAATCTTTGAAAAGAGGTAATTCTTTTTAAAAAATTTAAATATGACTTATTTTTTCAAAAAATTCAGTTCTGGGTGAAATTATTTGCCTTTGAAAGGTAAATAACTGAGAGACTAACTTTATAATAAGATGATAATTTTTTTTCTATAAGATACTTGTTTTAATCATGTTAACTTGTTCACATTTATTTTTATTCCAAGCAGACAAATAAGTTCATTCATTATTCAGTCACATCCACCGCATTATTTATTCACATTGCGAATATTTATCTTGAAAAAAATTTAAATGTTATTTACTACTTTACTCGTGTGATTCATAGATTACGTTACGTTATTTGATTGTATGATTCATTCGTGTCATGTAATTATTTGTTATATTCATGCCTGCCACAAAATTTACTTGTGCGACTTATAATCGTTGTATGATCCATTACTTGTTCTATCTTACATGACATTTAATGAAGCTAGTATACACCGAAGAGCCATTACATTATGACCACCCTCCATCTATAACAATGAGCCTGCCCATGTTTTCATGGTTTCACGCGAAGGAACATTGTTTTCATGTGGCACATTAGGCCCTGCTTTCTCAGGCCTCATGTGGCCCTGACATCTGTAAGCTACTTGAACATAGTTGCAGACCAGGTTCACTCATTCATGGCAGCAGTTTTTTCCTGCGGGGGATGGTGTTTACCAACAGGATAATGCATCGTGTCTTAAGGTTCGAATCATCGAGGAACATTCTAGTGACTTTCAAGTCATGTCTTGGCCCCCAAATTCACCTGACCTTAATCCAATAGAGCATTTGAGGTCCCACTTGGAAAACCAAATTCGTGCTGCCACTCTAACCCCTCGCAATGTGAGGGAATTGCAGGACCAGTTGGTGAGCGCTTGGTACCAGATACCTCAGACTACCTATCAGCACCTTGTGGAATCAATGCCACGGCGGGTGCTAGCAGTTTTGAGGGCTAAAGGTGGTCCTACATGTTATTAGCAGGGTGGTCATAATGTAATGGCTCTTCGGTGTATGTTTTGATGAAAATAAAATTTCAACTATTTAAATTTAATTAATAAATTTTTATCTAACTAATTTTACTGCACATTTCTTATGCTAAAGGTTTAGTGCTAGCATTTTATGCTTTCTCTAATCAGTATCTACAGTTTCCTACTATGCATCACATTATTTTGTTATTTCTTTAAATAAAAGTGCATTAAAGGCCAATGTAGCCCAGTCGTTAGAGAATCAGTTTCCGATTTGGAGGTGGCTGGGTTCAATCTTCAACTCCTCTAATACCCACCGAGCTAGTAAAATCTATACAATCGAATGTCCTGTAGTCGGTCACTGTGCTGTACCCTAAGTGCAGGGGTCTGGAGAAAATTTCCTTTCCCTTCATATCTATATATGAATTAAGAAAGTAAGTGAATGAGTGCTGTTGTCTTCTATCCGTGATGTTCTTCCCGGGGCATATTTTTACGCTTGCGGTGATTTCTTGCCAAACAAAAGGCGCAAAATTTCAATGATTGGCGAGCTTGGATTGTTCAATTATCGCGTTAAAAGCAATACAGCAACTAAAGTGTGCTTTAGATCAAATGCATAAAAAAATTGTGATTACCTATAAATTAATTACGAGTAGATAGAATAGCTATCCGCTTTGTAAATTTTGAATGTATTCAGAAGTGTTTAAATATTGGGAGATACTAATTTTGCTTTAGGCTTTTAATAAAAACTCATAAATAGGAAAAATCTAATTTTTACATAACTTCAAATTCGTATTGATGTGATAGGTTGGCAACCACCCTCTATTTATGGAAGTTAAGTGCTAAGTTTAGCAAAGAAAGTAATCAGTAAGAATAATAATAACTTAAGTGTGTAAGTTTTAGAAATAATAATATGTACGTAGTGTGTACGCACTACAAAGTATTTGGAGTTTATGGTAGGATATCTTGTGAGTAGTATTTTGGAAATAATGATAAAATTCAAATTTTTTATGCACATGGGGCTTAGAAAACAATAAATATTTTAAATATATAAGTGTTCCAAAATTGTAAATTAATTGCAATGGCTAAAATAATTATTATTAAAAATTGCTTAAAATACGAAGATTAATATAAGAGTACTAAAAAAACTAATTAAATTCCCTCATATGCAAATGATAAAGCTTAATTTATTGCTTTGCTATCCAGATGAATATAAGGTATATTTTGTTGTAACTACTAAAAAGTTAAGCAACGTAAATAAGGTACAAATAAAGACGCAAAATGTACAGCGAGGAAAATAAAAAAACGGGCCACCCTAAGCAAATGATGATGGGATCTTCACGTTCCAGTAATCAATTTTAGTGGTTTGAGGGGGTAACATCAAATATGCTAATTAATATGTGCAGACGATATTTTAAGACATACATTTTAAGCCATGAAATCAGACACAAAAACGTATTTTCTCTGAAAAAAACCTACAATTGTTTTCAACGGATTCAGATTCCTGAACCCCAAAATATAGGGATTAGCTGCAATCTGGAAAATGTTGTCCCACTAGGTCAGGTGCCTGCTCCAAAGTTTTGACCCCTTAATTTGAATTTTATTATTTTCTTTGCATGTCGCCATATTTCGAGAACTTTTTAAGCGATTTGAAAAAATTTTAACACAATTATAAAAATCGTTTATCTAATGATAATTCCGGGCAACAAATAACTTTTAGTAAATGTTTAATATTTTTTATTCTTCATTTAATACTAGGGGAGAGTGGGGTCAATTGTAACTGGGTACAATCGTAACAGAGCAAAAATTTCGAGTTTCGGGTTCTAGATTTGGTTCCTTGGTGGCGCATAAGGTGTATTTAATAAATCTACAGGTACACCCCTTTCTGGCAAGCATTTTTATGTACTTTCGAAAGAATTACATCACAAAAGATATTTTCACGCTACGTAAGTACTTTTTTTGGCATTAGAATATTATATTGTAACAAAGTAATTTTGTTTAAACAAATAAAAATTATTAACCGAATATGTAAGTGGACATCTTAATTAACATTTGAATAAAAAAATAGTTTTGTTAATTAACTAGCATTGTTTTAACAAATGAAGCTGAAATGGCGTCTTGGGGACGATTGTAACAATAAGTAAAGGGACGATTGTAACATCTGAAAATAAATAATCTTATGTTTACAAACCATTACTTAACTCCTTAAGAACCACCAATAGTTTCCTATATCATTTATATTATGTTGCACGTGCATTATTTTATTTGTCACCTTTCACAGGATAAATTAAAATTTTTAACCCCTTAAAGTTAAAAGTTTAACTCTTAGGTCTCTGCTCATTATTATTTTTACTCCTAAACTATCACTACTATTTTGATCAATAAAAAAATACATCACAACTATGATAATATGTATAATTAACTATGTTTTAGTTGAATTTATGAACTGCTACAATTAATCCCGCAAGTGGTGACAATTGTAACAAGTGCACGACTGTCAAAAATTGTTAATAACTAATATAATAACATTTAAAATAAGGTATTTTTTTTCTAATAGAGGATAGTCTACTTTACTCGTCTGTCAATTAATACTAATAATATATTGGATTTTTTGTTAGTTAAAAATAGTTAAGGAAAAAATTTTACAATTGACTCCACTCTCCCCTAGTCAACAAAACTTTTAATTGTATACTCTTTTTTACGTCATTTTAAAGAATATAATTTTACATGGCAAAATACAAAAATTGAGCGTAATAGGTTGAATAGTTCAGAAAAATTAAATTTTAAAGAAGTAGTAGAGCTAAAATTTGATTTTCTTTAATCAACTGATTAATCAACTTACTAATCAACTGATTTTTCTCAAATTTTGCATTCTTTTGTACAAAATTATATACTTTAAAATGACGTTAAAATTTCTTACATTAAAACAATTTTCGACTTCTATTAAATAAAACAATAGAAAAATGATAAATTTTTATTAAAATTTAACTTATAATTGTGCACATTTTTTAAATTTTCTTTTAAATTCTTCTTTCTCCTTTTTAATCACGGAAAGTAAAATTGAAATAAAGGAGTCCCAACTTTGGTTCGCTGCCCTGACCAAACTGTGGGGACCACATTTCTCAGAACTCTTATGTTTTGAATGTCAGAAAATGAATACGTTAAAAAAAGATATATTTATTCAGATAAAGTACAATTTTGTATCTGATTTCGTAGTTTAAAATATCGTCTTCTCTAATTATATAACATATATGAGTTCACCTCCTTAAACCATTAAGGTTGAGATCAAGAAACTAAAGATCTGAACATAAGATAAAAGTTATTCAGGGTGATCCATTTTTTATTGTCCGCAATACATACTCAGGCAACAAACTCTATACAAAGCAGATCTAAGTAAATCACTTGACATTGGTTTAACTGACAAATTTTAGCAATCAAACGATTTTTAACATTTGTTACGTTTGACCTCAACTCAATTTTCTTTAATTGGTCGTGATTTTTTTGTGAACAAATCTTTCACGAAAAGGAGTTAGGCTTAATACATGATCCAGGAGTTAATTTGTCATCTGAGTTTGCACTTTAACTTGAAAATCTTATGAAATAAAATAAACCTTTTATGAAAATAGCCTTTTTCTGTATAAATATTTCAGGAAAAAAGTTAAATATGTTCAAAACACTCTTACTGTAATTTTGTGAATAATTCACAATAGTCGTTTTTAAATAGTCATTTAGACTAGTCACTACATTACAATCATTTTCCAAAAGTCATTTACATTAGTCATTGCGTTTACCATAGTCATTTTACTTTAGTCATTTAAGTTAGTCATTACATTTACTTCAGTCATTTTCATTAATCATTAGATTTACTGCAGTAATTTACATTAGTCATTACATTTACAATAATCATTTTATTATAGTCATTTACATTAATCATGACATTTACAATAGTCATTTTCATTAGTCATTGTATTTACTTTAGTAATTTTAGTGTCAGGTTTTTCCTTCATTTAAAGAAATAAATTTAGCCAAATAAAACAGTTATTTTTTAATGTAAAGGAAATATTTGAAATATAAAATATGAGGTGTTCTAACAAATATTTTAAATTCGCTGAATTGACTTAAGGTTTAAAATGTGATTTAAAAAAATCTCAAAAGATTCCTGTAGCTATTTGTAGAGTAGTGATGCATTGAAAGAAGTCCTTTATGGAGATAGACTTTAAAACAATCTTATTCTAATACGAAACTTTGAAATCGCAACGTATGTTTGAGAAAATTCTCGTAAAAGTAAGAGATTTTAGTTTCAAGCATAGTATTCATATAAGATGTAACAGACATTTTATAGTTAAAAGAAATTCCTAGTTTCGAAGAGTTCTTTTTAAATCCGATGAAAGTGAAATTTACTGTTTTGATCTAACAGTCACGCAACTATATATTTTATATTCAAAGTATAATCCAAATGTAATGTATTTTTGGAAAAGTAATAGTTTCAAACAGTTTGCTTAGTTTATACAACAAATTGTACGGAAAAATTTCTTTTTATTTCTCGATGTATAGTTTATTTTGAAATGTATATACAAATATTAGAAGGTATTATCGTGTTTTCATGCAACTTAGACTTACATACAGCTTAGTTTTAATGATATTTATTTATCTTCTTTTTCTTTTTTTAACTTTTTAAAATGGTATGAGGATAATATGGTATATTGCTGTAAATAATACCATTGAGAAAAAAAATCTGGTCAAAACTTTCAAAATGTGGTAAAGTTTATCATGTTTCTAGTTCCATGGGAAAATCAAGAAGTTCAATTTTTACGAAAGCACGTTGTAAAAGGTTTTGATAAAACTTAAATTATGGTTCCATAATATATGATAAAATTAGGTATATTTGGTAAAATTTGCTAATTTTAACATTAAACTGTAGAGCATTGCAAAATTTATTTATTCGGCAAAATTTAATTTAAATTTTGCTTTTATTAATGAATAAGGGATAAAAAAATTAAATTATTGAGAACCAAAACAAAAGAATCTTCAAACAATCGTCCCATTGTTTGGCATCTCGCGCTGATAGAGATAAGTCCTGAAATGTGCTCTATGGAATTCATTGTGTTCCGGAATCTCCCCGTGATACTGCGGTAGCCATTTTTAGACTTATGACCGGACATGGTTTTCTACGTTTTCATTTATTTCGCCTCAAGCTAACAACTTCATCAGATTGTTTTTTATGTAATTCCGGACAAGCCTTGACTGCTGTGGATTTGGACATGTGATTTGTACTAAAAGACTTTGACTGTATCGTTAAGAAGTACAAGAGAGAAACCTAATGACCTAACAGTCAATGGTTGAAATTGGTTTAATAATAATGAAAACCAAAATTTTGGTAAACCGAATTTTTTGTCGTATGCCTGTTTAGGCAGTGGGGGTGCGATCGTTCCTGCTTTTCAGTGGCTCCATCTATTGCCAGGAATTCGACTTCTGCCATGCCATTCACACAACCACAACCCGTTTATAGCGCGGGTCACATTCACACACCAAGGAATAGAACACACAGAGAGAGAAAGAAACATCCATGCCTTGCCCGGGAGCGACTTTACACATTGTCGACTCCCGGGCACCTCTTTGGCAACGTATTTTGAAATTCGCCAATATTGTATTTGCCAAGTCGGATCTCTCATTTTCTCGCGAGAATCTCTGAACACTGTTTCGCGCATGCGCAGCAGTTGCTCACTGACACAGCATCAAATGCCTGTCGCTAAACAGTGTTTATTTAAGAAACTCTTTGAATATACCATTTGAAAAATGTAACGCATCAGTAAACATGAGATTTGAATAAATTTAGCTGTTTATAAGTTTTCGTCTCTTTATAAAATTATTGTAAACGCAGAGAGCTCGCCGCACTTTACTATACTCAATACTAAAATTATTGTTGTTTATCAGTCGCCTTATAAATATTTACTAAAACCTTATTTACTTTTTAGTTTTAAACTTGTTTTATAAGTCGTACGTTTCCGAAAAAATTAGCTGGTTTTATATATTAATTTTTTTTCTCTGTAAATAGGATGCAACTTTCTATTTATTTTCTAATTTAAAAAAAAAATGATTTATAGAGTCTTTGCCAAGTATGTGACACTATTTAGTAATGCAACAAGCTTTTGTACTTCATTATTTATTTTTTAAATCCCGCAGTCGAAATTATTAAACATTTTATAAGTCTCAAGCAATTTTTATTTTTCAAAAGACAGGGAAGTTGTTGCTATTGACTTTATAAATGATTTTTTTTCGTTTGGGCAGAGTAATTTATTTTTGACAAATCTGATTTAAGAATTAAGATTCTAATATTTAAGGTCACAATATTTAGTAATGCAAAGTATTTGTGTTAATATAATGTGTGTATACTTACAATAATTGAGAAATAGTTGTAATTAAAAATATTTACGAAGTACTTAAAATAATTAAGAAATATTCATTTTAATCAATTTGTTTTTATCTTTTTCTATTCTAGCTACATTTATGCATTAACCACAATAATTTCCCCCCATTTTTTTATATTGTTAATTTTAATAAATACCTAGAATATACACTATATATCCTTATTATTTCATATTTTTGATTATTCAGTATCAATCTTTTTTAAAGCAGTCTTAAAATGTTAACTTATGTAACAGCTTCTTGAATTTTCATTCCAACTCTTACACTCTTTTAAAATGAAATGTTCTTAGAATTTAATCTTCACTAAATGATTTTTAGGGTAGTCATATGGGCTGAAAAGTAAGCTTGAGTTGAGTCATTTTATTAACTAATTATTAAATTAGTTTGGAAGAATTTAGCTTATATTTAGCTGATTGCCTCTTAAAAATATAATTTAACTATTTAATCCTTCACTGACAGGTCTCCATACACATTGAATAATAAAATTTTACCAATTTAAGTTATTTTGGTCATACTCATTATTAGTACTGCGACATTTTTTGAGGTTAAGATGGTTTTGTTCTTTTCAAACATTTTGACATATTAAGAGTAGTAAAAAGAAATTTTTTTTAAAATTAGAGTAAAATGTGCTTAGCTAACTATACATACGAGATACTAAAAAACTCCCACATTTGAGGGGAAAAAGAAGAAGTATAATTTATATGAGAACAGTAATGCCTATGTTACAAAAATGGCTGAAGTTAGCATTATCTAATAAAAGCAATGACTATTTCAAGTTGAAATTTATCTGCACCTGCCAATCATGCTTTAATTTTTCTTTATTTAGTCTCACTTTTCCTTAAATATCTTGAAGTCATATATAGTATTATTAAAAATTGTTTCGATACAAATTCTTTAACAAATATTTTCTATTACATTAAAATTAAAGAGGACTTAGAACTTGACAGCTACAAAAATTCATCTATAAAAATTTATTAGATAACATAGTATCAAGTATTTTTAATAACTGTATGGTTAAATTTGTCTTGTATTTTAGTTACTCCTTTTTACTTTTTTTTTATACTTTTTGGTCACCAATAGTTAAAACTTTGTAGCCATTAATGTATATTTAAAACTTAGGAATACAGAGTTACGCCACATTAACCGAAGTTAATGTGTCGTAGAGTTACGCCACAACGCCGAAGGTCACCAATAGTTAAAACTTTGTAGCCATTAATGTATATTTATTAGATGAACACAATTTTATTATATAAAACTTTTTATTATCTGTAAAATGAAAACAAAAAAATACTGCTTGTGTAATTAAGGAAGTAAGCATCAAAAATTTACAATCACTTAGCACAGCAAGAGTAAGATTTTTATTATAAGATATGAAACAATTTTTACACTCTGAAAGTAATAGAAGTAAATAAGAAAAAATGTCAAACAGCTTTTAGATACACAAAAATATAACCTAATAATATAGGTTTGAAATTATAAAGCGAATTACAAACAATAAAAGCTATTGGAGTTAAAAAGTTAAAACAAATGAGACATATATAATTTGTACCACTTAAAATGTCTTCCAAAATTTTAAGGACTAATAAACACAATGTAAATTCTTCTAATATACTTGCAGTCAATATGGAGAATTCCATACTTCAGCCTGACCACACCCGAAAATCCCAACTGTCTGTTTCTGAAGTAAAACGGAAATAAAAAAAGAAATATTTACAGAAAAAGCAAAATGGAATTTAGAAAACAAAAGTTAGTGATTAAGCACAATGCTTCTTAGCATGCCGGATATTTTTTTTTAATATTATCTGATAATGAATGTTTCCTTTTTTCTTCCTTGTTGGATTCTATTGCTCGTTCTAGATACACCATAACGTCTTCGGGCTATTGAGGCTGGTTGAACTTTAATTTTTGACCTTTTCGTTCTTTTAGTCGCCTGCAAAGCATATGCCATTTTAACCAATGCAAGTCCAGCTCTGGATTTATCAGTATTTTTTATTGCATTAGTTAATTTGCAAACAGTTGATTTGCTAATGTCGCCTTTAAGTAAAATTGTAAACTGTTGCAAAAGCTCATTTTTCTCTTCTATTGATGCAGGAACAACAGTTGGCAATTCCTGGTGTTCAGGCCGAATTATGGAATTCTCCATATTAACTGCAAGTATATCAAAAGATTTTACGTTGTTGTTATCAGCAATGGTATCCATTTTTTATAGAACTCTACTGGAGAGCATTTCTCACCTAATGCTAAAAAGGCCAAATTGTGTCGCTCATTCGCATCTAATATTGGCACTGTTGGGATGGGCACATTTAATTTTTGATGCAAATATAAGTGGTGCTTACAAAAAGCACCAGTCCGCCCACTCACGCATGTACAATGGCCAATGAGGTATTCAGCTCACAAAATGTATCAATTTTTGTTGCACTTGGCACAGTATAGGTATTATTTTCCACTCTTACGCATTCTTGAAAAGGAATGGAATGTTTATATCCTCAGCTGACTTTGTACAGAGTGGTCCTTCTACCATTAGCAAAATCTAACAATTTCATTAGTAAATAGTCGTCCCACACTGACACAGCAAAGTCAACAAGAGCCACACTATTAAATGCCTTCTTTCGATATAGCACAACATCTTTCAGTATTCGGATAGAGGCCTCGGAAAAATTATTGGTATTGTGGCCTCGTATCAAATATTTTCGGCGATCTACAGAGGTCCATTCTTTCCGCCGCTGGAAGAAAGTTTCAAAGCGTCTCAAATATTCAGGATGGACTGCTGTGGCGTTTTTCATTTCATTATAGGCTGACTGTAATTTACTTTCTTCCACAGCATACATGACCTGAAATAATAAAAGTCACTTTGTAAGTTCTAAAACTTAAGTTCAATTATGTATACAAAATGAAATTAACAATTAGTAATAATTTTTTTTGATGTTAAAGTTAACTTATATAACAGTGGTTATCAACTGGGAGCCTTTTTTGTGGTTTTAGTTAAGATTTAAAAACTGCTTGTAAATAATAATTTTAAAATTAAACTTTCTTCCTTCACAATTAAAGAAAATAAAAATTAGTTTAGTATAAGAACATTGGTATAAAAATAGATTTTTTTTCTTAAATTAAAAACTAATAAAAGAATTCAAAAATATTCCCGAAAGTTAAAGTATGTAATGCCTAGAAGTTCAAAATGTATTAAAAAAATTTTTTTTTGAAAAAACAATTCCAAATTTACAAAACCTTTACCAAAATGGGGTGCAAGATATTTTTTCTAAAACTATTCACTCCGTAGAACCTTTTTTTACATTTTAAAGCTTTTGAAAATTAAAAAACCTCTAAAACTTAAATATATATATATATATATGTTTCCTTACTGCTTGAAACATCTTCATGAGCACTGGCTTTAGTTCCATGTCAATATTCTTACAGCAATGTATCCATCTCCACTCCGCCTGAGCAACATGAAAATGACAAAGAAGCTGCTGAATCGAAGAAGGATGAACATTTTTCAGGGCATTCTTTTCAGCCATTGAGTCATCAGTCATAAAGACTATTGGTGACTAAATATTAAAAAGAGTACAATATTACAAAGTTTAATTACACATAGTTCAAATTTTAACCACAAAATGCATTTACAATTTTTTTGCTCTGCTTATCCTGTAAATTAATATTAAATAGAGTCAGCTGGAAAATTATTTATGAAATTTTGCCCCATAGGACCCATGTATAAACTTAATAGAACCGCAAAGGGTTAAATAATAAGTTAAAAGATATAACTATAAAAAAAATCAATATAAGAGAATCTTCTACTGAAACAACTTCTGAAAACACCACATCCTAAAGATGAGATCATAAAACGTGGCAGAGAATAGAGCCAATATTGTAGAAAACTGTATTCCAGAAAAATATAGCACTTCAATCAAAAAATATTCTGTTTTATTGGAACAAAGGCAATAACAATGAAACAAAAAGAAACCAATAATTCAAAGCAATTGTGTTTTTAAGAGTAATCATTGGGGTTCATGAGCATAAATTAGTATGAGGCAGAGCCAAGTAGTAATTAATGGCCTTATAATTAATATATTTTTCTTCAATGGCATTAGAAAAATTAATTATGTAGTGTTATTCCCAACTTATTTCTGCCCCTTATTAACCAAATTTTACAAGAAAGATATTTTTTCTAAGCTGACTGACAAAATATGTTGCCATAACTAAGAAAGTACTTTTAAAAGAAAAAAATATATAACATCTTAATATTTGTAAGATCTATTAAATACCACCAGAATTGTTAAATGGTTAAAAAGTAAATAGAACATTTTTTACTTAGCTCTTAACTGTATACTATATTGCTTACATTCAATGAGAATGTTTTCCTAAGGAGGTTTGTTTACAATTAGATTGAATGTCTTATTTTTGAATAAAAATGTTATGGGATATTCCACTCCATTGTCATCTTGCTAAACAAGTACATTTGATAATTTTTAAAACAAAGGCTTTGTTTACAATATATTTGTATGTTTGTATTTAAATGACATGAGATTTAATTCAATGTAGATTTAGGGATATTTACATCAAAAGAAGTAAATTTTCTGTATATCTTAAATTCCACTGTTTATAATCAGCTGTATGATTATTCATACACTAGCTTTTACTTAATTTTTATTTTAAGAATGTACAATGCTTTTTACAGCATTACATGTATTATTATAACTTTCTTTTCCTTGAATTTAAGATATACGATCTTATTTTATATATATTTTAATTGAAAAATTTTAGCAAATAGAAATTTATTCATTCTTCATAAAAAGTATACTTAAAGCTTATTGACTTCTTTAAGTACCATGCAATCATCTAAATAAATGAGATATAATGAAACACAGCTTGTAGTCTCAAGTTAAGATTTATAGTTTATAATTAAAATACTAAATGTAATGCTTCAATTTAAGTATTTAAAATCTTTAGCTTCTTTGATAAATAGTCCAACTAACAAAGAAAGAGAAATCATATCCATGAAAAAAATATTTTTTATTTTTAAATTTTCGCCTTAGTTAACTTTCTTCAATTAAAAATCAAAAGTATTTAGAAATTTAAGCAGTACTTATCTTAATTTTGCATTCTATATATATATATATATATATATTGTGNTATATATATATATATATATATATATATTGAAAATGTATGACATCATTTATTTTGTTTCTATCAAAATTAAAACACTCAACCTATTTACCCACCACAAAGCAGTCAAGAAGCTGTCAACACCGCACATCAGTTAAAAGATTTTAACGCTAGAATTAAATCCTTTTTTCCAGAAGTGATCTATTTTAAGCCTGTGGTGTTGTATTATTTAAGCTTCAAAGTTACTTTATTAAGTAAACTAACAAAAAACAAGCTAATAATAATTAATTAACAAAAACACTAGTTAACAAGAAATCACAAAAAATAAGAATGAATTCAAAAAAATTAACAGATAATAGCTATAGAAAACAAGCTAACAATTAATAACTAGCAAAAAAATAAATAACTCTTACTAACTAATAAAAAATTATTCGAAAGAAATAATTAATCCCTTAATAAACGTGCTTTTGTAGTACATATTACTTTATTTCACATTCAAAATTATTATCTCAAACTATTTAACACAGTGCATTATAGGTAAGTAAACAACTTTTAAACAAATTTTTTTTCATTGTGTGCCGTCAAATTTTGAAATAGTTAAAAGTGTGCCATCACAAAAAAAGGTTGAGAATCACTGGCCTAGAAGTATGCTTTTTCTGTACACATGAAAAAAACAGAAATAAATCTACGCGTTATACAAAGTAGTTATAATTAACTATAAAAATAGAAAAAATAAATAACTACCTCTTCTGAAACTCTCATAAATCTTAGAGAATCTGCAACATTGGTATGATGCCAGTGTTTCAACAAAATAGTCAATAGAGTAGGCAATGGCACTTCAGCACTTAAGAATTTGTCCTTTTTAACTGTGTCTTTAGAAATTTTCTTTGTTAAAACAGTAATGGCTGCCTTGCAGTTCATGTTTTTCTTGGAATTTGCTTTTTTCTGAAAGCTGGGATCCTGGCATTTCCAAGACTTGCTATACATCCATCTAAAAAAATTATGAATATCATTATTAAAATGAAATCCTAAATATATAATTGTTAAGAGTTACCCATAAAATACAAAATTTAGACACAAGTATGTGATGCAAATTTTAATACGTAAAGTCACTTTACATTTTCAGCTGCCTTAGTGAAATTTTGCTATAAGATTCAGAGTTCACACTTTAGTTAGGCAATTAAACAACAGTACTTTGACTTAGACAATTTCTGTTTTCGAGCCATTTCATATTTTTTTTCATCGATATGTTACAATTAATTTTTTCTTCCCAATCGTGGTTACTTTTCTTATCACTAAAAGAATGTATTAGTAATTATAAAGTTATTTAACACAGAAATATAGTGGCTCAAAACTTTTTATTTGAATTAAAATTAATTAATTAATTGAAACTTTTTATTTGTACGTTAGATTTTAATGTATTAGAATTCTAATCTGATGCAATATCAGTACCTATATAATTACTAGTTATATTATACATGCAACAATAGATATCTACCAAATATAAGTTTGGTACAGATTATAAATATAATGTAGGTGTTCTCTTACAGTAATAAAAAATTATTCATTAAATACTTTTGCAAAAGTATAAAAATAAATTAAAGTCTCTCCATAATAGTAGGTATATTTTTTTGCAATTATAATATTTATCTATACTGAATTGTATAGAAAAGCTGGATAAGTATATATGGGGAAAGATTATCCTTTTCTCTAACTATGTCTCAAAATAATGTTTGTGGATTAAATTAACGTAACTAAATACAAGTTTTTAAGTTCATTCTAAAAGAAAAGTGGTTCAACAAAAAAAAAATTATTCATTTAAGAAATATCAATACAGCGAAAGCATATTTTAAACATTTATTAATACATCAATTTGCAAAATGAAACTTACCTTGATAAATTTGTTCTGTGGTAGTAAACATTCCAACATGTGTGGGTAATGTCGCTGTATGCTTCCACAAATTTTTCTACGTCTTCTTCCTCCAGTGAAGAACGAAGTATTGCTTAATCATCATTTGAACTTTTTTCGTCAAAAACGAGAGTAAAATTTTTACCGAACTCAGGTAACACGCAACTTTTAAAAATATCCATAGTGTTGGTGTTTGTTTACGATTTTTGAGCGAGTTAAAAAGAAATTGAAGCGGGCATAGGGTTGCCTCTCAGCAGATTAGGAGATAGAGGACTACCAGATTAGGCGATAAGACAGTTGCCAAATAGAACCGTCGCCAGTGCGAGTGCCTGGGAGTGGACAATGTGTAAAGTCGCTGCCCGGGATTCGAACCCAGGACCATTCTGATGCAAGGACAGTTCCCTGCCCCCTACACAGGCCGGTTAGCCGGTAAACCGATACCATATGACTTAAAAATTATGAAATAAATTATTTAAATACCATATAATTTTGTTTTTTAAAACCAGATTTTTTTTACCGGAAATGCCATTACAATACGTAAGGTACCAGAATTGCTTTTTCGTGAATTTTTCGCACTCACATAAGCAAATTTTTAGTCTAAATATATACATGATAAATATATATTCACTGAAATGGTGTTTAGAAATTTAAATTTAATTTGATTGCTTCACCATTTACTTTAAACACCTTACATAAATACAAACTAATATAATTTTTTCTGATTAGGTAATGTTTAGGCTCAAAACAAAAGGACATCAAATTCTTTTTTTATATTACTATTCATCAAGATCATTTTACAAAAAAAAATGGAAACTTTTTCAAAACATTTAACGAAATATTATTGAATTCCAAAAGTTTGCGTCGGTATCACAAACAAATAGTTTAAAATTTAAAAGAACTGATAATATTTCAAGCTTAAAGTATCATAGTAAAACGTATACGAGAGTTGTTCAATTTACATGAAACAACACTTAACCGTTTCAGTCCTGTAATTTTCCTTCAAGTAACGAACAAACATTTCAGTTAAATAAAAAAACGAATATTTTTACTCACATTAAATATTTTCAACATCAGAGACATCATTTTGACAATCATTTTAAGTGCGCGAGATAAATTTATCACATAAAATGTGATTTAGAAAACTCTCGATAGAGTTCAGGAGCCATTTGTAAAGCTAAAACATGTTGGAAAATATCATTTCTACATATAGAATTTAAAAAACCTAGTTCAGAATAAATACGAGATCTCGAACAAAGTCGAAACTTTGGCATGGAGAAAATTCTTGCAAAATATCAGATTTTAGTTTCAAGCATATATATTGCATCTAAGAGAAAGTCTAAGCTAGAAAACATGCTTTTTAAATCCGATAAAAGTGAAGTTTACTGTTTTGATCCGACTGTCACGAAAATATACATTTAATATTCAAAGTATATTGCAAATGGAAAAATTTTTCAAAATAAAAATAGTTTTCAACAATATACAGAAAAGTTTTTCACTATTCCTCTCTAAATTGTATTAAACCATATATATTTATGTGAAAAGGTATTTTTAATGGTAAAGCTAAGGTGATTTTTAATGGTAATACATGCTTTTGATGATATTTATTTATTTAAAATTTCCCAAAATGTCACGAAGTTAATTGAGTATACAGCTACATGCGTATCATTAAGTGCGTATTCTGGACGGAGAAAAAAAAGTATGGTCAAAACTACCAGAATGTGGTAAAGTTTACCGAGTTTCTTGCTGCATGGGAACATCAAAAAACTCGGTATTTTTTTTCCGGAAACGTTTTGGTAGTTATTATTGTTAAATTAACACTAAGACATAATTTTAATTTACTTGATAAAATTTAGTAAATTTAATATTTGGTAATTTCACCATGATACCTTTGAGCATGGCATGAAAATAATATATTCAGTAGAAATTACTTTTCAGTTCTGCAATTTATAGCTTTTAAAATCGGAATTTCCAGTAAACCGCTACAATGCGAACGGGAAAATGACCAAATGTATTTTTTAAATACTGGTTATTTTGGTATTATTAGCTTAAAATATACTTCTTTTTAAACAGAAATGCCAATACCGAAGAGTACAGTAATTTTACAAAAGTTTTTTTCTCTGGGTAAAACATAACTTATTATGTATTTATGTTTGTAATTGATAATTAAATCAAACTTCTAAAACTTTTAAAAGTTTAAGTTGCTTGAATGAGGTAAAACCTTTATCAAATATCATTATTTTCTTTAAATTCCATTTTTGCTTTAAAAAAAAATTCATTTGTGGTAAAATAAAATTTCAAATTTTTAGTTAAATTAATTTTTTAGTAGGATAAAATTTGTTTTTAAATTTTTATTTGTTGAACTTCACCTAGTTCATAGCAAAATAGAAGCCCTCAAATTAAATTATTAATGAGTTACTTAACTTTATTTGTACTACACAACTAACTGCTAAATTTTAAAACAGAAAATTATTTTAAGCTAAAACTATTAGAACTTACGAAAATATATTTCTGGAGCATTTGAAATTAAAGTAAAAAAAATAACAGTAATAATAGTTTATATATTTTACACAGCATTGATAAAGCAGTTCATATCTGATATTTCTGTAAAACAATTCTATGTTATGAAAAAAAAATTAGACAAGAAAAAATTCTTTTTTTGTGTTTTGAAAAAACAAAAAAGGAACAAATTGATTTTTTTTTTTTTTTTTTTTACTTTTTGCGTTTCTTACTGGTTGCGTCATTTGCAGGAGTGTGTTGTATGTATTTGCGAGAAACTTTCGAGAATATTAATTTATTCTATCTATTTGTATCTAAGACGGTCCCCAAAATTTTAAAACTATTCTATTGATAAAATAACTACTAATTTAGAAATTTGAGATTAATTTTGAAATGAAACAACTGACAGATTACATTAAGAAATCAAATTTACGTGATGAATATTCATTTATTAGAAAATTCAAACATTATTAATTTATATAAACTATTCGAATGATATACAGTGTGTCCATTATAGTATAATTAAAGTACAGTTTAATGTTAGTAATAATTACTGTTGTCAAGAATTTAATAACCCTTTCTCGCCAGTCTGATTTGACCATGACAACAATGATACCAGATATTGTAGAACTGCATGCGTGATTGTCATGCCTTTTAACATCACATACGTAGTTGCGCCTGTAAGTACGTAAACTAAATTAAACTCGATTCAACTATTGAATAATATTAGGAGTAAAATTTAACCATATCAAAATAGCTGATTTATAAATAACCGAATGGATATTTCTTTCCTACAAAGAAACGCATCAATTAATTATAAAGTTGCATGTTCTACAAGCTAATTCGGTTCTTGCTTTTTCCTAGATATGATATATCAAGCTGTTCAAAAAGTTATTTGGTCATGAGTTTCAAAGCCGGCTAAAAACTTAATACAATTTATATATATATATATATATATATACGTGTTCCCTGCTATAAAATACAAATCAACCCTGCTATAAAATACAAATTAGAAGTTTTCGAAAAATTTACCTTTTCTCGAATGGTATAGTGAATAAGCCATTTTTGAGCGGATTGCGAGCTTATGTATCGAAGCGGCGATCTAAATATAATCATTTGACAATTGTGTAAGCATTTACGATGGCTTGGAGAGCAACAGCGAGCAGGAGGAGAATTTCGTTTGAAGAAAAAAAAATTGCTATATTCAAAAAATACAGTCAAGTCTATGTAATACAATGGTCTTTCTAGGTAAATACTCATAAGGCTCATTTTATGCGCTCATTATATATACTAATAAAATCTTACTTTAACACTTTTTGAGGTCCCAAAAAGTTGTTAAAAGTAACCAAAAATCAATTAAACTGGTATAATTATTTTAGATCTCTCAAATTTTATTTGCCGTCAAAATAACCACTCCGGTCGCTCCAGTGTTAGTGTGTCCATTCCATCTTTTTCATCAAAGGAATAAAACTGAGTTTTTTAATCTCAATTAAGTTTTTTTTCCTACATTGTAGGTGTTAAAGAAATAGAGTGAGGCAAATATCCGAAACTTTTTGAGTCGGGGCAAGAAATTGCGCAACACTTAACTGACGGACATTCCAACAGTGATTTGAAAAACAAGCATGATCTGCCTCAGAAAAGCGATGGATAAAGGTTATTATGGACTTACCATATGGTATACCAGAACCTAGCATTTCTTCATGTTATGTTCTCGTGTACCATACATTAATTGTCTTTCAATTAAATGCTTCAGAATGTCTTTCGCTTACACCTAAAGTTATGCATTTTTACCTCGCTCTATTTCTTAAACAGCTACACTTACGAACGAAAACTTTATAGATAGTAGAAACCGCATTTTCATTTTCTGAACAAAACAGACTGGAGGAACACAATAAGATGATTTTTTTATTCTTTTGGTTTGTTCAATTAATTTTAAATTTTAGTGGATGATAGGAATCGAAAGAGCCAAAGTCATGAAGCTCTTATGAAACCTTAAAATAGATATAAAGGTCTAAAAAGACCCGAAGAGTTTTTTAAGATAAAGAAATATATATCATTATCATCTCAGTAAGGAATGATGTAAGGTAAATTTTAAAGCAATGTTCCATATTTCGAACATTACGTTGTATGTTTTATTATAGAATATGTTTCTCTCACTGATTATGTGTGAGTTCACGTCTGTCAAATGTATCTCCGATAACTCAAATAAGATGAATATGCTAGCTATGTTAGGCAACAAGTTTTCCTTCGCAAACAAAATTTTCCTTTGCGGGATTCATTAAAAAATAATAATCCCCATACGTTTTTTCCTGCAACTTCATTTAGAACCCTTGTTTTTCTCCTCTAATTTTAATACAAATATCAGGAGCCGTGGTGGCTCACATGGTAGAGCGTTCGACTTCGAATGAGGTAACCCTGGTCCGAATCCCAGTATTGACTGGTTGATACGAATTCTGCTCTCAGATTTCACCAGCCACAGTACTAACGTAAAATATCCTCAGTGATAGACGGATCATGGATTAAAAACCCCTCGCTTAGGGCTTACCGAGGGGAGTATCATGGTTATCCTCTCTGTGTAACACAAAAGCGGTCTAGTTCCATTAAAAGAACTCCACAAAAGCTAGTTTGTCCCAAAGCTTAATCTAAGAGTTTCCTTGTTGGGCTGGGTGTAGAATTAAAGGCTATGGAGTTAAACATTGATAGTCGTAAACTCAGAGTTGGGAAGGCTGTTTAACACCACTTATATAGTATAAGAAAATAAAATACAAAGATCAAACTAGAGTTTGGAAACGGAAATCAGAATTTTTTGTTGTTTGTTTTATAGCTTTATTAGTAATAGTAATGTAATTTTAAAAGCTACTTCATCGAACAATTCTGATTATACCCATATCTAAAACAAGCTCAAAACATTTCTTAACCCATGTCAGAATAGGTTTTTGTGCAGTTTGCAAATAAAATTTATTTATGAAATAGTTATAAAACAAAGTTTTAAATGAACTCAGTAAATTGACAAAACTTTTTTTAATTAGTTTTCTGATTTCGATATTTGTAATATGAATCTTGAAATGTGATATGAAATGAAAATAAATCTTCGAATTTTATTTTATTTTTATAATCTATGTTACAAATTACGTAAATATTTATAAATTCCGTTATTGGTCCATCAAGTTCAGATAGACCAATGCTCATTCCTTAGCTTATAACAACTATTTAAAAAGTAATTTAAAAATGCTGTATAAATGAAATTAAAACGACCTTGTACAAAATAATTTTTAAAACGTTATCAAATATAGATATTAATCTTTAAATATTTCAAGAAATTCTCCGCTTTCACAAATTATTCCATTCAGTTCATTTTAAATAAATTCCCCCCAAAAAAATTCTGCAGATTTTCCAATTTATTGATTAAGGATGGCTCATAAAGAACATAGGGAGGAATCTCACGGTACATTTTTCTTCCTCTATAATTCCAAATCTTTAAGCACGATATAGTCGTTAAATAAATCAATAGTATTGGATTTTGAAAGATTTCAACGATACAGTTCCTTATTCTCTTAATCTATTGAATTATTGATGCGAGGCATATTTTTTTGCTGCGGGATATTAATCGATAAAAGATATCAAGAAGATAGAGATATTGTCTTAAATAGTTTCAAAGGGCACTAATATCTATAAAAAATTTGAGAAGTTTGAATAATCTCCTTCAAAATTACTTCTTTCTGCTGTTAAAGAAGTATTAAAATATAACAGACATCACTATTTATTTTTAATCTAGGCATGTTTTAATATTGAAAGGTTAGACATTATACATATTTAAATATCATATTTTCAAATTTTAATATAAAATGTCCTATTCATATTTAGAATTTGGGATAGAATAGATAAATATCATACTTTATTTAAAAAATATATATATTTTTTTGTTTTGAACTGTTCTTTAGTATTATATCTGGGAAGGTGCCTTACAAATTTTTCGATTTCCTAATCAATGTTTAACTTAATATCAGCATCTAAATTATAATTTTTTTACCTTTAAAATAGAGAACTCGGGTTTTTATTAAATTTAGACAAGACTTTTGCGACATAATTTACTTTTGGTCCTAACAGATCATTTTAAATATAAATGTGTTTTTGCAGGTTTAAAATATTAGGAAAATTTAAAAGACATTCTCTCGTATTTGGTTAAAATTGTCATATGGAATATAAAAAATACATTACATGGAGCTTATTCATTTAAGGAGCGGAGCGTAAGGTTGTATAATTTTAAGCCGCATTTTGAAGTTGTGCGGGATTTGATTTTTTAAAAAGAAATTTTGATGCAAACGTCAACTTTTCTCATGCAGTCAATTAAATGTTTCTGCTAATTGTGCTGATAAATAATAGAAGTTCTAAAAACTTGTTAACAAATAGTCTGTAAACCATTCTGTTTATGCTTAAAGTAGTTTTCAAAATGAAATATAGATGGCAGTATAAAGTCACGTGAATAGTAAATGTTAATTTTTGTTTTATGTATATGTAGTTTTAGTTCTCTATGTGTTTTGTCTCAATAAAGTTGTGTAATTAAAACCGGCATGGTAAGTGATTATTTTCCCCGAGACGAATAAAACCTTTTTTCACATTCTAAAGAAAAGTGTGATGTAAATGCACCATATTCGAAAAATTATGTTGTTTTTTTTACTCAATAGTCTCTTAACCCTTTGACGTAGATATGACACCGGTGTTCATTTAATATTTTTTATTACTTAAATATTTTTTCTGATGCTATAATTGCAAGCAAAAATATTTTTGGTATTTTTAGATTATAAAAAACAACAGTCTTATAGTTGCGAAAAAATTCTGTTAGATTATTACAATTCTGCTTGTACTAAAATATAAAATCCAAGGAAAAAGTAGTTTGAAAATGTATGCTTTCATTCATATACAAGAATTTTTTATTTATTGATATTGAAAATTAAAGAAATTTCTCTGATTATTGTTACTCTTAAATCTATATAACTGCAAAAATGTGCAAATTTCAAAAATAATTGTTTAAAAGTGAGCTGTGTTTCGAATATTTTACCTTTAACGCAGGAAAAGACGCCTGTGTCTTATGCTGTATTTCTTAACTATAAATTATTATAATAATATTACAACATAATATTTTTCTCCTATTTTGAAAAAAAAGAATCAAATCAATGAAAAAATCAAAACACACACTCTGTCTTAAAATTTTGCATTATTTCCACCTGGTTAGCTAGTATTGACACGTGGCATATATAATAACAACAATATTAAAAATATTACTGACAAAATATTACTTACGAAAAATACGCTTAATAAAAATTCTGCGTCAAAGCGTTTTTTCGTCATTGAACAAATATAATTTACTATCATTTATATTAGTAGAATAGCGAAAAAAAGAATCAACTGAATATTAAACTGAAAAAACAACAACATTGCATTCCTTGTATCGTCTAAACTTTCAAATGAAGATCATTTGCAAAAACATTATAGACGAAACAAAATTAATAAAAACATACGTTTCATGACTTGTTCTTGTGTTCGATCATAATTCCCTTTTCTTATATATATATATACTAGAAATTTACCTAATAATTTTAATCTAGCTAGGTAGTCAAAGAATTCAATTAAAATATAATATTTAAACGCCAAAAAAATAATTTCTAATATCTAAATTAAGCGAAAAGGCAGAAGAAAAAGATTAATTCAATTTTATTTTACCTATTTGATTAATAATAATATTATATCCAAATACTAACTGAAGTCTCTTTAAAACTCTTCATAACACTCTGAATTGTATCCTTTTTTTTAAAAAAAAAACTGTATCTGATTTTTAATAGTTTGTTTTCTGATATACATACCTTAAAAAAACACAATAAAACATCTTAGAGGTGCAATCCTTTTTTTACTTCACCTTTTCTATCTTTTTTTTTTACCTAATTTTATAATTAACCGAGTTTTTAATCGAATGGTCACAGAATTTAATTAAAACTTAATTCTAGTAAATGCATTGCCTGTAGCTCTTTTTATTGTTGCGAATTGAATTAGCTTCCTAATCTTTTTATCTCCTCAAAGCATTAATTATGATTGTTTTATACTTTTCTTTCTTAAAAACGCAATCTTATTTTTCAATAATTGTTCTTTCATTAATTTATAATTTCCCTCTTTGTTTGAAATAAAAGTAATTAAATGTTATCTTTCTTTTAAATAGTTAATTAATTGAATTTTTCAGAAAATTGCAAAGTAAATCAAGTAAAGATATATTTATTCAAGGGCTAGAGTTTCCCAGAGTTATGATATTTTCTTCGCATTACAATTTGAAAAAGACTGATATTTTTTCAGATATCAATAATGCCTATAATATAAACAGTTTTATGATTCTCTATCATTGACAAAGGATAAAATAATATAATATTTGAAAATAAATATTTATCAAAATTTGCTTACTTGTTTTTCAGATATTATGCATAAATGCAACGCTGCATTTTGCAACACTGCGTGACTTGTCTATATTATAGGAAAAATAAATAATCTGAATTAAATTCTTTACAGTTCTTTAAAAACGCTTCAAAAAGTCAAACATTTCAAAATTGTTTTATTAAAAATATTAGTCAAATCAAACAAATCACAAAATCAAGCAAATGGACAATTATCTTGTAAAATCTAGCAGAGTTTTTTCAATAATAATGAAATCTCACTTACTACACTGTGAAAAAGTCCTGATGGAAAATACAAGCACTGAGTACATCCTCTGTAAAATCCATTTTTACGGTAATTTTTGGAATAATATTTTTTTCATTACAGCGATTCAGTGCTTTGACAATAAACATTATTAGAAAAATTACTCAATATAATTAATAGACTTTTTTATCCCGTCAAGTTTTACAGTAAAAACTACTGGCAACCTGAGTACTAGCATTTTAACAGTAATTTGTGCCAAATTTTTTTTCTAATAATAATTACCTGATAATAGCATAAGCCTTTAAAAGCTTTTTATGAGTTTTTTTTTCTTTTTGAAACAAGTAGCTCACTATGACAATACAAATAGCTTACAATGAAATGCAAATCGCTTACTATAACTAAACAAAGAGAACTTACAGAACAGGTTAGTTGCAATCGATATTGAAATATATTGTTCCTCTGTACGTTAAGAGTTATTGAAAACGTTGCTTTCTTAAGTTGAATGGATCAAAGTTACACATTATTTTGCACTTTGTAAGCTTGTATATACAATAGAAACAATGTAAATATATAATTTTATTTAGCAATAATGCAACGAAAAATTCGACTTCATGATATCTGAAAACAATTTAAACTAGCAATTCCATGCAGAACAAAATTTCTGTTAAAATTTTTGAGGCTCTAGTTAATCTTAAAACTAATGGAAATTTTATTCACAGAAAATAACCCTTCATGATTCTAATATTTAGAAAATCAACACTGTAAAATTTATTTCCAACGGAATATGTTGATGAACAAAAACATCTGGTATACCGTTGTATTTTCACCCAAAATCAATCTCTATTAAAATTTGAGTGCAATAGTTAATCTAAAAATAGACGGAGTCTAAATTGATTAATAATATTTGATGTTGTTGTAGTTCATTTACGTCGCACTAGAGCTGCACAATGGGCTATTGGCGACGGTCTGGGAAGCATCCCTGTGGATGATCCGAAGACATGCCATCACAATTTTGATCCTCTGCAGAGGGGATGGCACCCCCGCTTCGGTAGCCCAACGACCTGCACGCGAAGTCGAGCACTTTATGGTAGCACAGTTTAACGAGGACCAATACCGCACACCCTCGGTCCTTACGCAGACTGATCCAAGTGGGATATTTGATATGGTTATAAAATAAATTCAATTAGTATTGGGCTGGAAACAATAGAAGTTTGTGTTTTTATGGTGTAAGGAGCAGCAGCTAAAATTTGAGCATTCCAGCTAGTAAAAAATGTGTTTTTGCTAAAATTTGTTTGCATAATTCATATGTTAGTGACAAGAATGAAAGTTAATGGATGGAAAATACTGATATGATGAAAAATATCTGAATTTAAGTAACTATTAAAAAAGCGTTAGACGAGAATGCATAAATTTTGTAACCGTTGAAGAAATCCCACGGGTATGCATTTACTTTTATCTCTCTAGTAAATATTTTTCAAAATTAGTGTTCAAACTGCAATATTGACTTTTTCATATATATATATATATATATATATTATGTTGAAAATACTTATATATTCAGAGTGTTCAGTAANAAGAATGACTTGACATTCTTCAGTAATGTAATATTCCAAAATATATATATATATATATATATATATGTATGAAATTCTTATGAAATGATGTATTTATCATGCTATAAATTAATTTATTTTTCCCGTTACATCAAATAAAAATAATCTAAAGTTACTATATTTTTTTAAAATTATCTTTGTTAACTATATTTTATACATCCTTGTTATCTATCTCTTTCAAAGAGAGACACAGAAGTAAATTTTTAATAGAAATCGCAAGCACCAGTTTTTATATTTTTCGTAAAACCAAATCAAATAACTTCAAACAAGTTCAGATTTTACAAATTTAGATATAAACAATATTTTGTATTTTTTTTGTATTTCTTTTTATCTATGCAATGCCTTCGATGCAATGCATAGGTTTAAAATTCCATGCATTTTAAATTGCTGGAAGATATAAAAATTACTTTCATCTCCATAGATTCAAAGTAGACTCATAGAAAGTTTTGAGTTCAAGAAAAAAAATCTCTTTTTAAAAGTGTTTTATGTGCTTCTATTTACAACATCATGCAAATTTAAATAGCATAAATTAGATTTAAAAGACCATTTTTTTATCTGTTGTGTATTTCTATGCATTGTCAAAAAGGTTCAGTAAAGTTATAGGCATAGGTTTACAATAAAACTGTAATGCCTTTTTATTAAATTAACGAGGCATATATGTTTAATTGTTACTACTTAATTTTTTTATTTCCATTTAAAATTTTTGCCATAAAAAATATATCAGTTTGTCTATGTTTTCCATCTTTTTCTAAAGAAAATTATCGAATTGAGTAAATAAAGGATTATATAAGTTATATAATAATAAATACTTTAATACATCCAGTATTTCAAATTACTACTTTGTGAAATAACGAGCATATTTTGTGTCAAACTACTCAAGAGCTTTTTTGAAGATCTTTTATCTAGGAAAATAAAATAAGCTACAGCTAAGAAACGTATACTTGGGGCAAAGTTATAATTTGAAACTGTATATTTAATCTTGTTAGAACAATTTTCGGGACTTTTGAATAGACAAATAACTTAAATATTAAAAAAAAGTTGTTAATTTTTCAAAATCACATATTTGTTGAAATTTTTTCACATTGATCATAATTATCAAATTCAATGTATAACAAATTTTTATTTTCTGTTACAGGAGATTTTTTTAATGGATCTTGGACATTTCTATATTGCTGATTTCAAATCTGCAAACAGTTTCTCTCTCCAAGCTACTATTTTTTTTTAATAGTATTTTAGTATGTTTTTTGTCGGAATGTAAAAGTTCAAAAACGTTATCCATAAGATTGGGTCACATAAATTTTGCGACAAATTTCTAGGAGAGTGAGGACTCATCATCAGGACTTAAATTTCCTAGGAAACCAGGCCCTAAAATGTCGTCATACGCCAGTAGATATGCTTCTGTATTCCGAACTGTTTATTCTTTTGTTTGTAAGCAAGTCATAATTGGAACGCGTGCCCAGCCACGTTCGACAACATTTTCCCCATGCAGTTTTAATGCTGATGGTGTATCATATTTCTCCAAAAAGTTTTCGTTAGATTTTCGTAACTCTGTGTTATATATAAGGTTTTTTAACTTGTTCATTTCTGCATAACAGATTAAAAATCTCATTTAAAAAAAGTTTTACTCTGAGAGAGAAATTGATTGAAATTGTGGGGGCGGAGTTATCGACCATGCCAACCTTCATCTATCAAAAGGTACCTCTTAATTGAATCAAGTTAGCATGTCTTATATACCAGTGAATTGATGTTTAATATTCGTAGTGGTAGTTACTCCACAATACTCCCCCACCAGAATTTTGTCAGAGATAGAATTCGATGAACGGTTTCCACTTAGTTGCTGTACTTGTGAAAGACCGGGAGAGCTGGAATTAAGATCACCGGGTTTTTGAGTGCTGAATGTGAGAGGTGTATTAACTTCACAGACGTGGTCGCTCCTGTGTTGCCTTTAGCAGTCGAGTGTATGCTGGCCGACGTTGTGTGTATGCTCGAGACGAGACTGAGCAGCAACAGAGTGAGGAGGTGGATAATGTTGCAGTCACAAATATCAAGTCAACTGTTCAATGTGGATCATCCAGTGAAGTAGGCGTTACTGTCAAGATATTTGCGAAGTGGGTGTTACTGCGTGTTCAAATCACGTCCGAGGGTCACCAATGTGGGGGCTGAGTTATCGACCATGCTAACCTTCATCTATCAAAAGGTACCTCTTGATTAAATCAAGTTAGCATGTCTTATATACCAGTGAATTGATGTTTGATATTCGTAGTGGTAGTTACGCCACAAAAATATTAAATCACCAACAAAAAATTATCTAAGATCTGTTAAAAATATAACGCAACTATAAAGAATAAAACATTTGTTATCGTCTAAAGTTTGTATGGATTGCAAACAGAAAAATTACGAAAAAGTGAAATTAAACTAAGTAAATAAGTAATATTCTCGATTTGTACAGTAGCACTAAATATTAAAGAATATTAAACTCTCCAATGCATTGAAAAGGAAAAGGAAACGTTTAAAAGGCCTGAGTATAAATGAAGATGAAGTTTTTGGCGTCGCACCATTAAAAAAAACTATGAAAGCACGCATTTGACAAATGCGTCTGGGAGTTACTTCAGCGTAGTAAGATAGGTGATAAGGAAGAATTCAAAATGAATTGCGTTTTTAAAGGATAAAGTTGTGGAGATGAAATGTCTCTCCGATCAACTGTGACTAATGTTGATGTTGCACAATCGTACTCGTGCGTCTAATAAATCATCGAAGACTCCAGGTGAATCATGCGTTTGACTGCTTCTCCCAAATCTTAAACTGTATAGTATCTTTCATCTATCATGGTCATGTTCATATACTTAGATAAGGTGATAGTGGTACACCGGGTACTGCTGCAGATAGAATGGGGAAGTTTCAAATCCAATCATGAAAAATGATTTATTGTATGAGATTTTGGTAACGGTTGGAAATAAGTGGAAATTAGGACTTGAAATATTTTTATTGGAACTGTTATCTTATAAAAATTGTAAAAACTGATTCGATTTGTTTTTTGAATACTATAGAATGAAAAGATATCTTAAGCTCTATACACAATAGATACACTCTTATGATTATCATTATACATTACAATAGATCTTAAGCTCTATACACAATAGATATACACAATATATCTTAATATATCACCACACACAGAAAAAATATTATGGTCAAAAATACCAGAATATAATACAATTTACCATGCTTCTGGATTTAGAGGAACAGTAAAAGCCCAATAGTTTTAACTGAAGCACTTTAGTACGGATTTTGGTAAAATTAACAATAAAATATTGTTATATAATCTGTGATAAAATTTGCTAAATGCGGTTAAATTTGGTAATGTTGTGATTTAAAAACCATTTGTTCGGTTAAATTTACTTTACATTTTCGTGTGTTTTACTAAATGTGAGGTCATAAAAATTTAAATTTTTGAAAACTATAATCGGTAAACTGAACGCAAAAATTACCAAATGAATGATTAAACATTTCATTTTGGTATTTAATAACATAATTATGTTTGTTTGTTTTTACCAGAAATGCCATTTCCATACAGTACGATAGTTTTACGAATAATGTTTTATCCGTGAATATCGATATAACGTTATACATCTTAACATTTAGCGTTATACATTTTAACATATAGCGTTATACATCTAACATTAACGTTATACATCATTACATCCTAAATTAATTCAATATACGCCAATTCTCTTTGCGTTTATATTTAGTCAGTTCATACTTCAAGGTATTCTATTTCACTCCCTATTTTAAGTTATACTACGTAATTTTCTGCCAAAAAATCGCGATATTTCTTTTCAAAGCTAAGTATTTCAAAGTCCTTAGATTTTAATCTATTTAACCATCTCTTAAAACGTTGCATCAAATTATACATTGTATCAATTTATGCGCCGCGTCAATTTACTTCACACTCATCCATAATTCGCGTCAATCTTTTTTCCCGTTCCGTCATACAGTGGTGGGAACTCGGAAACACCTGCCCCAAAACTGATACTTTAATTAAGTTTTCTAAAAATTATCAAATATTGGTTTTCTAGTCCGCTAGTTAACAATCTAAGATTAGAATTTCAATATTCGAAATAGCGGATACAAAATGATGGCGTTTAAATGGCAAAAATTGAATCTGCCTAATTAATCATAAATATTACTTCAAAAAAGCTATATTTTATTTTTATTTGATACATTTAAGTTTGATATGTAATTACTAGAGATCTTTTATCCGAAATTTAATAAATCACTATTTCAAATAAAGAGTAATAAGTAAGCAAAATATGCATCTTTCTGAACTAGTTAATACTTAACTTTAAGTTAGGTAGTTACGCTAAATATTAACCTGTTCAAAAATAAGTTTATCCTTGAATATGTAATCTAATCTTGACCAAAAATTAATTGATATCTTCAACTCAAACAGTTGACATTTCTACAAACATTGTTATGAAAGTTTTGATTTATGAATATTAAAGTTCAAAAATTCTAAGGCAAATATAAATTGATTATATGTATATTACGGGACGGTTATATAACGGTTATATAACATGCACATCATTTACATAATGATGTGCATGTTACTGTGAATGACCGAAATCGGTGGTTTTTGACTTTCACCGGTGAATGTTGACAATCACATAGTCGCTTTGGTGAATGCCCAAAATATTTATTACATCCGATTTGATATTAATTTATTCGTGGATATCATTACATTTATTCGATATTTTAATACTTATTGACGATACGTTAGAAGAAACATCAGTGATTGGAGTATCGGGCAAATATATACTGGCCAATTATACTTGACCTTAAAAAAATATCAGTGCAGGGTATACCGGGCAAATGTATACTGGGCAGTGGCACTGAGCCTTAAAAAAACATCAGTGTAGGGTATCCCGGGCAATGGCACTTGACCTGAAAAAAACATCAGTATAGGGTATACCGGGCGAATGTATACTTGGCAGTATCCCTTGAGCTTAAAAAAACATCAGTGTAGGGTATATCGGGCAAACGTATACCGGGCAATGGCACTTGACCTTAAAAAACCAATGCCCGTTATACATTTGCCCGATATACCCTACACTGATGCTTTTTTAAGGTCAAAGGCCACTGCCAATTATATATTTGCCCGATACTCCAAACACTGAGATTTCTTCTAATCTATCGTCAGTAAGTATTAAAATATCTAGTAAATGTAATTATATCCACGAATAATTTAATATCAAATCGGATGTAATAAATATTTCGGAAAGCGACTACGTGATTGTCAACATTCACCAGTGAAAGTCAACAACCACTGATTTCGGTCATTCACAGTAACATGCACATCATTTACATAATAAACTCATCAGGACGTTTATTTCATACTTTGCCTAAATAGCATCCGTCATTATATATAATGTCGGCATTTCATACTTTGCCAGTCACATATATATTATATAAACTCATGTTTGTGAAAACTGCAACACCATGAAGGAATCGTCATAATTGAATGAAATTTAATACACAGTTAAGTGGTAGTAGTACAAATAAATGATTAAATTTTCAAAGCAAAAAAACAATAACAAGAGATCAAAATTAGTATTTTGTGTAGACACCACGCGCAGCAATAAGTGCTGCTACACGACGTGGCATGGAGTCAAGCAAATTTTGACTGACTGTCTGAAGAAAAGCATTCTATATTGTTAGTATACGTACCCAAAGTTCGTCTGTTGAAGCAACAGGACGAAGATCACGAGCGAGACGCTGACCTACGAAATCCCACATATGTTCAATCGGTGACATATCAGGGGAATACGCAGGCCAAGGAAGAAACTGTACCTGCCGCGATGCAAGGAGGCATTGCGCAGTCCTAGCAATATGAGGGTGGGCATTGTCCTGTTGAAATACAGCGCCTGGCAAGGCTTGAAGGAAAGGAACAGCTTGAGCTGTAGAACTTCACTGATGTACCAGTTGCTGTTGAGATTACCCACAATTCGTAGCAATTGAGATCGTCAATGACTTGCTGTGGCACCCCAAACCATAACTCCGGGTGTTCGTCCACTGTGGCGTTCGATAATGCACTCCGGAAGGTGGCGTTCACCGGCATAGCATCTGGCACGAATGCGGCCATCATGGTACAATGAAACACCTGTACTTATTGACCACTGTGCTGCCAGTTGCCTAGAGGGAGCCGTACAGTCCGTCAGCGCCATGCGGACCAGGTGTCTATCACCTCGAGCTGACGTTACATTTCGGGGTCCACTCGCGGATTTCCGAGCTGTCCGACACTCGTCCGTCCACTGCTTCCAAACACGCATCACTGTGCTGCTGAAACGCAGCACACGAGTGGTTACTGCACGATAAGACAATCCAGCTTCACGAAGGCCGATGATTCTCCCCCGTTAAAACTCCGTAACTTGTTGAAATCTCGCTCTCTTTTGTCGAGGAGGCTTAAGTAACGACTGAGCTAACGTTTACCACTAGCAGATAATCATACACGCCTCGCTACAGTCGCCTATTTATTCGGATCCATCCGCCGTTCAGAGAGAGCTGCTCAGCATACGCATGCGCTACTGGTCTGAAATTCTAATCATTTGCATATCATGCTCTACTTTGCATTTCCTGAAAATTTCAGCTCACTCGCATAAGTCCTTCATGGTGTTGCAATTTTCCCAAACATGAGTTTATATATATATTTTCTTAATTTATTATTCAAAACGAAACACTCTGTCTCACACTTTTAAATTCACATCCTGTCCTTAAATCTAATTTTGGCTCAAGCACGCATTATTAAAAGTACCCTTTTCCCTGAGATAATATATTTATATATATATATATATATATATATATATATATATATATAACCGGCAGGACGGTTAGAAGTCCAATAAAACGTTGCGAAATTTGTTTCAGTCAAGTGATTTAAGAAAAGTATTTTTGTGTTATATAATATCAAACAAGCTATTGATACTATTTAACTAAAAAGCATTAAAAAAGTATCACAAACGGGTTGATCGCTATAGCCTCCGGCCCCGCACCAACCAACCAAAATCACCATAGTGATATTTTTCCTTCACTTGTTGCTGAGGGTGGCAACGAGTGACTGAGATGGAGGCCATGTGTTTTAAAATGTAACCAAGTAGTGTGTGTTTAGAAGGGAGATTAAAAAAACTATCTCCTACAATTGTACCATGAATAAATTTTGTTTTAACATTTTTAATAAAGTCTTATAACTGAAGCTTTTAAAAAGTGTTATAAAAGTAATATACGCTTAAAATGGTAAAAACTTTATTAAATACAGTTTTATTTATGCTTCATTTACGCTTCCGTGATATCCTACTCATTTTGCATTTAATCTATGCATTGTATATTATTCTCGACTTTAATTAATTGAACGTATTCAATAAATTTCTACTAAACGCATTTTCTAAATTTGAATTATTCTTTTTGTAAAATTTAATTAAAAGTATTCATTCTAGATACATAAATTTATTTTAAAAGACCGGTTTTAGAAGACAGTTTCATAATTAAATACGTTTAAACTTTTTAAATTTAATTTATTATCTTTTGTATGCAGTCGGTAATAATTTTTTTTCTTTGAAACAATATTTTTTAGTAAATTAATATGTTACTGAAAATAGATTTCAATTTCATTCATGGAAAATACGCAGTTAAGGAGTCTTAATTATTACTTGTTTTGAAATTTTTATACTATATATTAAATTCTGTAGGAGTCAAATAATTTGTTTATACCTTGTACACAGTTCAATTAATTTCCGATAGAGCAACATATGGCCAATTAGTTTCTTGACTCGACGTTGCTAAGCTAATGATGAAAGTAAGAAGAAATATACTATATTATTGCTCCTGTCCCTCTTTATCATTATTATTATATAAATACTTTGATTTGTACCAAACTTACTAAAAAATACATTTAATATTGGTATCTAATTAAGGTATTTGGGTAATACGTTTTTTTAATGTACTTTCGAAAGTAAGTACCTGGAAAAAAAACTGAAAGTCAAGTAACGGGCATTTTTTTTTACTTTCTTGATTGTCGTAAATAACCTCGTACGTAGAAATTGTCAAATGAATATAGTTAATCTTCTTTTGTTGGGATGATTTACTAAAAACGTACTTTGCTTTAATCTAGTAACGCAAAGCCACCTGGATAAGCAACATGTTATAATAATTGGGGAAAAATATTTTAACTTAATTTTAGCTTATGCATTATTTCAATTATAAATTATAAGTTATTTAAATTGTTAGATAAATTTTATTGAAAAGTATAAGTGAAATAGTTTCCACTCATTACTATTATTTGGCTATTTATCAAATACCAAGTTTTTTTTTATGAAAAAAGATAGTTAAATTAAAACTTATTTCTCGAGAGAAAAAATTATATTTCACACTTCTAGCAAAACTTTTAGCAGCATCGATTAAATATTTCTGGCAATGAATTAGAATTTAAAGGAAAAAATATCTAGTTATACAGTTTGATTTTTATTTAAAGTATTTTTCACGAAAAATATGACACTTGAAAAAGTGTTATAGGATAAATCAGATTATGTCCCAAAATTAGGAGTGTATATTCTGACTATTACGGAATGACAAATATTTTGGTACTTGGTATTTGTCATTTTTTTAGAACAATTATAAAATGACAAATATTTTATGAGTTATATAAAAAAAATCAATTAGTTTCAGAACTAGATTATTGATTAGAACATATTATTTGCATGATTTGTCTAAATATAAATATTTTGTGAGTAATTACATGGATAATTCGTCTTCCCATTTAGAGTATCTCAGCATGACGACACATTAATAAAGTATAAAAATAGTGCGTAAGCGCACAATACCATTATGTTTCACTGTTGAACATAAGTTTATTTTTGTTTTCACAGTTATCGGAAATATCTTGTTGTGCCATCAAGAAAAGGAACTTAAAATGGCACAACTTACACAAAACTACACATCATTAACACTGCGAACTTGGTATTTGTCATTTCTCTAGAACAATAGCTCTTGTTTCTCGGATCACGGAAGGGCGCTTAGAGTGGTAAAAGATCGTAAAAATTACGCTTTTGATGATGGCATTTTGGAGGAGAGTGATGAAAGCAGAAAAAAAAATAATCCACGATTGCTTTGTTGAGACGATCAATTAAATTATATACCGAGGACAAGTCGGATATAAAACATTTGTCACTTGAAGTTGGCAACAGAAACGCATGTCTTGTTAAAGACCTGGCTGGCAATTAAGCTACATTGTTAATTAAAATGCACCATTTATTAAATCTGAAAGGGAATAAGTGTGAGGGACCAACTACATATAAAATTATATTTCTTAATTGCTTTATTAGTAGGTCTTGCTTTTTATTATGTATCCCGTAGTTTTAGATTTGTATAAATCATTTACATTTACTCAAATATCTTCAAATAGAATATAATTTACCGTTTAATTAGAGTAGTGTCTGTGTATATTTATAGCAGTAATATAAAAGTGGAAAGGAAATAGCAATTAAAAACGATTTTATAAACGGAAATTGATTTTTTTTTAAAATTCAAGTCAATGGAAGCATATATAATATCTAGAGAATAATACAATGCAAATAGTTCATTTGGATTTTGTCTGAAAAATTTATAATTATTAAACATTATAAAATAATAAAAAAACAAAGCAAAACAAATCAATTTTTAAAAATTCATTTCTATGTTTATACTGTGTAACATAGATTTTATATTTTACTAATTTAAGATCACTACGTTTTTTTTCTTTAAACTATCCACATTAAAATACAAAATATCTCTTTTTTATTAAAATGCATTAAAATATGCACATAAAAACTATTAAAAAAAGAATAAACAATGTAATAAACAGACTTAAATACTTCTTTTAATATCGTAACATTCAATTTATACCTTCATTCATTCGAACGCTTCAATAGCAGTATACATTTAAAAATTTAAGACTGATGATATTTTTCACAAATGGATAATAGTTTAAAAATAGAAGTCTTTTCTAATTTTCCTTCTAAATTTTCGTTCTTTTAAAATATAGAAATTCCGTTCTTTTAAAATGTAGTTTAGCCCGGGCATTGTCATCATTAAGTCTAAGGTCTGGGCAAATCGATGTCCTGAAAGGAGAAGATATATTTCATTTTATGAAAAATTTGCATCCTTAATCTCGTAAATTATCCCAACCTGCATACAACTTGGTGCTGAGAACTAATTGGGTGGACTTGATCATGACACTTTCTGACCTTATAAAAAATTTAAAAATAAGAGATAATATAATATCGGAACATGATTATAACAGCTGAATTATAACATGAAATAACAGCTGAATTATTTGCATCAATTAACTGGATGATTGGCAATTTATTAGCAATATTTAATCATAATTATTGGAACTAGATGGATCTTAAACTTAAATTAACAACCTTAACAAAACAAAAGTATACAACTATTAATATATTGAAAATGCAGAGTATTTGGATGAGTTTGTCAGTTGTTCATTGAAAAATAACAGAAAACATTAGGTCACGCTCTGGCGTGTCAAGATAAAAAAATAGTTCTAAAAAAAGAACCACTAGGTAAACTTAGAACTGGGTTGTCAATGATGAAAAACAATGGGTACACAAAGACTTCAGCCGGAGTGTGACTCGACTTTCAAGAAATAAATTCAAATTAAACACAAAGTCATCTTTGCCAAATATAAGAGATTGATCAGGGAAAGCAAGAGAGAGGACTTTCCGAAAAAAAATAATAATAGTGTGGAATCATCTGAAAAACCTAAATAAGCTGACTAGGTGATTAGGTGATAAAATAGTGGTGACGAGGTAAGAAAAATACTGACATCAATGCTAAGAAAAACTAACATCAATACTATAATAATAAGAAAAATATTAATAATATTACTACTGCAGAATCATTTGGAAAATCCTAAACAAGATGACGAGGTAAGAAAAATACTATAATCAATGCTGAAAAAAAACGATGGAATAGTTATAAATAATAGTGCAGAGTCCAACTATGAACACCATTGAATATCACTTCCCCAGCTAGAATGCCAGCCCGAATATTGCAATGTGCCAAAATAGAAAAACTGATCAAAATTTTCGACAAGAAGAAATAAAATCGTTAATGCCAGAAATCAAGCATATTATGCCACCAGGGTCAGATGGTGTACTAGTTGCGATTATAAGAGACTTGTATTTTTGAAATTAGGATCAGTTTCGTGGAATAATGAGTAAATGTTGGAATTTGCAGCAATATTAAACACCGTGAAAAATGGCAAAAGTTGGCCTCTTGCAAAGATAATTTGGGTCAAAACAGATAAATTAAAATATTTGGGAGTAATACAGGATCCCAGACTGTTCAAGGCAGCCCACTAGAATTTTGTGCAACAGAAAGAAACTACCTTCAGACATGAGCGGAAGCGCAATTCAAGGGTATCGTGGGGACATAGTCTCGAAGTTTTAAAGAGCATTTACTGCTGCGCTGTAAAAAGGAAGTACATTAGTTGCCTCTGTAAGGTTCAAATATCATGTCGAAATCAATTACAAATTGAAATCATTTCAAAGAAACCATTTCTATGGATAACAAAATGCTACAGAAATACTGAAACAGAACAGAGGCCTTACAGGTATTGACTGGATTCAAACCAAGTATTTTAAAGATTATTGATGAAATTATTTATAGGTATATTAAAATGGGAAAATCTGCAGACGATATTTTAAAATTGGAAGCGACTAGCTATACCACTTCTACAAAAATAAAACTCAGAAACGCTCGCGAACAATATTATTACCATATAATATTAATAACACATATAGGGAATACTTACATTTTCCAATTACATATTTATTTATTTAATCAAAAATAAAGAAAATTGGAGTGGAAAAAATGATGAAATTGAAACGTTTGTAAATTTATTGGAGCTGATCTGTATGTAGCCTACTATGTCACCAATTTTATCAGCATTATTTTAGTTTAATGTGATATTTTTACTTCATGTTCGCTTTCTCTCCTGTTCGATAAAGCCAATTGATGTAACAATTTTACTTGATATTATAAATGTACTGGTAGCACGAGTATTAGTAAATGCACGAGATATTAATAAATACAGGGTAATAAATGCACTGCACGGGTTGAGCCTTGTCGGTCACTCGGCATAAGTGCGAAATGAACTAGTGACCTCTCGCTGGTTTCCATAGTGGCGACGATTTAAAACATGTCCGTATTCCTTTTCGTGGGAATCTGTTATAACAATTTCTAACCCTTCGCATATGGGAGTTGCAATTATATGCAATAGCTCAATTGCCCAAAAACAAATAAATATTTTTAGATTTTTGCCCCTTATACTTCTCTTAGTAGAATTAACGCTTTGTTTTCTTAACAATTTACCAAATATGAATGAATTGATAAAAAAAATTTTTACACCCTAGCTCTTCATCGAAGAAGATAAAAATTTCTTTCATTTCACCTTTCTGAATTTCCATGTCCCTATTTTGTGAGGTTTCACCGTGTCTCTTGGGTATAGAGCCCAAAAAGTCTCGCCTGTGGACAGAGCCAAGATCCACAATCAAGTGCTCGTTCTGTTAACTAAGATTCCAAATAGATTTACAATGAAAGTCTGGATTTATCTAAGTCCCATTATAAAGTTGTAGAATAGGGATATCTTAGAACTTGAATCACTGAATCAATCTAATTACATAAAAATTATGGTTTATATTTTAAACTTAAATTTTTTTTGACCTTAAAATGAATTTTACGGATAATGCACCTAAAGTGCCGGAACTTTATACTGTAATTTAATTTGGAATTTCTTACAGTGTATATAACGTATATTACAGTTAAACTGTAATATTTGTACAGAAAATAAAATGCTTTTAATTAGTTGTAAATTCAATTCTACCTTCTGATCCATATCTTTTAGTTATTTTTGAAAGTAATAAAAAGTTGGTAATGAAATTTAGGCATTTTCTTTTATTAAAATAAGCACAAAAATCATTTCGTATTGGGAATTGTCATGTCATAACGGTCAATTGCAAGAAATATTTAAAAGAAATTTTTGCAATGTCTTAAGAAATGAAACTCCCAAAAAAATTTTAATATTTTTTTTGCTTATATTACAGAAAATGCTATTATTTAAAATATTTAATTGGTAATTAGTTTCATAGAAATATTTTTGTTTTCATTTTTGTTATTATCTTATAAACAAAGTTTACAAAGTAAGAAATAAATATTTTCATTATTATCTTTTATTTTCAAATATATCGATATATTCAATTACTAGAAATTTTTTTGATTTGTTCTAATTGTTTATCTAAAACGATTCTTGAAAAAAATGTATAATAGGCGAAATATAAAGAAGAAAAAATTTGAATAATAATTTTGAGCAATATTTTGATAATGAATTGCATTACCTTGATTTCAAAATGCAGACAAAAATAATAGTCTTATTCATGATATAAGACATAAATATTGTTTTTATACTATTTGAACATTAGAAGGAAAATCAATTTAATAAGTTTTTAAATAGTAAAAACGAAAATGTTTTTCATGCATCCGACCCAGTTATAATCACAAATCAATAAATAATAGTATAAGTAAATACAAACAGATAATTATTATATCACTTTAATACATTTAAGCTTCATCGTGCACATTGTGACCAAACAGTATAGGTAATACACTATTTTTTTAATAATTATGCGACACCTCTTTCGGCATCTATTATAACTCCTTTAAAAGATGATCCCCACAAAATTATAAAAATTTGCTGAAAACATTAAATTATAAAGAGAAAGAGTTACCTCAATAAAAAATAGACACGGAACATGCCACTTCAAATATCTGTTACTCAAAGCAAAAAGCAATGTGAATAAAGCACAAATTAAAGTACATAAATGGACAAACTATAATTTCAGTTCTATAAACAAAATCCTTCTACAGTGTCTAAAATTTATCTTTACTTCTCTTTCCTTAATTGATATTTAAACACTGAGGAAAGTTCTTTCTTATACAGCTGAAATTATATTATGTCCATTTATCTACTTTCATTTGTGATTTATTCACGTTGCTTTTTGCTTTAGTATACATATCATAAAATATGCCTTTTCCTTTGTTGGATATCTGTTATTTACTGTAATAACAATAGGTGAAACGTTCATAACTATTAACTTAGTATCTGAGATGAGAAGAAGGGGTAAAGGGGCAAAAATTCAAATTATACAGCCAGAGAAAGCATCCAACTAACAAGGTCATCCAACTAACAAGGTCTAGGTCATCCATTTCTCTACGACTTCGTTCACTAGCATCTACACTTGGAATTGATGTACCCATAGAGCTGTTAGAAGGGGAGTTTTTTCCTAAATCCAACCAGGATGGTTAGTTGCCATTCTGGTATTTTCTTATACCCTTCTATGGTTACAAAATCAATGAAGGTTGACCAGATTAATATCCATCATAGCATTGCTGCCTCTAGTCTTTTGGTTAAAAGGCTGAATGATGAAGAGCTAGACATTGCTCTTATACAAAAGCCCTGGACCCGTAAGGGTAGAATTCTGTGTCTCAACTTTACTGGTTTTAATACTTTTATAACATCCGTTGTGACCCTCCAAGGGCCTGCATCTTGGCTAGGTCTAATCTAAATTCCTTTAACCTTGTCAATTTTCTCCACAGGGATTTAGTTGCTGTTAAATTAAAATTCTATGACAAAGAATCAGCTTCTGACTTTGTCATCGTTTCGGCCTGTCTACCGTATGATGAGAAAGACACACTGGCCCATAATGCAAATGCTCACCACATAGTGCGGGACAGTATAGTTTGTCTAAGCTAAGAACTCCTCCCGCCACTAAGTCTGAGACTGTCTGGTGCTGTGGAAACAAGAATGGCTAATTTTAGGGTGGGTAGCTTCACTCTAAGACCAACTCAACAGACCGAGGAAAGATATTCCCTTTCTCCCACCGACCCGACCCGAAACCACTCCAAAACAGTGGCCCCGCACCCCCACTTGAAATAATCACACCTCCTTACCATAGTCCCCGCTACAGGTCCAGACGAATGTCTGGAGGAGTTCTTATTTTAGACAAACTGTAATGATTGTAACCACCTGGGGAAATATTAAAGGACCACATTTTATTTTATAACTTATTTGTCCTTAATAAAGGCAATACACGTTCTTTTTTCGTGTAACAGAAGGGAATGAATGAAGGGAATAAGACACTGATCTGACTATGTGTAGTTCTATTTCTGTAGATTACGTTACTGATTAGAAGATATTTGATGCAGTCATTGCTTCAGATTACCAATTAATAACTTTTTTATTAAATGCCTCAATAAAGTGCAGGTCATAAGGTGGAACCTCAGAGCAGCCGTTTCCTTTAGAACGGAGCTGATGAGGAAAATGGTGAACCTTAGATGATGTGGAGTGGACTGTTGACCAAGAGCAACAGATCATGAACAATTCATATCATTGTGTCTTGTAATTTTACTTCCACTTGCTCCCCATGGCGCGTTCCTTGGTGGTCTCCTTAACTTAGTAAATTATGTAAAAAATTTAAGAAGCTATTTAACAGGGCAAAGAAATCTGATGAATGACAGTTAAACCGAACCTCTCTCACTGCCTATAACAAGGCTATTAGAACTGCTAAATGTTGCTCTTAGTAGAACTTCTGCGATGATATTAACGTATTTTTGTGCCACCACAAAGGTTGCAAAAATGCTTACAAAAGAATGCAGTTGTAACCTTAATGCCAGCCTTCTTACAAAACGCAAAGTATAGCGAGTCAGATGCGTCTTTTTGAATTATTTGGAGCTTACTTCCCTGGGTCCCATCCTGAAGAGATTGAAAATCCTTACAATAATTATTTGACTGCTTGCAGTAAAAATGACTGGGAGTTTGCCCATATGGGGGTCTCTTATGAAGAAGTCGTAAAGGCTATTAAATCTTTTAAGCCCTATAAGCTGCCGTATGTGGATGATACTATACCTGTAATGCTTATTAATTGTATTGACATATTAGCCCCTATTCTATGCAGGATCTTTCAAGTTTGTATAGCCTTTAGGTATATACTTCATTCTTAGAGGAATATCAGGCTAATTTTCATCCATAAACCAGGTAAGGAAAATTGCTTTCAGACTAAATCTTCTTGACCAATCAGCCTGAGCTCTTGTCTTTTGAAAGCCATTGAAAAGCTTATTGACAGATATTTTAGGGACTCATTGGGATATTTTATGTTCAAAGAGATATTTTAGGTTCTCATTGATGGGCTTCTGTCCTCCTCACTGCGAGCTTAACAGCCTGGAAAGTCAACAGACTCTGCTTTATATGAGCTTCTTCATGCTTGAGAAAACTCTCTCAGACAAACATATTACACTGGTAATATTTATTGATATTGAAAGTGCATTTGACAAAGTCCTTGTTGAGACTATCATCAATGCACTTTTAAAACCAGAGGTAATAATTTGGTTATCACCAGGTGAATAGCTAATTATCTGTCCTTCAGGTATGTTTGTTCCCCTTTACTGGGAACTAGCATGAAAGTTCTTGCTACCTCAGTTGCCATAAGGGAAGGGTTATGTCCCCCATCTTAAGTTGTATGGTAATGGACTAATTGTTAATTCAATCAGAAAATCATGGGATTCCCTATGTTGGACATGCTTGTGATGGTGTTATTGTTGTCAGATGCAAAATGGCAAAACAGTCTCTGATATTATGAATGGTGCACTTCTAGAAGTAGCTAGATGATGGTCTGAATCTAGCTTATTTGTTAAACCTTCTAAGATAAGTTTTGTGGCCCAGATCAGGAAAAGGTGTCTTAATCTAGGTGATGTGTATTACCTTAACTATAGGTTAGAACTGACTGAGAAAGTCAAGTTTCGCTGGGCTTTCTTTGACTCCAAACTTAACTTGGGTTATCTAATTGAATATTGTGTCCGCAAGGGCAAAAAGATTTTCTGGTCTTGCAGAAATGATATTAGTAAAACTTAGGCCTATGCCCCAAGATATACTCAATGATTATTAGTCCTATTGTCTCTTATGGCGCTATTTTCTTGGGGCCTAGGACTAGGTTGATCGCCGTCAATTCTAGTCTTCACAGAATCCAAAGAATTGTCTGGGTAGCCTAACTAGGCTGCCTTAGGACCACCTTCATGCTTGCCCTTGAGAGCTTACTTGAACTTCTCCCGTCAAATCTGAGCATGTATGCTGAGGCTCACACAAGTATAAACCGTCTCACGCACCTTGGTTTATGGCACCTTGGTTCTAAGCACTTGTCATGGATACTCCTCCTTTTGCAGGACTCAAATATCCTTTCCTTTATTATGCCTAGTGATTACATGTCACTAGGATATGCTTTTCATAAGTCATTCAAAACCATTTTCCTACTAGAGATGAATGGCTAAAATCTCCTCAGTGGCTTAAGAGCAATTGTCTGGAAGGGTATACCGATTGATTAATCAAGGAATGGTCTTAAATAAGGGGCAGAAATTTACTCTTCCAATGATGGTGCCAAACTTCATTTTCCTCTTGATACTCATGCCACTGTTTTTCAGGCTGAGGTCTATACTATCATCTTATGTTGCAGGATATGCTTAGACACCTGGTCTTATCTAACATGCTTATCTAAATATACCTATCCGCATCTGCTCTGCCAGCCAGGTTGCTCTTCTGTCACTATCAACGTGTAAATTCCCTTTTTCACTAGTGTTGGAGTGCTTCTTGGCTCTCTGTGACATCTCCACTCGTAACAAGGTACATTGGGTGCCTGGACAGATGGGTATTCCTGGTAATGGGCTGGCTGATGAATCAGCACTGGATGCCGATTTTCTATGGCGCTGAATCAGCTTTGGGAATTTTTCCAACATCCTTCAGGGCATCTATTTTATAGCTATATGGCCAGATTGCCATATAGCTTGAAGAATAATTCTGGTGAATAAAACCAAAATAAATGGTATTTAAACATCGTGATTTGACAATTTTTTCATTCATATAGTAAAAGATAACCGGAATTTTCTACTTTAGATTTAAAGTTCTCATTCCCACACATTTAGTAGAAAATACAAAACTGAAAAATAAACTTATTACCAAATAAATCGGTTTTAGGCTAAGCTCTAAATTATCATAAACAAATTACCAAATTTTACCCTATTTACAAAATTACAAAATAACAATTGCGTATAAAATCATCATTCCAAAATAAAATCAATATTACAGCGTCATATTTTATTGTTAGATTAACAAAATCATTAACAAAGTGATTTGTTAAAAATATCGAGTTTTTGATGTTCCCATAGAGCCAGAAACGCGATAAAGTTTACGATACTCTGGTAATTTTGTCCATATTTTTTATCAGCGTAGAAAAACATGTAAGACTAATTTTATAAAGGGATATGTTTGCAGGATCTAGTCAATAGGAGCCATAAGAATCGAGGCAATCTGATACCTGCCCGAAGAGAAAATATCCACTTTATCTTTAGATTTTTAATTTTTTTTACAAAACATTAAAAATGACATTGTTTAAAAGATATCTAATATAATAATTTTAGTGATTTATATTAATATCAAAAACAAATAGGATTGTTTGTGTCTTACCGCCTTTGAAAGAATTTGATGTAAAACTCATTTTTACTTTTACTTTAGGAATGAGACTTTTTGTATTCTGAATATCCTTTACTATATAAGTAATTCACATTTAACTATTCCCCGTTTGCAACAATTTTCCTTTCTGATATATTTTTCCGTTAAATTGAAAGATTACAATAAAATTTAAAAAAATAAATACTTCAATTCGGAAAACAATATAAAGCAATCGTTAAAACTCAAAAATTTTAATAAATATAAAATGACATATAATTAGCATTTTAATCTAAACCATTTATTCTTTTTGAATTAACGAGGAAATTAACTATACTTTTATGTTTGAAGAAAATAAAATGATGTATGTAATGTATGCAAACATGAAACTAGTATTCATTAAGTAAGTTATTAATTTTTCTATATCATATCAAGAGAAGCATAAAGAATGGTTTCTTTTATTTAACTATCCCAATGGAAGTTTCTATAAACATACCTATCCTAATTAGTTATTTTTAAAGCAAATGAAAGGCCAAATAAAATGAATAAAATGAGTAACTAAGCTCTATTCACTGAAATTTTCTTTCTTTTTCAACAAAAATAAAAGTTTTTCAATTACGCATTTTGCATGTTTCTCAGCGGTCTACACATCAAAAGCAAGGCAAATTATTTCAAAGGTACTTTTTAAAAACAATTAAGTAGTTTATTATAAATGCCTGCTTGTACCCTAAAGAATAATTAAATGATCAAAAGCTAACATAAATAAAATGGCTACAACAAAAGCAAGCTATCATTAATTAGCAAAAACGCTTACAATTATTCCATGCAAAAAATTATATTTAGCATTCAAAGGGTAAGCAAAAATGGGCTTAGAAAAAAATAAGTCATGAATTTGAAAAATTAACACCTAGGAAGTAAGCGTATAATTTTCGAACCTCTTTTTGAAACACTTGAGATTGAAAATAATGAGTCCAAATACAAGAGGTATAAAAAGTGATTCTCTTAAGTCACATACAAAACAAAACATCAAATGCATTCAAATGCAACAACAGATCTTTAATGATTACTATAATTATATTTGATGTCTGTAGCAACAATTAGGAAGTTTACTTCTAATGCATTTGTTACCTAGTATTTTCTTTTTACTTTTTTAAATATTTTTTTACCTCTTCATGATTAGCTCTTAAACGTTAACAATTCTAATGAGTTTTTTTTCTCTTGTTTCTAATCAGTAAATATCAGTTAAAATGAAAAAGGCTGAGGAGAATTTTTATGCATTTTCTAATTTAATTAAACAGATGGTTCTTTCTCGAGATGTTTTTATTTATATGTTTTAAAATGCAATTCCTTTCTATGACTCTGAACGTTCTCTCACTTAATGAATGTTTCAAAGATATTATTCATTCCAAATCAAAAGAATTATTCGGTATTATTTTTTAACTAGAAATGTTTTTATTCCTTATTTTTTTTCCAAGCGAAATCATTCTTTAGCTCAAAATAACACTTGATTAGTGTTTGTAATTACGACTTTAAAAGGAAAAGGGGGTGTCCAGAACTCAAGAACGATAATAACATCCTATTCAAAGATTAGTGCCTAGAAAAAAATTTCAAATGCATGTTTCGTAAGTATTTAGTTCGAAAGAAATATTTATTTCTCGTTTTTAATTAATGGATAGTTAGTGTTGATAAAATGTATAAATTATAAATGTCTTAAAAACATTTTGGAAATTGCTATATTCACCATAGAATTCATCATTTCATTTCATTCATCATTTCATTCACCATAGAATTCATCATTTTACTTTGAAATATTTCTTGAAAAAGAATATTTATTTTAAAGAAAATATACTTTCACTAGTTTAAATAGAAATAAATTAATCTCATCGAAATGCAACCTTCATTATCTCAACTCTAATGATTTTGGTGTTAGATATCTCCCTTAACCTTTTGAATGCTAGATGACCAATAAATGTAACGTCAAAAAATAAATTTTAAATGTATTGTCACAGATCTAATCATGGATCTAATCACAGATCTAATCAAATTAAAAAGGCAAAAAAAGGATATACTTTTTTGTCAAAACTAAATTACTGGGTTCATTTAGAAAGTAAGTTTTCCACAATTATAAAAAAGAAACGAAACATAATTACTCTGAAAGATTTAATACAAAAGATACAGAGATATTTTGACTACTTCTCAGCATAGTAAGTACACTAAGAATTGTAACAATTGCCATACAATTGCGATAAGTTTTTGTAGTCCAGATTGCAGTTCTGTAGCCCTGCCTGGTAATGGGACCCAAAAGTCAAAGTCTTATTCACGTCAGTGGGAAAGTAATGATCGGAAAGTATTTTTTTCATGTGCAAAAATAGGTTGAAATTTCAGGAAGCTGCAAAAGTTTCGTTGCTAAAGCAGTATAAGTCCCTGGCAGAAGCAGAAATATTCTTTCAGATGCAGAAGTTCCTCTATGGTGTTTGTCCTTCTACCCAGTATTCCTGATCTTGCTCTTATTGACTTCGACTTGTTCTAGCGTGTAAACGAATCCCCACCCGAACATAGTGCTGACAGACGTGCAGGCAGTTCGGGCAAGTTTGATCCCTTACCAGGGTATCAGACTCCAATATACACCGAAGAGCCATTACATTATGACCATCCTCCATCTATAACAATGGGCTCGCTCAGGATTTCATGGTTTCTCGCCTAGGAACAATGTTTTCATGGGGCACATTAGGACCCATAATCCTCATAGAACAATCCCTGACGTCTGCAAGCTACTTGAACATAGTTGCAGACCAGGTTAACTCATTCATGGCAAAAGTTTTTCCTGCGGGGGATGGTGTTTACCAACAGGATGATGCACCATGTCATAAGGGTCGAATAGTCATGGATTGGTTCGAGGAACATTCCAGTGTCTTTCAAGTCATGTCTTGGCCCCCAAATTCACCTGACCTTAATTCAATAGAGCATTTGTGGTCCTACTTGGAATACCAAATTCATACTGCCACGCTACCCTCTCGCACTGTGAGGGAATTGCCGGATCAGTTGGTGAGGGCTTGGTACCAGATACCTCAGACTATCTATCAGCACCTTGTGGAATCAATGCCACGGCGGGAGCTAGCAGTTTTGAGGGCTAAGGGTGGTCCTACATGTTATTAGCAGGGTGGTCATAATGTAATTACTCTTCGGTGTATGCTGGATATAATAACTGACGGAAATATGGTGGTTCTTGTGTTAGTAGCTGAAATATTGCGTATGCTTTTGTGGTAATCTTTTCTTTTTTTTCTCTTTTTTCGTATAAGACATACTTTTTGGATGACATATGTACATTAAAAAAAATACCAAAGTCATCAGACAAAAAAAACAAAACAAATGGCAACAACGGCAATTTTCATTGGCAATGAATCAATGAATTGTCACATACTGCAATAAAAAAACCTCATATAGACTTTATTTCGTTATTCTAGTTATTTGATAGAAAATCTCTCAATAACTTCTATTCTTTCGGGAACAAAAACATTTTTCTGCCTATATAGTCAAGTGACTATTGGTATAAAATAATGTTTTACAATTCATTCAATAAGTTTTTTATGTAATTCATGCAAATAAAATACTAGCTACCGAAATATTTTTCCTAAAATCTTGTATGTTTTCTCAAAACGCAGACATTTTTTATTGGAATTGAGAAACTGAAGTTAAATTTTTCAGCAGTATTTAAGAAGCGTTTTTTTTAAAACTAATTATGGAGATGTAATTGTCAGGGTGCCAATTTTATGGAGAAGGAATTATTTCCAGTGTGGTTGGAGGTTGGACTAGTTGAAGAATATTGACAAATTGAAGATTGTGATGAAAACAGAAGATGATGAAAATAACACTTAAAAATAAAATCCGGATCATGTAAAGCTTTTATTTAATTTATTTGCAGAGCTCGAGATACCAAATATAAATATTATCCATAAGAATTTCAGTTGAATCAATTTTGTATAATAATATTAATAAGAACAGGCCATGGAAGACAAATCCCCCACGACCTGCCTAATAAAAGCCAAATTTTAAAAGTACATGTAATTTGTTCCCAACGGACTCAGAAGTATGGGTAGGAGATCCAAAATTGGCGAATTATCAAAATATAACATAGCCAAAACAAAGCCAACCAGTATATCAATATTGGGTTTGAAAGAATACCTTGGCGAATACGAGTCGCCAACAAATTTATGAGAATTATTACAACCATGCAGCTGAAACATTTAGCAGTTGGAAAATATATGTGATGCCACTATTGGCATTACATATTTATTTTCTACCCTTTTATTACTTAAGCCAATTTTTATTAATAGAATTATATTTAAAATAAATCAAAGACTTAATATTTTGAAACGAATATAAAATATTTTTTCTTCTCTTATAGATCAATGTAACGGATACTTTTTATTTCATTACTAGGCAGACTTATTAATTCACTGTCGCGCCTAATCGAAAACAAAAATCTATTTATAACTTTTTATTCAAATTTCAAAATCCTAAATGTTTCAGTTGCATGGTTGTAATAATTTTCATAAATTTGTTGGCGACTCATAATCGCCAAGGAATTCTTTCAAACCCAATATTGATACTGCTGCTTATTGATAAGCTGAAACCAATAGCTGGTTGGCTTTGTTTTGGCTATGTTATATCTTATTATAAAAATAAGCTTAAGTAATAAAAGATATTTAAAAGGATAGAAAATAAATATGTAATGCTAATTGAGGCATCACACTAATTTTAGTTAGAAATATCATTTTTCGAAATTTAATATTTAACTTGAGTAGTTTTGAGAAAATTAGTAGTTTTCTGTAAAATTAACAAGCATTGAAAATACAATATGCGTTCAAAGAACAAGTGCATTTCAACGAACAGTTAAGTATTAAAAATATATAATAACTAATAATAATGTGCACTATTTAATGATAACGAGTGCAAATAAAAAACATCCATAGTCATTTGTTGATATCTTCTTTTTTACCAATGATTGAATCATATCCCCTTTACGGTGCTTTTGTAGACTGCTCTAAAATATTCCAACTACACCATTCGAAAACAAACTGAAACATCTACGAAGTTGTAATCTTGAGAGAAAAATTGGTAGATTCTTTCTTTCTTTTTTTGTAATAAATAAACAATTTTGTGTGGAATTCAAATGTTTTACAAAAATATCTTTTATTTTAACACAAAACGTTTTCCAATGCTTCATCAATTATGTTCGTGAGCACTTTTTCATCGAAATAAATGTTTTCATAAAATGCAGTAGTTAGAAATTCAAAATTAAAACGATAAATACTCATTCAGTTAGAATAGTTCCTGAGTTTATAAAATTTGTTTTTAAATTGCTTTTCTGAATTGTTTCTATTATTCATTAAAATTTTAATTTCTATATTGCTGTATAATTTTCTCAAAAGAAATATTTAAGTAAGGAATAATGATGCCATGTAAAAATCACGAGTTAAATCCGAAAAATGAACCGTTAAGCGATTAACAACAGTTGACCGTTTAACGATAAACTTCAGAAAAGTTGAAGAAATTTGAAGGTGGCTCAGAAAGCTTCGTTTTGTGGAACCAATGAATAAATAAAAAAGGACGATTATGCATCAATGATTGCCGTATTATGACAATTTTTTTATCATAAACATATCGTACTTATACATTGCGTGAAGTGAAAACTAACTATGGTAACACATTTCTCTAGAATAAAAAATAATGTTTATTGGAGTACACAAAAATAAAGATACATGTTTAAGCAAAAGCGTGTAGTATTCGACTATGACACGCAGACAAATATGAAGGGTCATGAATGGAAGAAAAACAAAAATGAAAAATACTGTTATGAACTGTTCAAATGGTGTGCGAATCAATAGGAGCTCGCATCGAAGTGTTTCAAGAAATAGTTTCAATTATAAATAAATTCAGAGCTTTATCGATAAATATAATATTTCGGAACGTTGATGCAGTACTCCATGATTTTGAGTTCTTGTTTGAAATGAATGTGCTAAATCTTTTTATGCTCCAGGTACAGTTATTTAACTTAATATAAGACATTTTAATGCAGAAGCATTGCTCTCCTTTAATTCAATTTATCAGGAAATGAAAATTAATGAAATTTATTTATGGATAATTGTTATTTCTACCTCAGAGTTTTCTTACATTTTCAGTCTCATAAAGTACTTAAATTTAAAAAACAAACATTTCAATGTGATAACTTCATTAATTAATAATTTATATATTACTGTTTGCATATTGTGTAAAATATTTAAAATCTCATACCCAATAATTAACATATTCAACTATTTAAAAGTGTGAAACTTTTTTTCAAGTTATGTCATATGTATGATTTCATATCTGCAATAACTGAATTTTTACTTTCAAGTAACTTAAGTCTTTGTTTTTTAAAAAGAAATTATGTTACCTAAACACCGGTTACTATATTACAAGAAAAACACGTATAGCACATGTACATCAATCAATCAAAAATTCGAAATTAAATTATTTCAATTATTCGAAATACAATAACGTTAGGCTGTAATGGACGGAGAAAAAAATTCTGGTTAATGTATCGTACTAAGTGTTAATGAAATTTCAGTTAAAGAATTCACAATTCTGATAATAAAATTCAAAACATATGGTACTTAAAGCATTCATTCGGGGATTTTTCCATTCATATGGTAACGGTTTACAGGAAATTTTTGTACAAATTCACGCATTTAATAATAATAAAAAAATGAAAGCTAATTTAACCGAATAAATGATTTTTATAGAATAGGTTTTACTTGATAAAACTAGCAAAAGTTTTCACACTCCTTAAATTTTTATGACATATTAAAAAACATATTTTATTATAATTTTACCAAATTCAATATGAAAATGCTTCGGTAAATCGGTAACTTTTGAGTACCCATAAGCCAGAAACTCGATAATTTTTACTATATTCTGATAGTTTAGACCATATTTTTCCCAGTGTGTAGTTTGCACATTTTATTAAGAAACAAAATCAAGAAACCTATTATCAAGAAACAAAATCATTTTCATTTTGTTTTTGATTTTAGTCATCATTTTTTACTAAGGTGAACAGTGAATTTCTACAAAAATACATTTTAGAATAAAACAAATAAACAAAAGATAAATTTAAGCATTAATGAAGAAAAAAAATTCTGTTCCTATCTAATTATTGTCTCCATTGTCTATAAACCAGTATCGCCCTATCTTTCAGTCAGAATACGTTTTTATTATAGAAATGTCTTTTTAAAAATTAATCATAAAAGAAACCTTTGTAAAGAGAGTAAACAAAGGCACATGAAGTATTAAAAAAAACTAATTTTCTCTTATCTAAAATTTTTAATTTCAAGATATTCCTTATTAATGCGTAACATTTTAATTAGTACTTGATTCTTAGATTCTCAGAACACATGACCTTTTAAATAAAATTTAAAGTTAACTTTCATTATTTTTGTAAGCTTTAATCAAATCCATTTATGCAATTCACAAATTTCTCTCCCTGCTTCGAAATGTTAGTTCCCTCTCTTGCAAAGTATCAAAGGCTTAAGAAATGCTTTTCAAGCCCATTTTTACTTGAATTTTTGTTTTATTTCTTTAGAAAATTCGGAGCAATTTGAATCTCAAAACTAACTTAAATAAAATTGAAGCTTAAACACGAATTCTACGATGTAATTGTTTTTGAACTTCTTCAAATATTTTCAATTATTCCTTCCAGTTTGATTTTCTTATGCAGTGAGAATTTTATTGAATTTTCAGAGATAGATGAATTAAGCTAGAAATTATTCTGAAGAGAAGAAATTATTTTACTTATTATTTATTAAATGTATAAATAGTTCTTATTAAAATAGATTTGAAAGTAAAATTTTAATATAAGTTTTAAATATTTCATGTTGCATATTGTTGATTTGTTTTAAAAAATGGTTTTTTGATTTAATTTTAATTTAATAATTAGTATTAATTCTTTTTAATTATTTCAATCATTCTTTCCAGCTTGATTTTCTTATGCAGAGTGGATTTTAGTGAATTTTCAGAGATAGGTGAATGAAATTGTGCACAATAAAGCCTGACTAAATATATACCATACCTAAAAGAATTATTAATAAGCTAGATATTATTCTGGAAAGAGGAAATGATTTATTTATTATTTAATAAATAGACAAATAGTTCTTACTAAAATAGATTTGAAAGTAAATATTAATGACAATTTTCAATACTTAATACTACATTTTAATGGTGTGCCTTAAATATTTTATATCGATTTTACTTTAATTTAATAGTTGGTATCAATTATTAATGAATTTTATGAGTCTTCCGTCTTGTGAAGAGTTCAGCACTTTAAAATGTATTATCGCTTGCAAAGTTATTAAGAATTATATTTTTTATTTCATTCGGGAAGTGTATATTGTTTTCATTGAAGTAGCTTAAAATAATTGAAATACTTTTATATGGTACTATAAAATAAAAATAGAGATTCATGTTATTGTTTTTTTTTCAATAGTTATATGGCATGCGAATCTTATAATCAAGTACAAATTGAAATGTATGATAATAAATAATTTTTTCAACTCAAAAATTTCAGATAAGAGAAAATTTGTTTTCTTTAACTTAATGTCTCGAAATTTACTCTATCAGCAAATCTGCGCTTTTCCTTTACTTTTAAAAGACATTATTATTATAAAAACAGATTTTGACTAAACGATGCAAAGGTACGATTTCTGAAACGTTCGAAGAGATAAGCTCAAATTAGAAAAAAAATTCAATCTGATTCTTTTCCTCACTTTATGTTTAAGTTTGTGCTTTAATTATTATTTTTTATTTTAAAAAGTTTACTTGTAGCTAATTTTTGCCAAAAATCATAAATAAGTCTGACTAAGTTACTTTAATTTCCGGAAAAATATAGAGATTATAAATTGCAAGGTAGGTGTTACATAAAATATCTGTTCTATGAAATAAAATAAGATTATTTTTAGTATAAAACAAGAAAATCGTTTTTTTTTCTTTTTCTTTTTTTTTAAACATCGATTAAAAATTTTATTATGTTTGACATCAATTGATAAAATAATTTTTATTCACAAAATTGTATTTAAATCTTCTATTATTCCAAAACATTCGAAATTTAATTTTTGAATGCAATTTCTATTATTTCTGAAAGTTTGCGTTTTGTATTTTAAAATATTCGTGCTATATTTAACTGTATTCTAGGTAATAAATACTCCTATGGAGAAATACGAAATACATTTTAACTACTGATATGCATTCTGAAACTATACACAATTAAATGAACACTATTCATAAGAAATCTATTTTTTCTGTAAAAACTTACACCTATGCATAGGTTATGCCCCCTATACATTTTAGCGGAAGTGCAGTAAAGATTTATTAATATACCTTTGAAAAAAAATTTTCAATAACTTAATTTTACATATAATTATCTTAAATTTCAATGTAGTTTTAAAAACATAACTGCTGAGAATCAACATTTAAAAACCCAATATATAAAGAGACGAAAATATTTTTATTTGCAAAAGTATTTTATGTTTTTATTTTCTTTTAAGTCTTTCTAAATCCTAAAAAATATTTACATTAAATATAAAATCAAATAATCCAGTTATTTTCTTAAAGAGTTATTCTGATTGTGAAAACAAACGCATTTGGTTCCTAACAGTAAAATAAAAATTTATGAAAGAACAACAACACACTGAGTTATCTTTAGGATTTTAGACTCAGGCCATTGTTATTATAAGTCCATCTCAACTGATATTAGGGAATGGTGGGGATTTCCAATCGACTTTGGTTATCGTTTTGAAGTTACTTTTTTTTTTTTTTTTTTTTTTTTTTTTTTTTTTTTTTTTTTTTTTTTTTTNTTTTTTTTTTTTTTTTTTGAAATTGCTGGAAAAAATTGAAGGCGGCTTGCTTTGTGAAATGGAATTCTTTTCAGTGAAATGTGACCAGATGCTATCGTGATTCATAGTAATGGAAAACTTGAGAAGGGTGAAACCCCAAATTGCACATGGAAAAAAATTCGATTATTATGCATAGTAGTTGCAACATATTGAGGTAGTTGCTGCCAAACTGGAAAGTATGAATAATTATTACTGAAATTTATGAATTAAGATTTATTTATTTTGATCTGTAATAATTAAGAACACTTCGTGACAATAAAAATAATTAAAATATTTAAGCTTTATGGTTTTGAAACTGTTTACAACAAGTATGGTTAATAAACTATGAATACAAAACTATAGGGGAGAGTGGGGTCAATTGTAACATTTTTTATTTAACTATTTTTAACCAACAAAATATCCAATATATTATTAGTATTAATTGACAGACGAGTAAAGTAGACTATCCTCTACTAGAAAAAAAATCTTATTTTAAATGTTATTATATTAGTTATTAACAATATTTGACAGTCGTGCACTTGTTACAATTGTCAACACTTACGGGGTCAATTGTAACAGTTCATAAATTCAACTAAAACATAGTTAATTATACATATTATCATAGTTATGATATATTTTTTATTGATCAAAATAGTAGTGATATTTCAGGCGTAAAAATAATAATTAGCAGAGACCTAAAGGGTTAAACTTTTAACTTTAAGGGGTTAAAAATTTTAATTTATGCTGTGAAAGGTGACAAATAAAATGATGCACATGCAACATAATATAAATGATGTAGGAAACTATTGGTGGTTCTTAAAGAGTTAAGTAATGGTTTGTAAACATAAGATTATTTATTTTCAGCTGTTACAATCGTCCCTTTACTTATTGTTACAATCGTCCCCAAGATGCCATTTCAGCTTCATTTGTTAAAAACAATGCTAGTTAATTAACAAAACTAATTTTTTTTATTGAAATGTTAATTAAGGTGTCCACTTACATATTCGGTTAATAATTTTTATTTGTTTAAACAAAATTGCTTTGTTACAATATAATATTCTAATACCAAAAAAAGTACTTACGTAGCGTGAAAATATCTTTTGTGATGTAACTCTTTCAAAAGTTCATAAAAATGGTTGCCAGCAAGGGTGTACATGTAGGTTTATTAAGTACACCTTGTGCGCCACCTAGGAACCAAATCTAGAACCCGACACTCGAAATTTTTGCTCTGTTACAATCGTACCCTGTTACAATTGACCCCACTCTCCCCTACGGTATTTAACCATTTACAACTAGCTCGGTTTCAAAACGATGAAAAATGAACTCTATATTGGCGCTTAGCTCTTCGTTAAGTAATGAGTTAAGTTGTGATTTATCATATGAACCGTGGAATGTGAATCAATTAGTTTATCTGGTTGGGCGACTTATTGTAAGAGATGGGAAATACTAGACATTTTGTGAAAAGCAGCTTCATGATGATGCTATCTGTGCTAGAAAAGTATCGTATTCTAATAGTCCTGGGTCACAAACTGAGCAATGTAGGACACTGGAAACTCTTCATGTATTGAAGGAAATGTTGCGGTGTCAATGTTGGGACTCGAGCATCTGTTCTGTCAGTCCTGAGATTGACAGACAGATTGAAAAACATTCGATCATAATATGTATCTAGCTTCAAGGAACTAAGCAGCTTTATTAGGTGGGCTTAGATGGCGCAATAAAGTTGCTGTTATTTTATCGCATTAGGGTAAAGCGGCAAATTAACAGTTTTTCTTACATTTAACAGCTTGAATACCATCTTATTTATGATTATTTGACAGTATTACTTGAATATAGTAAAATAAAAATTGAATAAAATGTTATTTAATCATTTTTCCGAGAGATTTCTTACAGTGTGTAATTAAGAAGGTTAATTCTTGCCAATATTTATAAATTCTAGAACGATTTCATGGGGAGAAATGGTTTTTCAATGATTTATAATTTTATTGCCTTTAACGTAATAAAATGCGAATTTGTCGTAACTTAAAACAATTTTTAAATTTAAATATATCCCCGTTCATGTAGAACAACTGTATCGTGTGACCTAGTGTACGGATGATTAGTTGATACATCAGTGTGTTTCAATTATAGCACCATATACAAAATTTTCGAAATATTTTCTGAGTCAGAGAAAATTCTACACTGTAAAAATATTGCTCAAATACCATTTCCAGAAAAATGGAATAAAAGGAAAGCCATCATAGCTATCTATTGGCATGAGTTAAGACTTTCCGTTTAATATGCTGTAAAATTTGATTAGTATTGTAAAAATTGCAATATACAGTAATATTTATCCTAATGTTCCCTGAATATTTTACACTGACATCTCTTTCTAACTAATTATTTTTACGACACTGAAAATTTTTATCTGCCTCAGAAAATAAAACATTTAGAACTAAAAGAAGAAAGCGAACAATTTCACTGTTTTGCCTTATTTGCAACGTATGACATTATTTAAAATATTTAAGAAAAAAAAACATATTTTGTAATTCTGTATCATGCCTGAAATACATCAGTACAAAATGTGAACACAATAACATAATACTTTTCATATTCTTGAAAATTAAAAAGGCATGTTGAAGTTGCAACTTTTAACTGTCCCTACACCGTAGAATCACCCTGATAAATTTGTCCTAAAAAAGAGTTTTGTCTTTTTTTTTAAAGAAAAGTATTAATAACTTTGTCTATACAAGCAAGTCAGCCTTTCTTTTTAAAGATTAATGCACGTAATATATTGCGAATAAATATAACATTTAAAATTGGTATCTATCTTTAAAGGAAAAATTTAAGGAAAAAAAATAAATAAATGCATTAGTAAGAAGCTGCCGAAATATTTTAGACTTAAACTTCCATAACAAGGGTATCTGTTAAAATTAATTTGAACTAGTATTTAACTTTTCTACAAAATTAGGACAGGTAAATTTTTAAGAAATTAATTCGTATACTGAAGGAAACTATATTCAGTATTTTTTATAAGTACTTCGTATAATATTTGTAAGTATTTATTTTAAATTTTATTAAGAAAATTTATTTTGATTAATTAGATTTTTTGTACAATAAATGGTCATTTTATTGTCTCCCTCAAAATGCATCTCTTTTATTCTCCTTCTTTCCGTTACTACTCGTATAACTGCGATTGTGAGTTGTATGGTCTTCACAAGATATTGTTAGATAGCTTGCATCCCATTTATAGTACTTTTGTATAGTTCTCCGTAAACTAAATATTACCATTATCATTATTATTAAACGGGTGCATTTTCCTGTTGAAAGAACTAACAGTACATGATGTTATTGCTCGAAAACAAAGAATAGCCTTGATTTCTTAACACTCTTCGAAATAAAACTCGCATTTTTGAAGATTCTGCAATCCTGAAGCTACATTTCGTTAATTTTGAGAACTATTTTGTCTCGAAATAACGTAATTTGTAACTCTTAAATATATGATAAAAAGTTTTCTCATCTCGAATTCCCATGGTAATGCATTGTTTGATATTGTTAAATAGAATGACCACTAAAATGGCAATTAGAATGACAAAATTGAGATAAAGACTTGGCGAACGAAAAGAAAAAGATGAAATATGTAAATCAACCGTATCCCAGGTTCGTATCCCACTTCGGGCACGGGCTAAATTCATCTTTCATCAATATTAGTCTTTCTTGTATTGTTATAGTGACCGTTGACCCGATTATACTATGCCCACAATAAAGTGATTATTAGAAAAGTTAGGTACATTAGGCACTACAAGTTTCTTCCTTTCTTTCCTTTTTTTTTCTTTAAATGTTGAAATATTTTTTCACTGTTGACGAAATTCAATTCATTGAAGAAGTGACGAGAGTTACTTCAGTTTTATATAAACCCTCTTTTAAAAAAATTACTCACATCTCTGTCTGCATTTTAAATTTCACACTGTCTCGTAACTTAGAAAACCAATAATAAGCAAGAAATTTAAATGGTTGCATCTAGGCTAAGTTTTATTTTACTTTTGACATCCATTTAAAAATTTAAATAAGAAAAATATATCTTACATCTATTCTATAGCTGCGATTCTCAATTGATGATATTCAAACTTTTTTCTAATTTTAAATGTTTAATTAACCTCTTAGTTAGTAAAACAAAATTAAGCTATATATTTTTTTCTAAAATGAATTGAAAAAATTAAATAAATAAATATATTTTAGATTTATTTAAGAGATAAGTGTCTCAATCGAGAGGTTATCAATTGAAAAGAGTCAAACGTATTTCTGATTCTAAATGTTTAAATAGCCCCTTAGTTAGTGGAAAAAAATTTTTTTTACTCGGGACCACAAGTCAAAAGGAAAAGAAAGAGATAACTGACCAGTTTTATTTTTTTTTTCAAACGTCGATACGCCATGCCACCACACACAATAGACACCATAAGATATCTGGCGCGATTTCGTAATTTAAATTCTCCGTCGATATCAATATCTTTTCAAATAAATTTTTTCTCCCCAATGTTGCGTTCTTTTGTTTATTTATTTCGTCCGATCAAGCTTCCAAATATTCATTGCATTGTGTTGGAGAACAATACTCTGAAAAAAAGATGAATATTTTTTCTGTCTAGAAATCATATGGAAATCTTTGTATTGTTTTTATTTGCATTTTGTCTTCTTCTGTAAATAGAGGATAATTGGAATCAATTGTACGTAGTTCAGAAATTCCTTTGATTGCAATTCATGAAAAGATCTGATTTCATTGGGAGAAAAATAGCACTCCTTTTTTTTTCAATTTAGGAATCATTTGCTTAATTCATACTGAATTATAACGATTTTATTGGACATATTATAATTTTTATCACAGGATATTTATATTTTCTTGTAAGGTTTAAATTACTATTATTAAGGTTAGTTATAGTAGCTTTAAGATAAAAACAAATAAATTATTTTTTTCTTGGTCACTTGATTGTATAAAATATTAAGAAGAAACATTAATTTTTTGAATTTCAAATACTTTTTTTGTTTAATCTAAAGAGAAATAAATCTTAAATTAAGGTACAAAAGTATTTTCTGTTGCAATAATAATGTTCACAGTTGTTGAATTCTTGGTTGGAATCTTGCTACAATTATTAAATATTGAAAAATATTGAAGAAAAATAAGTAAAACTAAAATATAAGTAAGAGGATATTTTTTTATTATAAACTCTCTTGTTTTAACAACCCAAAACATTCAAGAATGATGTGGAAACCAATATTTGCAAAAGAAATTCAAAAATAATAATTAAAAAGGATCTTAATAAAAAATATAGTTTCAACATTATTTTTTAAAATATTTCACTTTTAGACACATATATTTTATTTAATATACCTTTTGAAGTGGAAAATTAACCTTCTAGGGAAATAAAAGCGTGAAATTTATGAAATTTTAAGAAAATATTGATTAAGCTCTAAATCATAAATTAAAACTAATTTCTTAAGTTCTTTAGGAAATTAAGAGATTTAAGAATAATATTTATTTCCTATAATTCTTATTATAATTTAGATATTTTGTTGTCCAGTTATTTAACATTAGGATACATTAGATTCAATTTATTGCGTGTTAATCAAAACTCGAAAAAATTTAGTAAACCAAATAACTTTTTAATTAAAATAAAGCGTAAGGCAGAAAAAAATGCACTTTTATGAAACATTTTATCTCAATTAATTTTACAGTATAAGATATTTTGATTCTATTTTTTATTGAAGTAAAATAATTTTTAAAACTTCGTTTTCAAACATGTCTTAAAAACCCTTAAACCTAAACAAAAATCCTTAAACCTACTCAAAAGTCCTAAACACATCTTTTCGAGTATTTATGAACCTTTTCATTTTGTATCTTTCTTGCAATTGTTGTTTTTATTTGTTTTTATTCAATGTCCTCCAATAAAAAATTTGAGCAATCTTTGAAAAGCTAGATTGCTCAAATTTTAGCCTGAACCCTATTTTGAAAATCAATATAATATTCAATTTTTTCCTGATCTCCATGAGAACAACTTTTGTCTACATTTAATTAACTATTACTTAAAATTGCTTCTAGCAACATCTCTATACATGGAGCAAAATGTTTGCATGTGTTTACGTGTGTATTTCTCAGTGTGTATGAAAATCTACAGATCTTAACCGATCTGCACACAATTATTTATCAATGTTTTTCTATGTAATAAGTAAAATTGTGACGTTTGCTAATAATTAGAATCCGAATTCGAAATTTAAGAAGCGTATGGAATCACGTGAAAAATTAGAAATGCCCATGAGTTAAAATATTATTTCCTCAAAAATTATTTTTATAAAATAGCAATAAATAAAAATTTTATATTATTAATAGATAATAGTATTTTTTTTAAAAAATAGCAATGGACTATAAAATAGAAGAAAAATATAATTTACTTAAAAAATAAGCTAAAAAATTCAAATTCATCATTTTTTTGCAGCTACCAACACAACTGAAGTTAATCTGTTTGTTTTACTAGCAAGCTTACACAAAAGTTTAGATGCAAATTTATGCGTTTTAAAGGATTTTGAGTGGTAAATATATTAAAAAAATTAAATTCCAATTAGAAATTTTGTAACAAGTTGTTTATTATTTTTTGTCAAATCTTATTTGCTAAATATAAAACAAAATTGATGTTAATAATCCATGACAATATTAAATAATGACCATATTATTACGTACTTAGAGTAAAAAAAAATCGGATGTGAAAGATTATATACAGTGAAGCATTTAAAAACATATTACTTTGCTAGTAGACGAATAATAGGTATTTTTCTGTCTTGATTTTGAAGAGACAAAAATTATCATTAGGCATTTTTCTTTTAACTTTACAGTTAATAGAAAAATGGATAGTACATAAGGCAAAGGGAGAAACAAACTATTAGTCAGATGAATTTAACAGATAGGAATGCTTTCTATTTTAAAATTCAATTGCCTCTCAATTCTAATACTTCAACGACAATTAATTTTCTTCTGACATAATTTAGAAGCCATTACGTATACTTTTGCTGTAACAAATGGATACGACATAGGTCAATATGAAAAGCAAATTATTAATGAAATGGAGATAACAGAGAGTTCCGTCTTCTGTTTGAAAGTTTGCGCATGTTTCTCACTGTTAAGACTTCAAAGAGCAATTCCTCGAAAATTGAAAATTTTCTAGTTTAATTTAAAAGTCATAATATAAAAAAATTTATGGTAAAAATGATTTAATTGTTAAAAAAATACTAGTACATAGGTGTAAAGTAAACACTATTTATTGATAAGGTTTCATTTTCTCAGAGGTTTTATTTTATGCTTGAAAATTACAAAAGTCTCTCATTTCTTAAAAATTGAAAAAAATTTCTGACTTGATTTAGCAAAAACATCACATTTAAAGTTATCGTATATCTTCAAAGTCAAGATTTTAAATTTTTAATTTAGTTTTAATTTGATTTATGCGTGTATTCTTAAAGAGTGGTAATAATACAAAAGAATATGAAATCTTTTTAAGAAAATATTGAGGGGAACCGGGTTAAAAATAGAGCAAGTATCCAAATTTTTTTTAAAAAAAATTATTATTTTCGAATTATCCTTGTTTCAGGATACTCGTAAAAGCTAAACTTATGAAAAAACTAAGCATTAGACATAATATTCATCTTTAGATATTTTGCATCAATTATTGAAACTTATTTGTCAAAAAAATGCTTACAATCGCAATTAATAATTTGTATTTAAACAATAACTTAATAATTTTGCCCATAATAAATTCCCTAGATACATGTATAGAATCAAGTAATTTTAACTAAAATGTTTCGGGATATTGTATTTAGAATAAAGGAAAATAACCGGAAAATTAGTTCTGAGAAAGAGTAAGAAAAAGACACAATTTTAAATTTAATAACCAATATATATGTTTGTTTGCTTTTGAAACGAAACTCAAATGGTTTCAGAAAAAGAAAAACTTTTGTTTTATTTGAGATAGCCAAAAAAACAGTATTTTATACAAAATTGGCTTAAAAACGCAATCGGGTACATAAAAAGAGAAACGGATAGTACTTAGTCAACAAAAGTTATACTTCGGCTATGTTTAGAAAAGTACTATGCAGACTAAAATAAAAAAACAACGAGAATAAAGAACAAATGAAAGTACATAAGTTGGCATTAGTATGTCAGTTTATGTACTTTATTCGAGCTTTACACACTTTCATTGCTTCAGGATAGTATTAAATGGAAAATAATTTATTCTTAAGTGAAAGTTAACTGTGAGGCACGATTATTGTTTAAAAAATTGCAAGTGCTTCGCAATTCTAAGACTCTAGATAACTAGGATGCAAGTTCAGACAGACATTTTGCAGATGTTTTAAACTTAAAATATCTGTTAAAACTTAAAAAATTAGTGATTGTGCCAAAGTTGCACACTTTAAAATCAATTCGTTACATGAATTATTTCGATTTTTTGAATTCAAGAGTAACTGCCACAAGAAAAAATATTAAAATGGGAAAAGAAGATAGCAAAAAAGTAATTCAAAGTTCAATATATTATTTCCCTTACAATATTATTAAAAATTTATAACACAGAAAAACTTTTGTATTTTAATGATTATTAGTTTTTATATTTTAATGTCTTCTTATTAAGCATTCATTATATTTATGCGTAATTATACACTTTATTCAAAAATATTATCATAATACATAATAAATCAAATCTTAACCTAGAGATAGACTAATATTTTCTGCATATTACATAAAAGATCAACTATTCCAAAAATTACTCCTCTGCAGTTATTGACCTAGAACAGCACAGAAAAACTAATGTATCTCAAAATTATGTTCATGTCATTAATCATTAAAAAAAATAATGATTCTTTGTTCAATTAATTCCCTTGTCAATGTGCCAAATAACTTGATTGGTTTTTTGGAAAAATTCCAGGAAACCGCAACCTTCTATACGGGAACAATATTAAGAAAATATGACATAATTTTTGTATTAAAATAATTTTTTCATCGCCAATCTTATATTATAATTTATCACTACTTCAGGCTGATAAAATATTGAAGAGTGCATTATTGTTAATATTGAAAGCAATAAAGATTAATGTTTGTATTAAGCTATGTAAAGTTTATATTTGAAAGGAATAAAAAAAAAATTAAGAAATCAAAAAATAATTATCCGTTTATTTATATAGCATATTTCTGAATTAATATAGCAGAATAGAAATGGGTGAAAATTAAAAAGAAATAAATAAAAAAATATTCTCGTGTTTTTTTTAAGTATTAACATAAAAGAAAAAAATCGATAACTATTTTTTTTCTATGTGAAAAAGAAATTCGGTTCTGAAAGAATGAATAAAATCTCTTACATTTTTTCTCCTTTCAACAATGCTTTCTTTTTAAGTATTTCTTTTTAAGTATTTCTAAATAAATCGCAGTTTTATATAAATCTTAAGTTGTTTTGTCCATACAATTGTAATGTATTTGCTTGCTAATTTTGTTTTTAAGGTATCCTTTTAGATTTGTAAAACGTATTAATAGAAAAGAAAAATTCCTCTAATGGAACAGATGCGAGTCGCAGAAGAATATAGAAATGTCAACATATCATAGAACACATTTCGATAAATAATTAATTCATTGTATTTGAACAGCGACTATTAAAAACATTTAAAATAGATTTGAAAAATAAAAATTATTTTTAAATATTTTAAAGATAATTAAGGAGATATTATTTGTGTTATCATTTAAAGCAGAATTTATAGTACATGCAAATTATAAAGAATTAAATTTTTTGTAGTATAGTATTGATTAGTTATTTATTAGCATTGATTGGTAATTATTAAATAATTCAGTATCAATAAATAAAAAGAATTAGATGCTTCAAGTGGTTGAACTAAATTTCATTTTATTTTTATACATCAAATGGCAATACATATTTTTACCCTTTTACTTATTTAAAAATACTTAAAAGCAAAATAAACTATTAATGTTAATTTGGACTAATTGAAAAATACAGAGATTAATAATCAAGGCAATCTAAAGTGCGATGGATATTTTCATTTACATTCATAGATATTTATAGTTTTTCTTAACTATGTTAATATTTATAAAATCAAATATCTATTTTTTTAGCAAAACTTCATTTACGAAGGCAAATACATAATTTTTTTTGTTATAAATAAAGTAGTTAAGCAGGACTTTTAGTTTTTTGTCTCTAAAGATGAGGAGAGTAAATAACTCTAATTTAAAAATATGTGACATTTTAAAGTCCTAAGAAAATTTCTGGTTATTATTTATATGTAGTTTTTTTTATATAATAATGAGGTAACAATTATTAAAAGATCTGAGAATATATTAAAATCAACAAAGTACTTTGTATTGAAACTTGTTTATTTGCTTTTATAAATATTTTTAAAAATTAAATCTAAAAAAGTAATAATAAAGAAAATATTAAAATTTGTCTAAATCTTTTTATGACTTTCTAAAACGTTGCATATAAACTTTTATAGCATACTATGTTTATTAATTAAAAGTTTTAAGCTTTGACTCACGCAATATCTTTAAATTGATTATCACATTTATACTGTTTTTACAATATGCTTTATGTGACATTTAAGATAAATGCTATAATGATTTTTTTACAATTAATTTATGTCTGTAAAAGTTCAGATTTTTCTCACATAGAAACATATACACATGTAAACTAGGTTTATATTAACACTGACATGAATAAAACTATTATTTTCTTTGTGTTGAATAAAATTTACAAAATTTTGTTTCGCAAAATATCAACTTAATGCAAGATAACTTTCTCAAAAACTGATAAATTAATTAATATTTTTGTCAACAATTGTATTTTCCGAAAAATTCAATGTCAAAAAATGCTTTCTTCCAATAACTAATGTATAATTTTAAAAATCAAATTTTATTTTAATTTTTGTTGTTGTTTTTTTTTTTTTTGTTTTTTGAATTGTTAATAAAAAATTCTTATTATTTTATATCTTAAAACTTTTCCTGTTTCATCCATTTTCTAAAAATACTGATTAGTCATTACATGTTTTTAAAACCCATTTCACATTAAAACATTTATAAATTGTCCGCAAACTATTCAAGAACGACACGCAAATTTTTTTTCGTTAGAGATTAAAAATAACTTTACTTTGATAAATTGCTATTTCAAAATAAATATTTCTATTTTTCACTCCATTCTACCTCGCATATAAATTGCATTGAAATTGGCAATAAATACTTTATTAGCAAATAAATATTGTAAGATAATAAGTGATTCTGGATTGGCAGATTATGTTTGCTTTCTCATTAAATAAATTGGAAATATTCGGTAGCGCCATCTAGCGCGTAATTCTGAAATATAAATCAATAAATGCTAAACATTATCTTTACCTAATTTTAAGGCTGAATTTTAAACTTCTCTTCATAGATATTTTTCGATCCAATTTTCTTACAGAATAAAATACACACTAATGATAAAAAATTATTATAAAGTTCGCTAAATCTATTATCTTACATAAATCTATCTTTGCGCATTTGAATAAAATTTTTCTAGGAGCTGTTATGTTTATAAACATAAAAGAACCGAAATTTTAAATTTCATCTAAGTCCTTTAAAAATGAATTTAACTTCACAAGAATTTAAAACAATTAAATACAGTTTCGAAAGAGTAAAAATATTTGAAACTTTGTAGAGCAGGAGAAAAACTGTTATAAATAATTTATTGTTAATACCATCAAAACCGGAATTTCAAATTTACCCTAAGGCTTTAAATAATTAATCTTACAAGAATTTCAAAAATAAATGCTATATACAGTTTCTTAAAACTGAAAATATTTAAGGTAAACTAGTTCATAAACATGATTTTGGACAAAATTTTTGAAATTAAGTACTCTTCTCTGTACTTTTAGTTGGAAAAAAATACTTCACTTTGTTTGTACTCTAATTATTGACAAATTTATAGCAGTTTTTGTGCAAGGTGATAACAGTGGACGAACTAATGAGTTTAAGACTTTAATTGCGTTTATCTCAAAATCAGATTTTTTTCGCATTTTACACCACCTTAATATTTCATATTGTTTTGAAAAATTGTCTACAACTTTTCCTGAGTGTTAATGATAATAGCAGACATGTTTTGAACTGAAGACTAAGAGAAAATAATAGAATTTCATTTTTATATCTGTTGCTTTGCAAAGATATTTGCACTTGCTTTTAAAACAGTAATTCAAAGTGCAGTTGATACCCTTCTAAATAAAATCCTCAAAGGTACTTTTGCTTCAGCAACCGATATTTTTAAATTACAATGTTTAGAGTAAAAGCAAAAAAAATCCTTATTTTTACCTAAAAAGGGGCATTTAAAGAAAAATTAAAACAAGTAGATTAGTTTTTCGAAATTTTATATTAATATTAAAAAAAAAAGGTTGTTGAAACTAGTCGGATACATTAAAACTCTATTCTAGGAAAGGAACTAAATAAATTGTTTGGATAAACATCATATTAATTTAAAATCTTTATCTATTGGAAGCCATAATTTATTTTCCATATTCTAAGAACTTGACGCCTTGTACTCATACAATTTCTCATACGATTACAAAAGGAATTTTTCAACTAATTTGAGCGTTCAGTTAATTTAAGTTGTTGAAATTACTAAAAGTTATGCATTATTGTTTACAAATAAAAATATCTAATTATACAAAGATGAAAAATATCTAATTATCGACTATTACAAAACCATGTTTCGTTATAGTTGAGATTTAAAATCAAGGTTGTTTTAAAAGCAATGACATTTTTCATTCCTTATTGGATTACTCCAAAATTCGGTATTTCTTTTAGTTCTTTCTTACAAGTGCAAAAAGTTATTAAGCATCATAGATTTAAATTTTCATCTTCGATAATCTAATTTAATTTTTTTTATCACTTAAGAAAAAAAATAAAATTAAATTAAAAAATAAAAAAGGAAATAGTTTTTTTCTTAAAATTTTTCTTTTTACAGCAGTATTATTTACAATAGTGTAACAAAATGTAGCGGGGACCATTGCACTTCCACTATTATTTATTTCGATGTTATATGCTTATAAAATATTTAGTGTAAAATTTTAACTTGAAATATCAACTAGAACAACTGATTTTATTGGGCCAGTAACAAATATAATAAAAGACACTAAATTAAATTTAATATTCAACTAATCTCTGAGGTAGAAGCGTTCAAAAATATTTAGTCGGTTACAAGAACGATTTTGCTTTTCTTCTCTTTCAAATTGAGCAGTTGGTTCAGTTTTATGAAAATAATAATTTTAATTTTTCATTACATGTAATGCATGCATTTTAAAAATATGCATAGTTTCATAAATTACTCGCTTAAATCTAACGTTATCTAAAAACGAGGTAATTTCCTTTTATCTGTTATTACCTCTTTTTTTAAATCAAAAATATTTAAAAAAATTTAGTTGTCAATAGTACACTATTGGTATTATATTTTTTATTAATAATAAATTATTGACTAAAATCTGACCCTTTCGACGAAATGATACTGTCAACACGATACCCGGTGGACGAAACGACACTGCAAATGCGATAACCCTGTCGACAAAATAACGTGGTTGACGAAATGATATAGTCAATCAAACGACCCTGTTAACGTAATGCTCCAGTCAATAAAATGGCCAGTCGATGAAATGACCTAGTCCAGTGTCTCCCAAACTTATGACTTTTGCGTACCCTTTTTAAATTTTTCGTAGCGCTGTGTACCACTAATAAAAAAAATGAATGTATTTTTCAAAATATGTCTATTTTTACTATAAAAAAATTGCACAAAAGTTAAGAATTACAACTGGCTCTTAACACAACTAATTATTAATTGTTAACTCAGCAAAAAATAGCCAATAGAAAAATACGTAATCGTAAATTTTCATGGCTAGCTTTGTTTTTATATAAAATTTGTTTGAAATTTTTAAAAGTAATTTTTTTTTGTTTGTTGCAAGATATTTCGCATAAGAACGCGTACCCCCTCTGAACTGTTCCCGTACCCCTGGGGGTACGTTGTTTCCCAAAGTGTGGTACCCGTACCCCTGGGGGTACGCGTACCACACTTTGGGAAACACTGAGCTAGTCGGTGAAATGGTGTCGACACGATGAAGTAAGTGGTGTGGATGAAGTTATTGATAATGAAATGAACTTTACATTTTTTTGTGAACTTGGCTATGTTGGTCAACCAAGACGTACGTTGGAATTTAGATTAAACTGACACTACAGGTTTGTCTATCATCAAGAATTATTCATTGCAACACATTTTTCGGACCCTGGACATAGATGTATCTTCAACAGTGACTATTTTTCCTATCTGTGATACATCACCTCATCTCGATGTTCAGGAATTTTGTTTGAATTTGAATTGAATTCGTAATTGCCAATGGCTTACGCTAATTCGCTTATAGCTAATTTTTATAATCAAATACTGTTAAATATAAATATTAGAATAATAAATATAGTATTATATGTTATAATAATATAGTAATATAGATTATTATATAATACATATAATTATATATTATAGTAATATATATATTATATATTATAATGTTAAATATAAACTCAATAAAATTCAGTAAGAATACAGTAAATCAATATAATACTTGAATACTCAAACTCAACAAGATACTCAAACAAGTCCCTCATTAAGTAGATATATATACTAATGCAAACCGCATATTGAAATGACCGCATCCAAATAGCTTACTAAGTTTTCTAATCAAATATTCTTAAATACAAATACTCAAACTCAACAAAATTCTCAAATACTTAAACTAACTCATAAGGTTGATTTATATACTAATACAAATATCATATTGAATTCATAATTACACATGTCATACTAATTTTTCTAATCAGACACTCTTAAAAATAAATACTCAAACTCTAAAGAGTTTGTAAGCAAATCTCTTATTAAACATAATTGCTACAAGAAACTCCTTATTAATCATATACACTATTTCAAATCCTTTATTAAACACGTACATTATTACAAATCACATAATACCCTCATGATTGCAAATAGCTTACTAATTTTCACAATTGTTATAACTGTTAAATATGGATTTTCAAACTCATAAAAATCCTTCAATACCCAAACAAATCCTTTTGTAAACAGTACTAAAAATCACATATTGAATTCATAATTTCAAACAGCTTACTAATTTTGATGACCAAATACTATTAAATATGATTACTTAAACTAAATCCTAAATTATATGATTAGATTTATAGATATAATTATAGATTTTATAATTTTTATTTAAAACCAAATAGGAAAATAGTTATGTTTGTGAAAAAAATAAATAAATGTGAAAACCTTTTTAACAATATTACATTTAATTTGCTCAAATTGAAACAGTTTCTTGTTAGACAAATTATTTTGGTTACTTTTAGTTTCTTCCAATTTTTTCCAGAAAAAATAAGTTTCTTTCGAAGGATATCCAATATCAGGTTTAAATCGACAAAGTTAGCTTTCAGTATGTTTAATTATTATGAAACATAAAAAAGTAATTTTGTGCCTTCAAATATGATTATTTATATTGTTCAAATTAAGCAAAAAAGATTTATTTTAAGTTTCGTTCTAAATGTTAGGTAAAATTTGAAAAAAAAAATTCGAAAAGTAAAATTTTGATGGAGGATATTTTATTATTGCAAATTTTGTTCCCTATAACAAATACATACAAGTAATTTACACAGATTCCATTAACTTTTAAAATTTTCATATAACTCTATATTTGTACTTGTAATAGTATATTACAAAATATTTATTGTGGTAGTAACTAGAATTATAACAGTGAAATATAAAAGTATTAAAGTTGACTAGTGGCATTGAGCAATGAGATTATTTTTTAGGTTTCATTCTAAATATTAAGCAAAAGTTGAAAGAAAATTTTTTTTTAAATTTACAATTTTTAAATAGATTTTTTTTTTGTTATTCCCATATTCCTCCTCTATACAAAGCAAACACATAGCCGTTATTTTACCGGAATCCGTTAACTTTTATTCGTTTTACACAATTCTATATTTTAATTTTTTAATAGTATATTCGCAAAATATTTACAGTAGTTTTTACTATAGTTATAAAAGTGAATTATGAAAAAAAGTGAAACATGCATGTGTATTGTCCACGGCACTGAACACTTTTAATTTTTTGTGAAATATTACATTTAATTTGTTAAATTTGAAACTATTTTTGATAGACAATTATCTTTGTCATTTCTTGCTTCTTCAGTTTTTTCTAGTTTCTTCCAGAGGAATGTCTAGAAATTAGGAGATTCCATGCCTGGTTTGAATCGACAAAGATATTAAAATATTTTGAAACATAAAAAATAAATTCATTTTGTACCTCGAAGCATGATCAAAGATCGCATTGATCAAACTAAACACTGAGATAAATTTGAGTAACACTGAGTAAAATTTTAAAAAATGTTCGAAAAGTAAAATTTTGAAGGACATCTTTTTTTTTATTATTCCCATTTTCATCCTTATAGCAAACACCTACCTGTTATTCTAACAATATCTATTATCTTTTATGCTTTTATTGTAATATTACTTCTTAGCTTTTGATGACTCATCTTCATAGTATTTATGGTATTTTTTACTATACTTAAAAAGTTAATTAGCAAGGTTTCAAGCATGATTTTTTGCATTGATCAAATTAAGCACTGAAATTAATGTTAAATTTCATTCAAATTAAAAAGCAAAATTTGAAGAAAAAATTAGAAAAAGTAAAATTTTGATGAAAGATTTTTTAATATTTATCGTACTTTCCTCCATATAGCAAACATATATCTGTTATTCACACAGAATCCATTAAATTATACACTTTTCATATAAATATATAATTTTAGCTTTTAACGGTATGTTTGAAAATTATTTAAGGTAGTTATTACTATAAATATAAAAATGAAATATTAACTCCTCGAAGTATAATTATTTGCACTTATCAAACGAAGCACTGGGACTAATTTTAAGTTTCTAAATGTAAATAAAATTTGACAAAAAATTTCGAACAAGTTAAATTTTGAAGAAGAATTTTTTTATATATTTCCTAATTTCCTCCCTATAACAAACACATACCTGTTTTTCTCAGAGAATCCATTAACTTTTATACTTTGCAAATAATTCTATATTTTTAGCTTTTAATAGTATATTTACAAAATATTTATGGTGGTTATTACTATAATTATAAAAGTGAATTAAGGAAAAGGGTGAGATTTGCATGTGATATATTGTCCATGACACGGAACGTCTGAAATAATTTCCATTCATCATACATCCCATCGAAACTAAATAATTGACTTTAACCTAGTTGTTGTATTTTTTTGTAAGTTTTAACTCTTTAGGTTTGTGAAAATTTTTCAAAACTCATAATGTTTAATACCTTTAATGCCCAGTTTTGAGAATAGCACTTGGGGATAATTAATAATGTAGTTCTCTTCTTGTGTAAAAGATCATTAATCAAATTTTCATAAGTGTGCATACGTTGGAAATTTAAACAGCTGTTAACGACAAAAGAAACTATGCGATAACGATCTTTAGAAAACTTCAAATGAGTTTTCATTTCTTTATACTGAGGTGATGTTAGACATATGCATATTATATGGCTATAAATAACTTTGAGAAATTGCTAGTTTTCCGTGATGGAATAAAAGGAGTCTAAAGAAATTTGAAAATTAATTTTTCATAATCAATGAATTTTATCTCACATTGTATTTTTATAAAAACTCACTTTTTAAACATATTTAAATATTCCAAAGGGAATTCAGTGTTAGAAAAATGGACAAAGATAAAGGCATGTAATTTATCTTAGAACGTTTATGAGATATATTGTTAACATTTAATCTGCAATGGTTTGAAATATCATATTAAAACTTTCTCATAAATTATCTAACTAATTCATTACTTTTAGTGCTCCTAACTAATGTATAAAGTACTTTTCTTAAAAAAAGAAGCCGAGGCTTTTAGTTTTATCTATTTTTCTGTTTCAGTTTAAATTCAAAGCAATATATTATGTCAAATACAATATTATATAAAGATTCCATATTTGCGAAAAAATGTGCAGATAGAATATTTTGAAAAGGAATTTTTAAATAAATTTTCCTTTCCTTATTCAGTGGTTGTTCTTAAAGTTAATAATTCTTCATCAAAATAAAGCGATATTTGTATGTATAATTTTTGAACAAAATTCTCGATTCTTCTTAAAAAAAAATTATCTCAGTTAAAATAAAGGAATAATTGTATATGCAATGCAAAAATTTCCAAAAAAAAGTATCAGTACTTAGGAAGCCAGTACTTTTAGCAGAAAATCCATTTCAACCGGAAAATGTTACTGAACTAAAAATATATGATGCACCGATTTGTTTACGGTCATAATTAAAGTGAAATCACTGAATCATTTTTATATAAATAAATATTACTGTAAAAATTACGGTATATTTGTTTTACAGGAAAACTAAATTTTACGGATGATGCACCCATAAATGTCGGTACTTCATACCGCAGTTTGATACGTAATATTTTACAGCGTATAAACTTTAAAAAAATTTTTTTTAGTAATTTTATTAATTTAGTGGTAAAGCACAGCTGTTGCTTTTGCTTGCCGGTGCAGCTGGTAGTCAAAGATTTGAAGTTGGATAGTTTCAATGCCACCAAGTAGAACAGAGCTCTGTTACTTCTCTATGTAAACCGGTTTTATGTACCATCGTATTTCGAAAATAATAACATGTTTCATGAAAAGTTATAAAAAGTATTTTCCACAATATTATGGAGCCTTTTACAACTAAGGTGATAGAGCTGAACTTAAGTATGTTAAAATGTTAAAAGTTTTTACTTATTGTTAAAACGAATACCAAAAATTCAAAATAAGTAAGAAAAATAAATTTTATTTGCCTTTATCTTATGATATTATGCTTTACACTTTATTAAGTGATAAAACTAACTTATTAAACATTCTTAACTTACCTTTAGCACTTATTCTCTTTTCACCGTCTTTTTTCAAAAACTTAACTTTCGCAACACTACTAAGGGTTACACAATTGCAACGTCAGTACGGAATGGGGTTAAGATTGCATTCTCGTAAGTGAAAAAAATATTACTTAACACAAAGTTATTAAGGTATTCTCTTATTAATTTTGCAGATTGAACAATAACTAACTTGCGGTGATGGTGATATTTTCACTGTTTTCTCGACTTACTATCCAATGTTTCTAAGAGTTTTTTCTTCAGATTATATAACAAACTTTGCAGTTTGAATCACAACGAAACAATAAGAGGAGAAAAAATCTAAATTAAAATAGGCAGCCTTGCTAAGTAATGATTCTAATTTGTATAGTTATAAAACCAGTTTACAGTTGACTTTGCTACGTCACAAAATAAAAAAAAAATCACTTGTGATGGATAACGTGGTTTTCTCTCTTTCCTGTAGAGTAAAAATAATAATGTTGGTTAGCAAATAATAAAAAAATCGTGCTGAATAACGTAGTTTCTTCTACCCCTCCTAGAAAAATGTTGGTTAGCAAAGAAAAAGAAAAGACAAATTAAAAATTGATAAAAAAAAACAAATCGTGCTGCATAACGTAGTTTTCTTCCTTCCCCCTAAAAAATTTTCGGATAGCAATTAAAAAATTACTCTTGCTGAATAACGTATTCTCCCTTCCCCCCTAAAAAAGAGAATGTTGGTTAGCAAAAAAAAAAAAAANAAAAAAAAAAAAAAAGACAAGATAAAAATAAAAGAAAAATACTTGTGATGAGTAACGTAGTTTTCTCCTGAAAAGATTGTTGATTAGAAAATGAAAGACAAAAACATAGATTTTTCTGCATTTCACAACCTAAGCAAAAAAAGTATATTAAATCCTTATAGGCGTCATAAATTATTACTAAAAAATCAATGTTACCCCAACATTTTTTTGTCAATAATAATTGAAAAAAAAAACAGTTTTCAAAGCGTAATTATTTTATATATAACCTTTACATTTTTTAAGATTTAATTCAAATTTCCTAAATGTGCAAATAATTAATGATATTAATCGTTGATCATAATCATAGAATAGCATAGTCCATTCGTAATGTTCTATGATGTTCTATATAATAGCCCATTAACCCAGATAATAATTGGATGACAAATGAAGGTTAACAACTTACTTTGACTATATCATACTTTCTAAAAAAAATGCTTAAAGATAGTCCTATTGACAAAATAAATGATATTACCGAAAGAAATTTTTGTGTTACCAATAATATAATTTGAAGAAATGAAAGATTTTCACCTAAAACATTTATTCTAACATAAGATAATATTATTATTATCCTTATTTATTAAATGTTTAAATGTGCAAGGTAGTTCATTTCCCAAAATAATTCTTGGATATAAATTGTTTGATAAAAACGAAGCTAACACCAGCTATTCCCCCTAATAGTTGTTAAACAAATAATTGATGAATGATAATATTAACCCATTCCTTCCCGCTCTCGTCAAAATGAAGTGTTACCTTTATTTGTCGGGCCGGTGATATTACCGAGCTGAACTGTTCTAAAAAAACTAGAAAAAAATATCAAAAAATCTATTTTTTATTCCCTAAATCATGTTTATTTTTCTATTAATGCACCAGATGGCAGTACCAGACTATTTGTAATGTGTTTAGAGATAGTTTATTTTAAAGTAGATGTCAACAGTTAACAGGCGTGTAGCTAAAAATTTATCCAAAAATTAAAAACGAATATATGCATATTTTATATACACTTAGTTTTATCTAATTTTCTCGTATGAAAAATTGATACTTTTATGACCATATCCTTCAAAACTATGCAACCATTAAGGGATGAAAAGGAAAAATATAAATTTTGAATAAAATTAGTTATATCAAAGAATTTAGAGTTAAAAGTCTATCAAAACAATTTTAATGCTGTTATATTTCCCCGTATAATGCAATATTGTATTTGTTTGCTCGTTTTCTGGTCTACCTTTATCCATTGAAAAAAAAAAACATACCAAAACAATAAATTTGCATACAATCATTCTAAGGTCAGATATTGTTTCTCAAGACTACAAAACTACTTAACATTAAACAGCTATTCGTATTGCATGAAAGTTTGTTTTGCCTTCATCCTTTTATTTGCCAGGCTTTAATTTAAAATACGTGATAGAATGATACCATTTTATTTCTTCAATCTGGATCCCCATTTAATTTAGAAATTGATTTCGGAAGAGATCTTTGCCAATTGTCACAATATTTGAGATGCCGAGGAATGAAGAGTTCATCTAAAGGAGTTTGAATCATGGAATTGAAACTAATTTGAAAATTTAAGGCAAAGCTACAAATCGATTTTAACCGTAGAGTGTTGAAAATTTCTTCGATATTTTACTCTATTCAAATAATGCTTTTTCGATCTTTTTTTAATTATTTTATACTTTAAAATACTTCTAAATAGGCTGAAATACTAAGTTGCTGTGAATTCAACATGATTAACTTTTATATGAAATGTTACTATTCCAATAGAGAGAGTGTTAATGTTTACAGTCCACACACACAGATATACACACATATGGGTGATTCTCTGAAAACATGACAGTTCGAAAAAAAAATTCTTCAAATTTAAAGTCTTCAACATAATCTAAATTTTTTTTGTATATTTATTTAGTTACATTTATTAATGTCTTACAGACAGCAGTGTAGTTTATTTTCATTTGCTCAAGAAAAATAATAAAATAGAAATTTACCAAATTTTGAATGCAAGGAAAATGACTAGAAGACCAGGGAAATAGCATATTAGATTAGAAGTTAAGAAAATAGTCATTTTAAGCTAATAGTAAGTAACTTAACTTAAGACTCAAAACAGACAAGTTGAGAAGTTAATTTTGACTTTTTATCTGAATAAATTCCAAAAATAATTATTGTGAGCAATTTTAACAAATTAGTTAAGCATAATGAAAAGGGAAAGCGTAAAAAAAAAGCAATAAATTTTTAAAAAAAACCGGAAAATAAAAGATATAATCTTTTTATCAGCCCACACCATTATATCCGCAAAAAAGAGTGCTTTCTGATATTGCATCAATATAGCCAAAGCAAAATATATTAATACAATAGTGTAAGAAGCATTCAAAAAAAAAATCTTTTTACAAAAATTGCAACAAATAAAATAGAACACAATAAGTAAAAATAACACGTAAAAACAGAAAATAAATTATAATAAAAATAAAAAACAGTAGAAAACAAAACAAAAACTATAAAGCGAGTAGCGAAATCCGATGCACTTACATGAACGGGAAATTTTTCAAGAATGATTTAAAAATATTTTTCAAACAAGATTGCCAGATTACAAAATATGAATACAAAAGCGCACATTGAGTGTAACTAGAGGAATTTAAAGTGCCGTTCTTACTGCATTGCTGAAGTGATTAGTTATGCTGCGCCTTGATTTGTTAGTGGATAATTATTGATGCGAAATGGATGTGCGCAAGGTAATATTATACTGGATAATTTACTAAGTTGACCATAAATAATATTAGAAAATAAATATTTATTTAAGAAAAAATATAAAATCGAAAAGAGAAACATAAATTGTCTGTTTTGCAAATAATTTTAGCCACAGATTTGCCCGAAATGATTTGCACAAGTAAAAATTATATAAATTATCGAAGAGAAAAAAATTTTAGTAGATAATTTTAACACGAATTTGCCCGAAATGGATTCGCACATGGAAAAATTAATACAGATATTTTTAGTAAATAATTTTACCCACGGATTTGCCCGAAATGGATTTGCACATGGAAAGATTATAAAAATTAGCAAAGAAAAATAATTTTACTAGAAAATTTTTGCCATGTATTTGCCCGAAAAGGATTTTATACTGTTTCTTCTTTTTATTTTATTTTATTTTCTGTTTTTACGTGTTATTTTTACTTATTGTGTTCTATTTCATTTGTTGTAATTTTTGTAAAAAAATTTTTTTTGAGTGCTCTTCACACCATTGTATTAATATATTTTGCTTTGGCTATATTGATACAATATCAGAAAGCACTCTTTTTAGCGGATATAGTCGTGTGGGCTGATGAAAAGAGTATATCTTTTATTTTCCGTTTTTCTTTTTTTCTAAAATTTAATCTTTTTTTTTTTTTAAATCTGTTGTTTGTTATTTTTTTCATTATTATCCCCCCCTTTTGCATATGCTTATAATTTTCCTTTGTTTTATCGTCATTTTTAACTTATATATATATATATATATACTCATGTACAAAATAATCAGCGCACCAAGAAGAAGTCGTCAAAATGAAACGAAATTTTACATACGTAAGGACTGCTTTGATATAAGTAAATGATTAGAAAATCAAAGAAAAACGATAATCCTTGATTTTCTAATCATTTACTTAGTTTAAAGTAGTCATTACGTATGTAAAATTACGTATCATTTTGACGACTCCTTCTTGGTGCGCTAATTTTTTTGTCCATGAGTGTGTATATATATGGAAAAAAATGAAGACAAAAAGGATAAAAGAAAATAGAGATTAACGAAGAAAATTTAAAATAATAATAATAAGTTTTATTGACTTGCTTGAAATTTAGTGCTTATTTATGAGCACTTGAAGCATGCTGTATATTTTTGAGGCGAATAATATAAACATGTATATTTCTGAAGTGAATAAAGTTTATACTCAAGTAAAGGGAAATATTTTTATATCAATATTAGTAAGGGAGCTTTAAGGTTTTCAGGATACTGTAATCACTGCAACAAGCATTGAAACTCAGAATGCCATAACTGTTAATTCAATGTTTACCGTAAATTATAATAGTACTAAAATTTAAAATACAGGAATTAAGATTTTCTCAACCTTAACCTGAATTACAACCCGAGGAATTTGTTTTACAATCAAAAATTGTAACGTTTGTTGAGTTGCCCAGAATGTGGACGGTTGTGTATTCAGATTCTGTTAGAAATAACGTCCTCAGTTATAATGCACTGTAAAAAAATTTGGATCAAATTATGGAAAATAGTACTGACACCAAGCCTGTCGGTACTTTATACCATAAAATACATTTTTACTAGAATATGCTACGTAAACCAAAAATCTGATATAGTGCAATTTTTACTGTAATAATTACAGTGAAATCATTGAACCTCTCCAATTAAATAAATATTACTGTAAACATTATATTATAACATTTTAGTGTAAAAATGAAATTTAAGGTAAAATGGATTTTACAAATGATGCAAAGTAACTTATACAGTAAACTGATTCAGAATATTTTGCATTAAATGAGAGAATAGCGACCACGACAATCAATTGAGCCCCTAAGACATACATTTTACGTTTACTTTAGTGAAATTCTAAATCAGTTTACTAAACTAAAATGCATTAAATATTCTTTTAATTTAATAAAAATGTTCCCAGTTTTTGTAAAAATGCTGTTCTTTTTTTCAATTAAGATTCACCATGTATCGTTAGGGACTTCGGATGTTTTTCTGCACCAAATAATATTATACAATCTCGCAAAAAAATATTTTTGAGGACTACTACATTCTTGACTGTTAATTTTTACTATGCAGTTTTTCTACTATACTTCCGCATAAATACATTTTTAATGTAATAAATATAAATGTTGAGAAATTATCTCTTAGCGTTACGTCCTTTATGCACTTACTCCTACTCAGAATTAAGGAATGTAAAATTAAGACACTGAATCCGTTTAAACTGAATGAATGGTACATATAGCTAATTTCTACGTCTACTATTTGAATTTTTTTAAATCACGTTTTATTCGAAATTAAGTTTCAATTTGAAAAAAAATTATGTCTTTTAATACTTAATAACAGTGGTTACAAAACATTATTTTTTTCCATTTCAACGGTACAAATTTAATTACTTGAGTAAAAGAAAATTTCTGTTTTAAACAACTCGTAAAAAAATATTCACTGGACAAAAGAAAACAAAATGGGAGCTGAAACGAAATCGGATAAAATACTTTTTTTGTATGCTACGATAATGCATTAATATTAATAAAAATTAAAATAATCTTTTTTCTACTCAATCATATCTTTTTTATCATAGTTTTTATCGAAGGTAAAACTTTTTAAAAGGAATAAAATTCTTTAAAATGTACTTAGAATTCGTATTTACAGAGAAAACTTTTCAAATTTTTCTCGGTGTAAGAAGAATCCAGTTTTCTTTCTTTGAATAATTTTTTGTTCATCTTTACAGGAAGTTTCTGGGATGCATACTTGATTTTTTTCTTGTTTCTGTTTTCTCGAAAATAAGTTTTTAAAAACATTCCTTTTTATTTTTGTATGCCTGCTTTACATAAATAATTCGAAGCTGTTTTCAAATTCTCATGTTACGGATTTCTTTCTTGTGATTAATGTTTAATCGGAATTAAAATTAAGTGAATGTTAAAATATTTTATTCTATAAATTTGAACTTTTGGTGTGGATTTTATTCCTGAACTGGTTTATATGTGTGCTATATTTTTATATTAAGTTCTATATTATTTTGCTATATTAATTTTTATATATGTGCTATATTATTTGTGTCGAAGGAAGAATATAAATTAGGGAACAAGCAAAATTGACAAACTAAAGAAACAGGTAAATCCAAGTATATTTATTCATATTTTTTTTTAATTAATTGTATGTTGAAGGTAAAGTAGCTTCATTAACTTTTTAACCAGACACGATTTTAACAACAGTGCTCTGTGTGTTAAATAGTATAAAATCTACATTAACTACAAATTCGCTTTTTTAACTTTCATTGGCCCCCTTCAATATTTTATGAAATTATATTTACCTTCTATTTTTCCAAACCAACTTCACATATAAAGAATAGTTTTTATCTTAGCATAATTATTCTTTATTCAGAAACATCGCATCAAATTATACCAATAGATGCGTCTTCAGGAAGACTATTGGTTTTTATATTATTTTATTATTATAGATATTATTAAGATTTTTTTACAACAATCACTTCTGGATGGATATAGCATTTTATTTTAATCATGCGCCTTTTCTTAAACTATTTATTGTAATTCTTTTTTCCTTAAACCGTTTCTCTTTAGGCTCTAATGTGGCTATTTGTTTTTATAAATATGTAAACATTGCGTCTTTTCCTTCATTGAGACTAATCGAGAACATATTTTTTTGATGATCTGCTACGATATCAAGAATTCCATGTTTTCCAGCACATTACCGATCATTCCATCTCCTGAATCTTTTAAGATAGCCAATGATGCTTGATGGTTGGTAACACCATCCGTCTTAATAAATCAATCCTCTGATACAAGCAGTGACAGGTTACATAATTCTCGAGAGAGATTTTCAGTCGGGTTCTCTTATTTGTAGAGTGGTTCTGGGTTGAACTGATTTATTTATTGAGAACTATAAATAAGACATTCCAAAAATATTGAGTTGACTATCAAGATAGATGTGGGAAATTCGAAATAATCGACAAAAAAAATTTTACCCCTTTTTTCAGATTTGTAATAATTTTTTTTTTATTTAAATTTGCATACGAAAAAATTATTTAATTTTGAACATACCAAAAGACATAGTAAGAAAATGTATGTAATTTTGCTGCCGCATTTTTTTAAAGATACACAAAATACTGATAGCATAATGCCTACAACATATCTTTTTCCACTTACAAGGGAAACTAGGGAAGTGTGACTCGCCGATTTTGAAATAAACTAGAGGGATGTATACCTTATAAGGAAATATTTTAAGGGGCAACATTCATTTCGGCCCATAGAAGGTCCTATGAGAGATAAAAAATAATTCAATATATAGAAAAATCCGTTTTTTATTATTTCAATGCATACTATTAGTTATTGTAATTGTCTCATAATCCGATTAATTTGTAATTAATTTGATAATTAATTAATTTGCTAATTAATAAATTATTCCGAAAATTAATTACTAATGAATTGTTAATTAATTATTAATCAATTGTTAATTAATTATCAATTAATAAATTGATTTGCAATCACATACTACAATTAATCTGAAAAATTTTTTTAAAAAAAATTTAAAAAATTTGATGTCAATTTTTTTTTAAATTAACCTAACAGATTTTTCTGATAAACTACAGATATATAAAATTTTCGAAATCAATTTTGACAATAAATATGCATTATATAGTACGTGAAAGTACCACAAATTTAATTGGAGTATGAGACAATTACAATAACTAATAGCCTGCATTGAAGTAATAAAATACCGATTTTCCTATATATTGAATTATTTTTTATCTCTCATAGGACCTTCTATGGGCCGAAGCGAATGTTTCCCCCTAAAATTATTCCTTATAAGGTATACATCCCACTAGTTTATTTCAAAATTGGTGAGTCACACTTCCCTAGTTTCCCTTGTTAGACTTTTTATTACATATAGGTGACGTAGTTGTAATCATCACACGTGTTTAGTCTTAGTCTTAGAATCATCACATGCTTTTAGTCTTAGTCTTAGTCATGACTCCTAGAATCTATATTTTTTGGACGATATATGCCTCGATATTACGAATTACATGCTTTCCATAACATTGCCAATCATTCAATCTTCTGAATCTCTTGCGACGGATAATGTTTCATGATGTCTAGTAACACCCTCTGTCTTAATAAATCAATCCTCAGGTACAATCAGTCGCAATTTACATAACACTTGGGAGAATATTTTCATTCAGACTCTCCAATTTGTGAAGTAGTTTTGGTTTAAACTAATTTATATATTAAGAATCCTACATAAGATACTACAAAAATATTAAATGTATGGAAAGCAATTAAGTATACATAGGCATGTCGAAAGGCTTAAAAAATTACTCCACACTGTAAGAAAAATCTGTCAAATTTATGGAATGAAACTGTCAGCTGGTGTGTCAGTATTAAACCATTTATTTCAAAGAAAAATTTATTACATTTATTTGTTATTTAAAATCGAACACCAGTTTTTTAATCAAATAAGTACTGTTATTTGCAAAAAAATTCTGTTATTTTAGTAAATTCTGTTAATTTAGCAAAAGGAAACCTCTATAAAGTAACTTTGACAACAATGTGGCCGGTGCGAGTCAAGAGCAAAAATTGTTTAACGATTCAACGTTTGGAGTGAAGCCTGGGTCACAGTGTTGTGATCATATATAGATGTATAAACGTTTAAAATTATTGCAGTTCATCTTTATAAAAATGTCTTGCAACTTAACATAGGAAAAAAATTATATCTAAAGACAGATACTAAACAGGTAGAGTATCAGTTTGACAGCAAATTCGAATCAAAAAAGTTCTAAGCGATTTTCAAAGCCATAAAATAATTTTTTAAAATTAAAAGGAGATATAAAAAATATTTGTGAAATGATTTGAAAAAAAGGTAAATTTATCTTATGGTTAGCAAAACTGAATGGCAAAAACTAGAATTTGAACTGTTCCATTAATCTGTTTTATTCCGTTTGTAATCAGTTTTGGAATAGGATGGAAAACAGAAAAAAGAAACCCTTTTTTTTTAATAAAACAGTTTCAAATTGTCAAATATGCTGAGACAGTCTATTGAAAATTGGGAATTATTTATAGGGAAGTTTAAAGAATGTACTTAAGTACTGGTAAAATGATTTTCAAGGAAAACTTTTTATACATCTTTCTAAATTTGAAATTTGTTTTTACATATTATACGCGCTCGAAATTGAAAAAAAAATCTTAAAGTGCAATGCAAGATATGTCAGGAAGAATATTTTTTTGAAAAATACATAATTTAACAGCGTAATATCTAAAATGCATCATCCTTCCTTTGTTGTTATTACTTTGAATATACATCGTTGTGAAAAATATATAAAGAGCACGAAGTTCTACTCAAGTTGAAACAATTGGGATCTATAGCTCTTTGAAGATTTAAACGGTATTAAGGATTATATCTTTTCTATCACATTATCGATCCTTCAATATTCTGAATCTTTCTAGGTGGTCAATGATGCTTGATCGTTGATAACACCACTCGTCGCAATTAATCAATTATCAGATACAAACAGTGACAGCTTGTATAACTCTTGCAAGAGAATTTTCAGTTGGGTTCTCTTATTTCTGGGAAGAATCTGCTTTTGAACTGACTTATTGAGAACTGTAAATGAGGTACCCTTTATTTAATTTAATTACAAAAACTATATGATTCGGCCCAAAAGAGCCACATTAACTAAAAAGATGAATGTGAATGTGTTTAAAAAGTTATTAGGATTAAGTAATAATCAGGAAAGATTTCCGCACATTTTTTTCTGTTTCGGAACTATTAAAATGATAGATGTCACCCATCAAAAAAACTCTTCCAATTAAATAATCTCAGCGATAAAATTTTCAGTAAAATTTTCAAAATACTTCTTTCCGAATTGGGGCTTTTTTTTAAATATAAATGTAGATTGAAGATACTGATTAGAGTACATAATGAATAGAAGTAATTCAAAATAACACAGCTCATACAATTTTTTAGTAAAATTGATCAGATGTAACACAAATAAATTAAATATGGTCAATACTACCGGAGTATGGTACAGTTTAAGGTGTTTCTAGCGTTATGGGAATGACAAAAAGCATTAGAATTTTCACCGAAGCGATTTGTTATTTTGGTAAAATTAGCAATAAAATATTCTTTTATAATGTCTGATAAAATTTGCTAAATGAGGTAAAATCTGTTGATTTCATCATGATATCCTTAAACATGGCAGATTAACCATTATGCTTGGTTAATTTACTTTCTAGTTTCATATTTGTTACTAAATGGTTGCTAATAGGAAATAATATTTTAAAATTCAGAATTATCAAAAAGCCCCGATAATTACAGTAAATCATTATCATATGAACCGAAATATTAATAAATGAATTGTTTAAATACCGCGTATTTTGATCTATTAACAAAAAATATGTTGTTTCTTTTACCAGAAATGTCATTACCTAATTTTACTAGAATATTTTTTTTCTCCGTAAAGTTATAATTATTGGTTATAGATAATTATTTTAATAATCTGAGCACATAAGAGGCTAACAAAGTAAATTAAAAATAATAAATACTGTGTAGATAAGATGTGGAGAAATATCTTTTCCCCGAACGACTTGACTGTAGCACGTGATTCATTAAAGAATGGAATCTCATTTTATAAATAATTCCATTATCTGCATTTTGCAATTTTTCTTCTCAAATTAAATAAAAAATAATGTTTTTTCTTTCATAAAATCTTAACCATCTCCTTTTTTTTCACAATTTTTAAATTTTCAAAATAAAAGCTACGTTGTTGTACAGTTTACTTAAAACATCCTTTTAATTAAGAAACTTATTTAATGTGAAAGTACAAAGTAACATTTTTGTAATTATTAATTCATATGCGTTATTCCATTGCATGACTGATGTTTTAAACTTAATTTAAAAGCAGGAAACGTTAGCAATAATAAAGAGTAAGAACTAGAAGGAAAAATATCTTAGTTTTCATTCTTTTTTTAAAGTTTATTCTTTTTTTTTTTCCTTTACTTTCTTGCGAATCATGTTCCGTTTTTTTTTATTTCTTTCATATTTTTTTTAAATATTTTTCTAAAGTTTTTTTTTTCTATTTTAACTTTGTTAATTTAAAGTTTATGTTCAAAATTAGTTCACAATTTATTTAGTATAATTAATTACAACTCAATTAGTACACAATTTACTTCGTGATAGTTCGTAAGAACAAAAAATATCGTAATACTCGTTAGGCGCGTTCGGAATTTATCCGTAAATCACTATTTAATATACGTCAACACAACGTAATTTTTTAATGTATGTAATTTAAAAAAAATATGTATATAAGTTTTGAAATGAACATTTTACATGAAAGGAAATGACCATCATAAAATGTTTAACTCCAGGAAATACCTTTATAAAATTGGAACATTCATTCATTCATCTTATTTTACACACCCTTTCCATAAAGAATATTACGAACAAGAAAATCTTTCGACTATCGAAAATATCACGCAGGTATTTCGTTAAAAAAATTAAATTGCGAAAGGGTAGATAAGGTAAAAAAAAAAGGAAACTAATTCACGAAATAATAATCTGACAGGCGTGGCGGGTTACGAATATTCACTGAAAAGACGAATCTCCGCACGCCAACTGCAGCCGAACAAAAAAACGAACGTCTTTTCGCCGCGGCCAAAAAAAAGTAAAAATAATAACTGTAGAAAACTGCACTCGCTGTCAAAAACCGCGCCCCACTGTCAAGAGACTGTCACGTGACCCAAATAGTACGTGTGGTGCCTGAGTGTGTGAGTGTATGAGTGAGAGAGAGTGAAGAGAAAAACCACGTTTACTCATCACAACATCATCTTCTTCATCTAAAGCACGACCGAAAACTTTCACTAAATCGTTTCGTATTTGTGGTCGGTGATATGCGATGTACTACTAATGCAGAAAAAAAATATACTCCCAAGAGCAATTATTCTAAAACCGCATTGATTAACTTAAGTTGATTGGGTGTGTTTTTTCACCAAGTTTAATTATTTAGAATTACTCAGCACTACAATAAAACTAATGCAGATGTTACTATTAAAGTGTACCAATAATTATCATTTACCCACGTGAGTTCTGCGAGGATATATTTGCACTTTATCTTGAGCAGTTGTCATTATCATATCTACTTAATGGAATAATGGAGATATTGCCGGATTATCCAAGACATAATTTTCGTTGGTGTAAAAAGAACATTATCGTCTATAAAACGACAATATGCTTCTGTCTTCTGCTGTCATATATTTCAGGTACGTTACAAATTTAATATTAATGTAATATGTTACAAATATAAATGGAGGAGTTTTAATCGATAAAAACGATACAAAAATTTTCTGCATAGGTTGTAAATATTATTTAATGCTTAAAAGTAGGAAATAGTTAACCACATGAATATGTTTAGTGTTTAAACGTTTGGAAAATAAGAAGTAAAACATACAAAAAATAAATAAATTTTTTCAATTTTAAAATAGCACTTCAGTTGACTGGAAATTATTATTTAAGATAGTTACATATGTATTTCATTTTTTAAATACATATACCTGTTTTTGTATTTTAAAAAGAAATGTAAAATAAAATATCGAGAAAGCATAATGCTTCTGAAAAAAAAAAGAATTTCATATCATATTCTAAGAAAATACGAGTACAATAATTTTTTATGGAAGAAAACAGTTGAAATGGAAAATATTTATTTAATAACACAAAGAAAATATTTTTAATCATGTGTAAACAAACTTGTTTGTAAGAAAAAAAAAATCACCTACTTTCTTTTTTAAAACGAAAGACATTTATTACATAATTTAATTTTTTAACTATTATTAAGATTTTAACACTTGTTTGTATGCATAAAAAATATATAATTTTTAAAAATATGTATGTGATTATTTAAAGCTAGTTAGAGTAAAAGCAATAATTTTTGCCTTTAGTTATAGTCATTTCTTTTGTAAATTGTGATGCAGAATGTCTTATACATATTTTAATTTACAATAAAAAAAACACTTTAAAATTAAAATGTATCTCTTAAATGTCTTGTAAATAATTTATAAAGCATTTTGATACTAACGCAGAAAAAATGCCATCTTTCTTAAAACGAAACATTTGCAAAATAGAAAAAATAAATAATAGTGTATATTTTTTTCATCATATTCCCAACAAATAAAAAAGAGAAAAATTATTTTTTTATTTTTGCGTCAGAAGCATTGATTATTTACAATGCAGAAGTTATTAAATGGCTTTGAATTTTTTGTTGTTAAATTATTTATAAGATCTGTCATAGGTTTAAGCCACTTTAAATTAACTTTTATTAAGTGTTACGTATTTAATATAAAAAAAAATTTCAATAATCGTGTATTTTTTTTATTTTCTTATTAAAACAATACCATTTATTCTTTGTTTCAAATTTCTAAGTTATATTACAAAATTTTATTCATATGTTAATTTTAGCAAACAAATTAAATATTTAAGTTTTGTTTTTCTTAAATTTCGCATATGATTACTTTAACAATGTGATGTACCTCAAAATTTATTTTAGAAAACTTAACTGAATAAGTTATTTTTATAACAAATGATTCATTTTAATGTATTGTTCTTCTCTGAGCATATGAATTTAAATGATATTGTAAATATCATTGAAACTGTTATTTGCACAAATTAAACTCTTTATGAAAAGAAACTCGCAATAAAACATAAATTCATTGCAACTAATTAATTTGTGAGTATTTGTCAAGAGCAAATTTATTTATGTTAAAAATGCTTGGTATACATTTGTTTTACTGGTGTATTTATGTTTTATCTTTCAATAATTATTATCCCCAATCCCTAAAAATCATATTTAAATTTAAGGCAGTATCATATTTTCATTTCGTATATATACTATAAATTAGACAAAAGCAACTGAGATATAATTTACAAAACTTAATACATTAACGTTAAAGAGATGGAAAAAAAACTGTTTAAAAATAAAAATTACACTTGTAATGACATTAGGCTTTGTTTTAAAACTAATTAAAAATGCTACTTTTATCTATTAAACATTCAATAAAATTCAAAGAAGTAAAAATAGTGCATACTTCTGAAATATTTTTAACTGATATAAAATTAACACCAAGGACAGGCAAGAAATTCCAAATGCAAAATAACTAACAGGAATTACTAAAATGCGAGTGCTTTTAAAGTATGTTTATAAGCAAATGTAATTAGGTTTCATATTCTTGTATTTTTATTCTTAAGTTTTATTCTTCAAGTTTGTCTTAATTTGTTTTTCACATTGTTTCAAAACCTAAATTCAAATTAAACTCCAAATAAAGTTATTATCGCTAATTTACATTAAGTACTATCTATGCATTTTTGTTTTTTAGGTTTTAACAATCTGACTCAAGCATCAAGGAAATTAAACTAAGAGTAAAGATGCACTGTATATTTGAATTCAGAAACAATAACACGTTTTTTTAAAAATATTATTAGCAAAATTTTATTCAGTACTATGCATTTTTGTAGTATTAGGAAGGGAGTTATTAGGAAGGGAGTTTTGTAGTATAAGGAAGGTTCAAAATATAGTAAGAAAAATTTATAAAAATACAATGTTATTTCAGGGTAATTATAAAAAAAAAGTTTCAACATTCTTAGGTAAAGATATATTTTGCTGATTATTGTTATATTATTAGGGATTAAAGATTTTAAAAACTATATTTTAAAATAGATTTTTTTCGAGTGTAAGAAGTTTTGTTTTAATGGTGTCAAAATATTGTTCGAGTTTAAATCAATCTTTTATGTCAACATATTACTTTTATATAAACATATTAATTTATAAAATTTTTAGAATATTTAGATTATATCTTCGCAATCATTCGTTTATTTCCAACTTTTCTTGTTATACTAATCGGTGAAATAAGGTATAAAAACTTAAAAACGCACAACTTAAGATATTTGCCTCGATTATTTATTTCTCAGTAGTAAATTAAGTTTTAGACGCATCATAAATCAATTGTCATTATAAAAAAACTAGTTATTTTTTTCTGAAAAATAATTTTAGGGAAACGATATCTAATAATTTATTTCCAAAATAAAAATCCTGATTAAAAATCTAATTATTTTTATATAACCTTTATTTTTTGACATTAATGTAAATAGTTCCAATAATAATAAATATTAAATAGTAGTTTATACTAATATCAAATTATCCTCGTGGTAGTGCATTTCCTGTTCTACGTGGTAATAGTTCCCTGCTTCTCCTGATCAAAATAATATTTCATATCATTTGTGAGTTATGAAAGTTTTATCTCTGTGATGCAACTATACTTTATTCTCCATTATTGAAAGAATATCTAGATTATTTTTAAAGGAAAATAACAATGTTAAAAACATAATATTAAAATATTTTTAATGTTTACTTCATATCAATGATAATTCATTAGTGAAGAATTTAAGTAAAATAATTTTCGAATGCGTACTTATCAATAAAATTTCAAACTGTTTTGAAATTAGTGATAATTTTTTCAAAAATCAAGACGGGGGGGGTATCAAAGTTAACTTTGTTATTGAGAGAAGGAAAAAATTATAGAATTTGAAATTGTGTGGTCATGGTTTAACGCAAATTGCTGGAAATTTGTCCTGAGATTTTTTGGTCAGTCGTCTCTTTCATGAATAGCATCAACCATTTACGTTAACGCCCCTGCACTGTATATTATATATACACTAAAATAGGTATTCAAATTTCACGAAACTTTTACGAAACAATTTCTTGGTACATGTTTCTGAGGGGAGATTCTGTAAAAATGATGAAATTACAATCACCTCTTTTTTAAGGAAATGAATTTCGTAATTTTAAGAGATATTTCATGATTTTATTTCATTCTTAAAACAATACCATTTGGCTGTTTAACAGAAGGCATTGTTGATGACTCTTCTATGGGCGACACGACGTAAGCGGATCAACGTCATCCCAACAATAAAATAAAGACAAATAGAATAGAAAAATAAATTGCACCCATGCCTAAAGCGGGATTCAAACCCAGGATCTGCCTGGTTCTTGCCCACTATACAGACATGTCGTCCATTTAGTTCCGATCGTCTGGTCTTCATTCTAGTTTCGTCATTCTAATTAACAATCTCACACAATGCATTGTGAGCCATTTTCGTCATGCATTTGAGAATTCTTGTTTCGTCACAAAACACGAGATTTTGTGATGAGATTAATTGCGAGATTAATACGAGATTTATGACGAGATTAAAATATTTATAGAGGGAAAGAAATGCAGAAAATTATCGAGAATAATTCTCATAAATATCCACATGGACAAAACAGTAAAAGAAAATACAATATTAAGCAAGGAGGAATTTTTAAAGAAACTTATTTAAAAAATCACTTCCAGTAATTGAATTTTATTAAAAATTTGAAGCAAATCTGAAGTAATAGTTATAGAGATAAATATAGCTCTTAGTATTTCTTTCACGTATCTTAATGAATGGGCTAAGCTTAATTTTTAATAAAAGGGAACATGACTTGGATTAAAAAGAGTATGCTAACTATATAAATTCTTATTTCTATAATACAATTCAACAACATTTAAGTATTGACAGATGTAATTGCTTTTTATTCACCTTTTGCTTATTTTCATCATATTTTGTATTTTGCGATGTGAAATAAATTTTTTAAAACGATGTAAAAATTATATATCCCACATTTCAAATTTTTTTCGACCTTTATTAAATAAAATAAGAAAAACAATAAATATTATCTAAAAGTTATTTTTTGCTTCTTTGAATAAACGAATTTTATAATTTGACCAAACATTTTTCAATTCGCTCAAAAAGTACTCGAGAAAAAGTACTCGCAAAAAGTAAAATTAACATTATAATGTCCGGACTCTGGACTGCTCTTCGGAATAAGCCAGTGTTTCCCAAAATTTGGTACACGTACCCCCAGGGGTACGGGAACAGTTTAGCGGGGGTACGCGTTCTTATGTCAAATATCTTGCAACAAACGAAAATTTCAAAAATTTTATTTAAAAACAAACTTAGTCATGAAAATTTACGATTACGTATTTTTCTATTAGCTATTTTTTGCAGAGTTAACAGCTAATAATTAGTGGTGCCAACAGTCAGTTGCGATTTTTAGCTTTTGTGCAATTTTTTTATCGTAAAATGTACATTCATTTCTTTATTAGTGGTACACAGAGTTACGAAACGTTTAGAAAATGTACACAAAAGTCATAAGTATGGGAAAGACTGGATTAAACTATTGGGAATGTAGTTCACATATTGCGGCTACTTCCTATATTTCTTGGGTCAGAAACCCAAATCCTTCGAAGAAAGGTATATTTCTTCAGAGAAAGTGCTTTTTTGTGTCTGAATCTAAAATTTTAAAATATCTATTTAGCATATTTGAGATCAACCCTTCAAACTATTAAGATTGAGTCCTCGAATGTGAAAAGTTAGATAAAAAGTTATTAAATGGCCATTTAATTCATTTATTTGTTCATTTATATACATTCGCAACTTTCAAATGTTTGGGGTTATTAAGCAATATAAATTTTGGCGTAGACACGTAGGTAGACAGCTGACATAGACTCGTGTAATATTAAGAAAAATATCAGGAAATCACTCTATACCCGAGAAGGACTGTTGGGTTTTGTAGCTCCAAATTTTAAATGAAATCCTAGTTTAAAAAACAAAAAAAAGGTTTTCGAACGAATTTAGCTTCTCAAAGATACCGCAAAACATTCTCTGAACGGCACCGAGCCAAGTTTCTTCGAAATCACGCGATAGTATCCTTTCACTTTAATTACATATCCAGTAGCATGTTTGCCCGGTTTCATACAGAATGCTGATGTTGGTGCCATTGTCACAAAGGATTTTATAAATAACCGCCCCATACTGCTCAATCAACTGAATGCAATTTTCTTGTAATATTCATTATGTATAACACCTGTAAAAACTCGAATTTGTGAATAGGCAAAGCAGTTTATATATATATATATATATATATCCAGGGGTCTGTTTAGAAGAAATTTGGGTCCGTTAACGAACCTTTCACAAAATATCTTTTCATAAAAACGGACACTTCACAAATTTTTTTATCTTCATTGTTGTTTTGTTAATCGAATAAACAATTGGAAGGGGGGGGGGAGAACAGATGTAAACGAACTAAATTTTGTCTTCAGCAGACGCTTCTTCCTTTATTCTTCCGAAATGAATATTCTGCGTTCAGCTGTATAGGCTAAATTTGTATGTTGCATCGCTAATTTAGTACCTGCAATTGCTGCTTATTTTTTAAAATTTAATTTTTTTTAATAATAATTTTACCGTGTTGAGCATAATATTATATCTATTTACAATTTAAAAACTCCTTGACAAAGATTTTTTACAATAACGGACCCTATTTTCTCAAATTCACAAAAGTTGACCCTGGTTGAAAGAATGTGACTTAACATTTATTTTATATTCATAAATTACGAGTAATTTTTTCAGAATTTTACAAAAACGGACCTTTCACAAAATGTCTGGACAGATACCTGATATATATATATATATATGTACCGCTGTACTGTTTGTCATGGGAGTTAAATGGTTATTAAATGGTTAAATAGACTGTTATTTAACTATTTTTCTGATGCAATTTCTAACAGTGCATCTGCCTATATGATAGTATTTTATAACTTTTTATTTTTCCAAATTCTAATGTGTTTCATTGCAGAAACTTTGAAAATAGAGCTTAACTGTTTTTTTCACCTAGAGCCACTAGAACCGAAGGCTCACTCCTGGTTTACTAAATACACTAGAAATATTTCATATAGTTAAATAAACTAATGAAACTAATATAAAAATGATTCTACCATATATTAAATTTATTTGATTACTAGATGCTTTTTGTTCATTTTACTCAATCCTGCATGAAAAATAATGCAGTCAAACCCCGCTATAGTGAACATGGTTTATAGTGTACTCCCGGATATAGTGAACGAAATATTCGCTCCCTTGCCTTACTATACACAGATAATGTTAATTTTTGTGGGTATAGTGAACCAAAAGAGGAGAGGGAATTGGATATAATGAACGTTTTTCTCCATTTTTTGGTAATTTTGAAGTTTCTATGTAAAATACATATACGGATTTTTGAAACCGATTATTGAGTAGAATGTAGCCATAAGAACTTTTTCTTGTTTACTTCTTCTATCTCAGTTTCCTACCCCTAAATAAAGGCAATTCCTAAATTTTTTGCACGTAAGACGAAGAGTAATAAAAAATAAAAGTTAATATATTTTTTGTTACTACATATTGTTTTTTAATCATTTTTGTATTTCTTTCCATTGGCCATTTATTTAAATTATGTGTAACAAAACGGCGCAGTTTAGAAAAAAATTAGTTAAAACTGTTTGCAGTATGGATATAGTGAACTCCCGGTTATAGTGAACCAAAATTTCGGTCCCTTAAAGGTTCACTATATAAAGGTTTGACTGTATTATCTTAAATAATTTTTTTTATTTAAATGAGATTAAATTTCAAAGCGAAAATTGTCTATGATGTTAAGATGAAAGTTTTGTAGTTAACCCTTTTTTCATTCGAGTAGGCAAATAAAAACAGGATAATTGTATCTTGATGTATATGATTTCTGCTTTGTGGTGTAACGGTTAGACTTTTCATCTTCTACCAGAGAGTTCCTCAGTTCAGTTCGAATTTTATTTCTGAATTAATTTTGTGACGTGGTGGCTCAGGAAATAGAGCGCTTACCGGATTCAAAACCTAGTGATGGCTGGTAGAAACGAATTCCGCTTCCGGTTCACCATAGTGCTGACGTAAGATATCCTCAGTGATGACCGGATCAAGGTTTAGAATCCCCTTGACATCAGGCTAACCGTGGAAGGATTTCATGCCTTTCCTCTCTATGTAACAGAAATGCGAGTTTCTTTCACCAAAAATTCCTTAACAAAGGCTAGTTTTATCTCAATCCTCGAGCCAGGAGTTCCTTTATCTTTTGGATTGCATTCAAAATTACAAGGCTACAGAGTAGGCTGTTAAATACCGGTTATAAAATAAAATTATAAAAAAAAAAATGAATCAATCTCATAACAATAAAGAAGAGTTGAATTTTCTATTCCAGCACATTGTAACATTTTTTGACTGAAATCCTACATGATTGAAATTTACATATGGAAATTAGTTTAATTTAATTTAATGTTGGTATGGTAAGAAAAGGCGAATGGAACTCCATTTAAAGAATGAAATCTAATCCCTAGGATTAATACGTCCATTAGTAACGGTTTAAATAGTCAACTTTGGTTCATTTTTTCTTAAAGAATAATAATGTTAATAACCATTTTTTTTTTTGCTTAAGAGCGCATTTAAAATGAAGTATATTTGAAATTCTCTGTTATTGATACTTTATTTGCTTCCATAGTCATATATTGATAAAATAATAGCTTTAAATTTCTTTATCTAAAAATCTTTATTTTTAAAATTGGTATTGTCTAAATTTAAAAAAAGAATCTAAAATTGCACAATAGCATGTGGAACGAAGGAAACGCTTTTGAAAAATCACACATTATTTTTGATAAAAAGTCCATAAAAATAACCATTATAACATTTTATGTAATATCATCAGATGAATATCCTTTAAGAAGCTTTAAGAATAATACTTCCAGCTATTAAATAAATATATTAAGGAGCTTAACTTCTTTTCAAAAATTTTAAGGATTAAATGTTATATTTTATCGACATGCACAAGAATATGTGTATATATATATATATATATGTATGTATCTTTTTTTAATTATAACATTTAAGTTTATGAATTAAATTTCATTTTACAATTATATACTTTATTAACTACACTAGAATTATTAACGCCTTACAAATTAAGCAAACATGACAACTATAATATTTGTTTTATAATCTAATTTAATTGCTTGATCATGTGATGTTATTTTGATCTGTTAAGCTGTTTCATTTTATTAATGAAATTAACTTAATTACTTAATTTAAAAAAAAAAAAACTAGAGTAAAATTCAAAACACTTTTTGTCTATATAAATGAAATATTAAGCACTTAAGCAATTTCTTTTAAATATGTTTGATTTGTATGTTTGATTATACATTTTAGTTCGAGTGTATTTAATAAATTATCTGATTGAACAAATAAAATTTCTTTGAGAAACGTTTATACTACTGAACTTTCACGGTAGTAATTTAAAAAAGATCAAATTTGAAAAAAAATCGTAAATTAAAATGTTAAAAACAAATATTTTTTTAAAGATTTCATTATTTGAAATGGAGAAGAGATTGAGAGTTTCATGAATGACCACGATATATAATGAAAATAAAATTTTGGAGAAAATAAAAAAAGACGAAATATATCTTTTTTACAAATATTTATAAATTGAAGTAAGTTTTCAATTGTAAAAAAAAGAATTATATAATTTAATAAACTTGAAAAAAAAAACTTACTAATTTGGCATTTTACAATTTTTTACTTTTTATTTAATGAAAGTTAAATATTTCATATGACAACTACAGTATTTGTGATAAAATTTAGTAAATGCAGCAAGTAACGATCTTCAAAAATTTCTTTTTTCTGTTTCTGAGTAACGGCTTACTCTTGAAAAAATTGGATTGAACTATCATTATTTATTAAATAATTAATTTTTATTCCCAGTAATAGACAGTGAATGTTTGATTTAAGATTTCGTTTTTATTATTTGGCCTGCAGACAGAAATTTCTCTTCTAATTAGAAATCAATTTACTTACCCAAACAAAGTTCTTATTTTTCTTTTTGAATTATATCAAAATGATAAAAAAAAAATTGAAGTAACTCTTATAATTGGTTACTCTTACTTGAATTTATTTTTAATTAAAAGTTCAATTGTTTTATTATTATATTTATGTGCTTGGAAATTATGACGTTTTATTTTAAAATTTGTTTCATATGTCTTTGTTTAAAAAAAACCCGAAGGTCATAATACGATTTTCGCTGTGTAGAAATATTAAAAGGTTTAACTATCAAAAGATTTAATTAAAAAAAATATTATTTGTTCAAAATTAACTGGCTAATTCAGACTTATTTTAAACTAACTGAATTATTTTGAAAAGACTTATTATTGCGTACCAACTAAACTTCAGAATATCTTAGGCTTCAAATTTCTTGAAACATCTTTGTGTAGCAGAATACCTTATTTTACGTTAAAATAGAATGTGTAGTGTATAGACTTACTTAGCAAAAACTTTGATTTTATAGGAAATAATCTAGGTACAATAACAAAATTCATCACGAGAAATATTCAAGTATTTATTAAATACAAAGTAAATTTTATCAAATAAATTTTATCTAGACTATTACATTTTTGCCTAGTACATATTTTAAAAATTAAACTATGAGAATTACGCCACAGCTACAATTTCATCTATAAATTCAACTTTTCTTTTTAAAGAATAATCTGTAAACAAAATTCACATACTATCTAAAATTTTATAAATGATGAGAAAATATAACTAAATATAACTGATAAGAAAATACATATTTTTATGTATTTTGAGTTAATAAAGAAACTACATAATAAATGTTGAGCTAACGAATTCAATTTTTCAATTTATTAATCCTTTATTTTTTTTCAAAGCAATTTGAGATATTTATTTTAATATTTTACGAACTGCACTTTAATTGCTGATACAAATTGCTTCTGATTTAAGGATGTAAAATAAAATATTGCTTTCTAGATTTTCTTCAACATATTTCAATGTAATATAAAAATATTTACTTTCTTTAATACTATCTTAAACATATTAGTTTTCCTTAACGTTTTTATTTAGTTAACATAAGAATAAAACCGTTTCGTAAAGAAAAAGTCTTATCAACTCTTCTTCCATTCTTTAATATAATATGAAATAAAATATTTGTCCAATGTATTTCAATATATTTCTAAAGTAAAATTATATCAAAGGTTTTATGTTTCTTGTAAATAACGAAATATTATGTTGATCAAGAGTATAATTTAGATAAATAAGCATTAACTTTTAAAAGCTGTATATTTAAAATGTTACAAATAAAAATGCTATTTGCTGCATTAAATAAATTTAAGTACGAAAATTATATTAATGCGATCAAATCATATGCTGAATTGGTGTGTTTCCTATTTTTTTCTGTGCTATGTTTCATCTAAACCTTTCAAAAACTCATATGTCACGTTAACAAATACATAATTTTGTAACTTTTGAAGGCACTTTACAATGGTGAGCACTATATATATCTATTCCCATTGTGAGGGATTCAGATCCACTGGGTTAGTGGATAATTTGATAGTTAATGGGGGATAGTTAATAAAAAGTAAGGAAAAGAATTCTGGTATATCTCCGTATTTATATGTCATTTCTAATCCGTAATCCCCTTTCGAGTGCAAAAAACCGCAATTCTGTTACAAAAGTAATGCGCGGTATTAAAAACCTGCAGTTGGCAATTCTTTCACTGCAATTGTAAAGATTTACCTGGAATTTTAGTTTTCAAAATTCTAGTTCTTATTACCAGACTTTCAGTAAAAAAACCAAATCAGAAAAGCAAATATTACCGAATGAAAAATTTGTATGCCCAATTTAATGTATCGTGATAAAGGTTAAATTTTACCGCATTTGTTACCAAGGAGCTTAGTTATAAAACCATATTTCCATGATAATTATACCAACGGTTATTTAAAAAGCGGTTCGATAGAAATCATATTTTTAAGTTATGTTTGCTTCAGAAAATACCATAATATTTTAAGCGAGAGGTTATCAAATTTCTATTATTAAATTTAAATATTAAGAACATTAGTTCTGTTTTAAAAGTAACTTAATCTTCCTTAATAAACTAGTTTGACATTTTAATTGCATTTTTTACTGATAAAGAACCAGATAAATCCTAAAATAGCTTTGCAATTACAGTTTCTCGAAAAAGAGTTTTATGTAAAGGAATGCAATTACATTGAACATTAAATATCATTTTCTCTAAGATTACCTTGAACTTAAAGCAAGTTTAATTTGAAACCGAAAATAATGTCCATTAGTTAATTTGTCTAACATTCTTGTTTTACTTAATTTCAATAACACCCTATTCTAAGTTTCAAATATTTATATTCTTCATTCGATTCATTTACATATTCTCATCATTAAATGCGATTTAGAGAATATCCCTTGAGGTTCCTTTTAACATATTATTGTTTAAGTAATGAAATTCTGTACTTTCACCGCCTTCACCAAGTTTAATTCTATTATACGCTCGATTCTTTTTAATTATATGGTAAGGAGAAAGTGAAATTAGAAGACTGTGAAGAGATCTTTACTTGTATGGAAGAAATTTAATGCGGATTAAATTTGTATTGAGTATGTTTTTTTTTCGAGTTAAAGACATGAAGCTTTGATTAACATTGAATTATATGATTCAAATCGAATTTAAAGTACAATTTTTTTTTAAAATTTTTTTAATTCAAAACGTTTATTTGCAGATTTTCTGCATATACTCCAAATTTTAAAGCAAATTAACTTATTTAAAATATTTAAAGTGCTTTTTAGAACAGAAAAAAATTGCAAATAAAAAATTCAGAATTTTCTTTTTTACACAAACTCAATTAATTTATTAATACTGAATGCTGGCTTAAAATAGTGCAATTCCCGGCTTGGCTAGTATTGTTACTTGCTAGTAATAGTATTGGCTAGTATTTTGATAAATTAATATATAATATTAAAATAAAAATTTTGAGTGTGTCTGTGTCTGTCTTACAATTCTAGACCCATTTCACTATCGTCTTGACATTTGGGCTGTGGGTGAAAGGGAAAAAAAGCTAATCCTCGGTCGCAAAACTCATTAAAAAATTTCGATTAAATTATTCGGGAAGCGATTTTTCAATCCAAGGGCCTTTAATTACCCGCTCTCCTGCTTATCATTGATTATAATAAGCAAAATACATTTGTTAGCTTATAGCTCTCTTTTTTTTAAAAGAAAAAAGGGAGTTCATTTACTAACTAAATGATCCATGTGAACGTGACAGCATTTGAGGACCACGTCAACAAATAGGTTTTCCTAAATTTATCTGTACCTTTTTATGCCACCTGTTTATTTCGTTCGTAGTTTTGCTTTTAAATGTAAATGCATTTCCTAATGAACTAAATAATTAAAACTATACAGCATTTGAAAAAAAATTATACGCTGAAAGAAAAGAAAAATTAATGACGAAATGGTGCTAATTCGTTTAGCAGAGACTAAAAAATCGCTACTCTACAATAAGGACAGTGATACTTTATTAATTCTAGTTACAGGTACCAAACGACTTAGAAAAATTAGCTACGTACTAGGAAGTAAAATTAATGGAAAAATGGAAGTAGTTCGTTTAAGGAAGACGTAGGAAATCGTCATACTATTATTGAGGTCAATGATGCTTTAATAGTTTTGGTAATTGGCACTACTAATATAATGGTAATTTATGTAGTTTTAATACACAGTATTTACACTAATATAGGTTATTTCCATGCAAGTATGTAAAAACTACATCAATACTACATAGTTTTAGAATAGATACTTGTGTAAGAGAGTGATAGTACTGGAGAAAATAGCTTGATTGAGTTAAGTAAGTTTGCCTCGAGCAAAAGCATCATGCCCAATGATACTGAATACAGTTAATCTTTATTTTTAGGAGATTAACTACTAGAAACTTGTTTTCTTTAATCTAATTGTGTAAAGTCACAGAAAAGCCAAATCGTAATAAATAAAAAAATGGAATTTGATTTTTTTTTTAATTGTGCTGGTATATGACCAGTTATGTGTATGGTATAAGTGCATTTTTTTACTGATTTATTGATTATTAACATTTTATGTACCGCCTTCAAAAAACGAGATTTTACATAGTTATTCGATACAATCAAGTCGAGATTCTGGTAGTAATCATGTGATAGATCAATTAATGATCATGTGATAGAGGTGATGACGTGAATGTCCATCTTGTTCTATTTTTATTTTTCATTTTATGCATTACATACTCTTTCCATTAAAGGAAAATTAAAGAATATTCTTCAACGTTTATTTTAACTTTTATTCTCAAAATAATAAAAAAGTTCAAAATGTAAAAATCTATATAATACTGATTTTTTTTTTTTTTTTTTTTTTTTTTTTTTTTTTTTTTNTGTTTTTTTTTTTTTTTTTTGCTAAATGGTAATGGTAGACAGAGATAAAATTTAGCGAAAATAAAATTTTCATGTTTTTTTCCCCTTTACTGCGCAATGTAAAGGCACAGGGAGGAAAAATATGAGGCATTGTGTCAAAAATATGAAGCTTTATGTGTCAAAAATAAAAATTAAAAATTTTAAATAAAAATTAATTCAAATTCATTTAAAAATATGCATTAGTTTGCGTGCCTATTTCGGAAGAGGATTTTTTTATTAAATAATTATCATAGGATTTCATTAATAAATTTTCAATTTAAATTGTTAGGGTAAACAAACTCTTTATAATGGTTGATGATTGTTTATAATTGTCTTTATAAACATTGCATTCAAATGAAAACTAATATTTTGAGTTTTAAATTTTTCATTACATATTTTGTCGACAGCAATTTTCTTCATCTCTTTTAAAGGTCACAATTTTTTATTAATACAAAATTACAGCGTATTTTTAATGATAGTTATCTAGTAAACATTTTTCGAAAAAGAGGAGCTTATAATTTTCCGTAGGTTTCAGATATTGAATGTCTTTTACTTTTATACTTTGTTAAATTTCATTCAATACATATAAATTTAAAAATCTTATTTTTAGTAAAAGAAATTTTCATTTATGAGTTAAATTTATTTATATTTTCAGATAAATACATTCTTTTATTCAAAAAATTTTAGATAATTTTTTTACCTTTATTATCATTAAATCTTCTATTGTCTGAAATCAAACAATATAATAAAAATTATAATAACACTTCACGTTTTCGATCGCTTGAAATATGTTGACTGTTATTTCCTTTCTGTATATTTTTAAAAGGAATGTAGTTTTTAATCAAGTAATAATAAATACTATTTTACAGGGACCATGGAGCTGGGGAAAGTGCGGAATCTTCCCCCCTCAAATTTTATAAATGCAGAAACACAGTCATTTCTAAGATTTCATTCTTGCACTCAATTTTTGAGTAATTAAATTTACATTTAAAAAAAAAGATTTTTTTTTTTTCTGTGTCCGATTTCTAAAGAAATGTCCCTATTTCTAGCGAGCTTCATCATTTCCTTAGTGAAAACTGCTACCTAACCATCCCTTACTTACAGAAAAAATATGCAAACCTATTGCTGATCAATGGGGAAAATTCTTGGTTTCAAATGTCACAGTTTATTTTATTAATTTATTTTAATTTTAAAACGATTCGTAACCTGAAGTTAAAATTGCAAGTTCGAATTCTTAATGACCCTTTTGTGAGTTAGGATCAGATAATTCAGACCCGGTAAATACTAATATATATATATATATATGAATGAAGAAAAAACAAAGGAAAACTATAGACATATGCAAAGGGGGGGGGATAATAATGAAAAAACTAACAAACAACTGATTAAAAAAAAGGAAGCAAAAAACACGAAAAAAAGGATGAAATTTTTTAAAAAAACCGGAAAAATAAACGATATAATCTTTTCATCAACCCACACGATTATATCCGCAGAAACGATTATATCTGCATCGTATGGGCTGATGAAAAGATTATATCTTTTATTTTTCCGGTTTTTTTTAAAAAATTTAACCTTTTTTTTTTATTTTTAATTCTGTTGTTCGTTATTTTTTTCATTATTATTATCCTTCCNTATGGTTGGTCGGCGTCTCACTCGTGATCCGCGTCCTGCAGTTTCCAAAGACGAACTTTGGTTGCGCATACAAGCGATATGGAATTCTCTTCCTCAAGCAGATATTCAACATCTGTTTGACTCCATGCCACGTCGTATAGCAGCACTTATTGCAGCGCGTGGTGGCTGCACCAAATACTGATTTCGGACGCTTAATTTGTTTCTTTTGTTTTGAAAATTTCATCATTTATTTGTATCAGTACAAGTCGTTTCTGCATTAAATTTCATTTGATTCTGATGATTCTTTCATGGTGTTGCATTTTCTACAAACAGCAGTTTATATTCAAAGAAAAAAATTCAGAGTTTGTAATAGAGAAATATTTATTCGTGCATGTTTGGAATCATAACTAAACTTAGGTCACCTCATTCGTTTTACGAATGTTTTTATTTATTCATCATATTAATGAGTGAAATTAAGATTTGCAATATAATACAGAAAAAAAAAAAAACTCAACTTTATATATGAATAATTTTGTGCCAAAATAAATTCCGAAAGAACAATATTTATTTCTTGTTTATTAGTTAAACAATTTAAAATAAAGAAAACATTTTTAGAATTTGCAATTTGAATACTTGCTTAAAAAATTTTCAAAAATAAATATTTTTTTCCAAAAAAAAAATGTATATATATATATATATAGATAGATAGATAGATATATTATTTATGAATAGTTTAAGTTGTGTGGTTTCCTTTTATTTGTTTTTGTTTTGCAATATCATGTATCTACGCCACTCTATAGCCACCACTATGAAGCATAGACGAAGAGGGGTAATTTTTAAAAATTGGAGATAATTTTTAAGCCGTTCTTTCACTGTTAAAATTTTCCTTCCAAAATTACGGTAATATAACTGGCAGCTGTCTGTCCATCCGATTAACCATTAGGTTTACCGAAAAGAAAAATTTTCTCCTTTATGCCTAGCATTTTTTAAAAACGTAATAATTTTTTTACTAGTCATAAAAGCTAGGCTTTTCGTAAGTTAATGGTCATTGGAGAATGCCGGACAGTGGGAATTCTTCACGTGTTGAACGGAATGGAGAAAATATTGTAGTGTCAACACTAGGACTCGAACTCCAGTTTTGATGGTCATGAGATTGACAGATGAGCCCGCTCGGCTATGATATGTACGCAGTAGCGAAGAACTAAGTAGCTTCATTGGGTGTTACTAGTTGGTGCGATAAAATTCTGATTGTGTAACCGTATTTGGTGAAAGCAGTTAATAAACAGTTTTTCTTAAACTTAGCAGTTCGATTACCATTTCATTTATGGTTATTTGACAGTGTTGATTAAATATGGTAAAATAGCCATGCTATCAATTGTTATTTAACAATTTCTTCCGAGAAATTTCTAGCAGTGTTGTATTTATAAAGAAGCCCACATATGTTTGTGAGAAAACCAATAAACTTCCCTACCGCCATGAAAGATGGATAAAAGAGACACCATTGCTTGATGTTTTAACGTTTAGAATTTTTAAAATTTAAGCCATTATTCATGCTCCTGTTTCCTTTGTTATAGCTGAAGAATATAATAAGAAAAAAAATAACTAACCATCATCTATTTTTACCAAACATTTAAATGAACCGTTTTTTATTTAAAGAAGGAAAAAAGAAGGAAAACATGTAAGTGTTAACAGGTTGTTTCCTTCCTATTTGGAAAGAGGCATATACGTAAAAAAAACACAATTACCAATTAAATAATAAAATGAACGATAGTTCTGAAGAACACTTATCTAATTCTATCATGCTGTAAGAACCGTTTATTCGTTAAATTTTCTTTTCAGTTTTGTATTTTTACTGAGTGTGTGGTATTAAGAACTATATTTTTGAAAACCGGAACTTTTGGTTAACCGTTATCATCAGGAACGAAAACAGTTTAAACATCATATAGTTTAGTTAAATTACCAGAACTATGTTTTTTACCAGGAATGTATTTAGTATTAGTATGTATGTATACTAGATTTTTTTCCCTTTTCCTTCTATAAAGATCAGTAGCAAGTTCAAGGTCCAATGATTTGTAATTACAAATCTCTTCTTCAAATCCATAAATTGTAAACAAAACATTGCTAGTTAATTAATTCGTGACTTGAAAAACAAAATCTAATTAAAGGCTCAATTGAATTTTAAAAAAATACAGGGTGGGTCCAAAGCTTTGTTCTGAAAAATAAAAAGAGGAAAAGAAAACATTAAATTGCACAATTATAAATTTAGGTGCAGATGGCCATTTTATTGAGAATCATTAGATAGCATTATTTAATTTTCACTACCTTAATTTGCTTTTTAATTTTATACATACTAAAACTGTAATAAGCAAACTGACTAAGTGAATTAACTGTTTAAATATTAAACAAACATAAGCATTTATTTTTCATTCCCTTATGTCTATTTTGAACTATTTTTCTCTCCTGTATTTAAGCTTGCATAAGCAGTACTTGCATTAAAGTTGTTATTAAAACTTCATTAAAAGGCGCTCTTAATTAAAGTTATTTATTTCCTTAGAACGCTCTCTTTATACTTGATAGAAAAAATCCTTTTATTGTTAAGTGCTTTTGTTCAAACGTTATTAAATGCAATTGTCTTTTTTTAGGTGTTTAAAATAACTTTTTATAAAGACTTGATTTATTTAATTTTTAGAACGAGACTTTAAATTGTTTTAATTACTCCGGTTTTCTCATTGTAAGTTAAAAGTGAGGATTCTAATAGCTCACCGTGAAGTTATTTTATTATTATTATTAAAGTTATTGTTAATATTGTTATTATAATTATAATTCTATTGCAATGTTACATTACTGCAGAAAGAAACGAGTTTGGGTAGTTGTTATTTAATATAAATTTCGAACGAGTTCAAGGGTGGTTGTTATTTTTTTTCTTTCTTCATTTAAATTTCATAAAGTTTTAAAAAGCCACTTTTTTAATTTTTTGTGTTTTTTCCCTTCGAAAAGCTCTATTTTTATTCTTTTGTCTTCTCAAATATTAAAAGATCAAGTACGTACATTTTACTATTTGATATTTTTCGATCCCTGCTTTCGATATTCCTATTTTAATTACAAACTTAATCCTTTTTAATACTTTTTTGAAATATTTTACAATTTTGCAAATATTTTACTTTTCAATGCTAGATTTATTTATAAATTTAATAACGGCATTCCCGAATTAGTAAACAAGTTTCTGTTACACATATTTATCATTGCAAATTGCTTTAAATGTTTTATTCTTTCGTCAAATTATATTGATAAATTGTTATTTGGTCATTCCGTCCTAAGCTGTTAAAGAGATTTTTCAATTTAATCCATGCGGAATTTATCAAAAGAAAAAAAAGTGGCAATCAATATAGTTATAAGCAGAAATGATATTTTGTAATGATTAAAATTTGTTTCGTGATAAAAAATATAGAACTGCATGTATAGTTAAAAAAGACGGTTCGAAGCTTAAAATACAAGAGCTGGCATTTGAATTAAATGACCCAGAGAAACTGAAGCAGAAAGGTATACCTCAAAATAGAAAAAACTTTATTGGTTTAAAAAATTTCATTAAATTGAAAAAAAAATGAAACGTTTGGAGTACTCAAAAACAAGGTGCCCATGCCCATTTCAAGATTCGCCAGACGTGAATGAAGAAAAAAATTAGAGTTTAATAAAAAAATTTAAATTCGTCAATGACAGAATGGAAAAAAAATTAAAAACGAAAAAAAAAAGAAATGAAAATGAGGGGAATGGTGGTGGTTGATAGCCAATAGAGGCAAACCAGGAGAGGAATTATTTTAGAGTTGCATGAACAACTAGAGCAATAGTCATGTACGGATTTGACTTAGCCATGTTTCAATAGTTAATCGACTTTCATATGAATGAAAAAAAATCCATACATCAAGTTGACCTTGTTTGCTGAGTTGAAAAGGAATCTGGAGTGTTTGTAGCTAAAGTTATGGCACGAAGTTGCTATTGCCGCACATTGTTGGAACCTTGATCCTAAATAGAACTTTGTTATAAAGTGATAAAATTTATAATACAAATTTTACATGCTTTTAGTTTTAAACATTTCAGACATAAAACTTAAGACTACATCTGTTAACTATGTTTGTTACTTATTCAAATACTTTTTATTCGTAAACAGTTTTATTTAATGAGACTTCTCATTCATTAGTGTGCTTCAAATGAAGCAAAATTTTGGAAATAAATTATGTATTTTTTACATACAGCAAAAATTATCATTGCAAATAGCAAGGGAATTATTTATGTGTATGATAAATTTTCTCTGCTTGTTTTATGTTCTAAAATATTTTAGCACTTAAAAAAACATGTGAAAATTTATGACTCAAAATTATGATTATTTTTCTGGTATATTGAATCTTGTAAGGAGTCTTAAAAAGTTGAAGTGCAAATAATGTGCTGGTATGTTTCTTTGATATAATTTCCATCTCAATAAACATATCTCTACTATTTATGGAGTATCAAACAAATATTTTGAGATATATATGTTAGAAGGACTTACGCTATATTGCACTGGAATTTATTTCAAAACTCTTTCAAGAAATTACTTATGACGGGCTAAAAATGCTGCTGTAAAAATAAAAATTTAAGTGCACCTATGGCGGATTCAAAATCAACTAACTTCAAAATATTACAGTTTACTTTAACGTTCAATAATTTATGAGAAGATCTTTGAAATGGAATTTTGTAGGAGATATTTTTGTTTACTTTGAAGAACATTTGAGGAGAATATCATATCCTGAGAATTTAAAGTCATTTGAGGTGTGAATAAAAAATAAACATCTCAGAAACACCGGTTGTTAAATTTTAAAGTGAACGTTGAGCGAAGAATAAATTCTGGAGACATTATAAAAATTTATTTGCAATGCGGAATTTAAATGAAAAAATCAATATAAATATTAACTTAAAATCGCATGCAATGAACCGTATATTTACTAAAGTCAAATAATCACAATACATATATCTTTTTTTTTAATTAAAAATATTAATTCTGTTAGATTACGCAAGCACGGTGCATATTTTAGAGAGAACAACAAAAGAGTTTTTTTTAATAAAAGCATTTAAACTTTTTTACCATCTTCTGCAATAGTATTAACACTAAAAATATTATATCGTAAATTTTAGAGTAATATTTATTTAATTAGAGTGATTTAGTGGTCTTATGGTAATCATCACTGAAAAAATTGCGGTATATCAGAATGCTGCTCTGTAATCTGGTCAGATAAAAAATAATTTGATGATAAAAATCTACGAAAACCTGAGTACCGATACTTTTTACTGTAATTAAATATATGTTTAATAATGTGTATATGTAAGAAATACTAAAATTTTATCATAATCAAATCATTGTAACAACTGGCTTATTAGTATCTTTTTTATATACGTTTATTACATTCTATTTATTCAACCAAAAAACATTTTTACTTCATTGATAAATAGTTGAACTCGATAATTATTTCTATTCATATGGTTCATCAATAGCTTTGGAAAGAATATCCAATAGCAATCTTCCTCCAATATCAGTGACTTAGGATACATGAAATATTAAAATACTCGAGTAATCAAATTGTAACAACTGTGTTTATTAGCATCTTTTCTAAATACGTTTATTACATTCTATTTATTCAACCAAAAAACACTTTTACTTCATTGATAAATAGTTGAACTCCATAATTATTTCTATCCATATAGTTCAACTATAGGTTTGGAAAGAATATCCAATAGCAATCTCCTTCCAATATCAGTGACTTAGGATACATGAAATATTAAATTACTCGAGTAATCAAATGATTGTAACAGCCGTGCGCATTAGTTTCTTTATTATATTCTTTTATTACATTCTATTCTATCAAAAACCGTTTTTAGTAGATCGATAAAAAGTTAAACTTGATCAAGATAAAATATTATTATTACTGCCCATCCTTTTTCATGTTCAGCTGGGATTATGCTTTTTCTTTTCCTTTTTTATACTATTATCCCAAGATGCCATTAGGAACAATGAAGGTAAATCATCACATTACTGTTTTTTATCCCCTTTTTCCTTTTTCTAAGCTATAAAATAGGCTTTTAAGTTTTTCTCGCTTTCGACTTAGAAATAATATGGAAAAAATTATGCTTAGACAAAAATGCGACCGATAATTTCCTTCTTCACTTCATTTTTTATAACGGCACTGTGAGGATAATAAGAAAAAAAAGCGTTTAATGATGATGATGATATACGAGTTATCTTCTTCTGTGAAGTTGAAGGGTTATAGTTTTTTTTTTTTATTCCCGACCTTAAGTACTTAAAATGCGACCTTGGCCTCATGAAGCGAAGTGAAGCGCGCTGTTGTGACGTCACGCCTAGCGTGAAAAAAACAACTTAAAGGTGTAAAAGTGCTTAATGCTTGATTGCTTTTTTTAAAAGACTGAATAATTTACAGCATTTAGATAGTAGAGCAAGCTGCAAAATCTGGCATAGTCAGGGGTGTTATTGATACAGTTATGGGAAATTGTTTATGACAGGTTTAATATATAATCTGATAATGTATCTTTTTTTTAATCTCTTATAAATTGCTTGAAAATTGTTATCTACTTAGGTTTTTCTTACAGGTTGAAAAAAATGGAGACGTTAATTAACTAGTTTTCTTATAAATAGCTCTTGATGCCATGAATTTAATTAATTATTATAGTTATTTTAAAAGGAACATTTGAAAATTGTTTAATTATATATCATTACTTGCTAACATTGTAATATAACACAATATTTATTTGGTCAGATCATACTTAAAATCGGGAAAATTATAAAGGTTTAAAATAGTGATCAATTTAAAAATAATCTTTTAAAACTTCTAATTATAAATTGTATATTAATGAAATCTATAACTTTAAAATAAGGTGTAGTACATCATGTTTTCTACAATATTGTGCAGCATTCATGAATATTAACGAGTATCTAAACATTGATTTGGCACTAATTTCTATATCACCAAAAAATGATGCTAGTCGGAAGCAAAAATTTTTTTTATGAATCGTATTTTTTAAAATGCTATATAGAGAACTACAGCTGAATTAATTGATAAGATTAAAACATAATGCCAGAATATGAAGAAAAACCAAATCACAATTAAATTTTCTAAAAATTATCATAATAACATTATTTTCATATTGTTTTTTTTAATACATCATCTTACGACGTTTTTTTTAAGCGAATATTACCAAAAATGTTTTTTATGAATTGAACAAATTAGAATTTTGCAAATTTACGCAATTTTATAATAGCTTAAGTGTAAAACGTGACTTAAAAATTAAGAATATGATTCCTTTAACTAATTAAAATCTTAACACATAATTCCAAATTCCATTTTTTCTAAATTTAATATTAAACTCCTTTCATAAAAATGTATATACCCAATTCCACCAAAAACATAACTCAATGAATATAATTTCCTATTAAGAAATATTTATTTGATGTTAATGTGTGGAAATAAATTTTATACAGCACTGTTTATGAAACTTTTTTTATTTCCGATATCATTATTCAAATAAGCATAGATATTTTTTTTATTTTAAGAAAAAAATTTTTAACATACTCTTAAAGGAAATTATGGAAGTGCGTATGTTAAAAAAGATAAAAAAATATCCTATTGCATTTGCATATTAAAAAAGTAAATACATACAAATTAAAATATGACTTAAATTTATTTTACAGTGTAGGTTGAATTTTAAAAATCGCATGAAACCCGTATTGAATTTTTATTTTTTTTATTTAATTATAAGAAAGCAAACATTGAAGAAAACAGCCTGGTACCAACTTTCTTTCCTTTTCACACATATAGTTGAATCATTGAATCCACAGTTTTGAAGATTCAATGATTTTTGAAAAATATTTAGTTTTTTATTGAATAATCTCATCAGAATTTCACGTAACTTTTGACGAAACGCGTACTATGAAATGTTGACAAAACTGTTTTTTAACACTCAGAAGTCATCTCAGTGCATTCTAGTATTTAATGCTATTTTAAGCTTATTTTGTTAACAAAACTATGAAATGTGGCATCTATAGAAATACAGGAATGTATTCCCAAAATTCATGGCAGTTTACTTTTACCCTTACAAAAATATAAGAAGTTTTGAAGGTTTCTTTGACGTTGTTTTGAAGTATTAAGTTTGGTTTCAGGTTTATTTGAATGTGAATTCTAATACAACCTTACAAAATTAGCCTCTCAATGTATATAATCAAGGTGTATGAAGTTGTTTTATTCATATTTGAGGATGATGGAAATCTTCTGTAGAGCAACTAGCTTAGGGAGTTTGTTTTTTAGGTGTACGGTATATTCAACATTTCAAACAAATAAGTATATTTGAGGTGTGAACAAAATCCCTCGATCTCACCTAAAAGCATCGCTTAGCTACATATGAGATTGATTTTATGAGGTGTAAATGAAGTTGTAATTGAGGTTTATTCATGAGGTTAATTTTGGTGAGAAAAATAAACTCATTTTCTACCTCAGGTGAGATTTTTACATCTGTCAACCTCAAAAACACATTATTTTTTGTAAGGGTACCCACAGTTTAAAACATAGTTTTATTTTATTTTATACCTATTTGCATGATAAGACGGGATAGCGCAGATGTATGTGAACTGACTTGCCAATCGAGTTTGGTAAATTGTGTCAACTCAATACTGATTATTTTCAAACTCCAGATAAATATGATAATTTACGCTTAATTCTTTCGACGAAATTAATGTCATTAAACACGTTAAAATAGCAATTTCCTCAATTTGACAAAATATTTGGTGAAAAGCATTTTCCTAAGAACGAAGAAAAAAACTATAAAATTTGAACAAAAATTTTTTGGTATCGCGTGTTTAACATATTTCACTTATGTTTAAAACATTTTAACACGAATCATTAAATGAAATACAACAGCTAGGTCGCTTCTTTTCAAAAATGCAGCGAAAACATCGTGTTAAAAATGTTTAAAGACAGCAAGCAAAAATGCATTATCTACACAACTATTCTCTGTATAGATAATACAACTATTTTGAAACCTTGTAAAAAATCTCCTTTCATATTATTAAAAAAATAAAATAAAGCGTTCATGAAACATGACGAAAGAATGTCAACGGGGATTTTTTTCATAAAAGAAATACAATAATGTTACTTTCTTAAAATAAAATAGTTTTCGGAAGAAGCCCGAAGAATTGTGATAAAAATATAAAATAAGCGCTTTTTCTCTTCAGTGAGTAGAGAAAAAGCTGGAAAACATGCTTATCTTTTGCGAAAAGAAGCTCTACTGTTGGTCTTTTAAAATAAATACTTGGCATANGGCAAATGAAAGACTTTCAAAATGTCCAAATAAAGATGGGATGTATTTTGTGTAAGGAATGAATAAAGCGCAACAACCTGAACAAAGCACTACAACGTGAATAAAGCGCAAATAATGGCACAAAAATGGACATTCTATAGTATCGGTTCGACGAACAATCCTTCTTCACAGTCGGTGCAGAAAAAAAACATTTCATATCAGTTCCGTATTTCGACACTGGGGAAGATTGTTTTTTGCAGAAACGAGCTTATTTTGTGTCCATTTTTGTGCCTTTATTTGTGCTTTATTCACGTGTTTTTTTTCTTAATTCCTTTTGAAGTTTTCCTCTAATATGCTTCAATTTGTTTTCAAATTTTCTGATAGAAAATGAGAAAATTAAAGAGAAAATAAATACTTACTGTAGAAGTTAAAGTTTCTGTTCATATAATTCTGTTCAGTCTGTTCGTTGGTTTGAACAGCCAACAAGGGAATGATTAAATCAAAGTTAGAAAAGTGAAATAGAGTCATTACAACGCAATTTAGATCATTAATTAAGATAAAAGTGAACAACGGGAATAAATAAAATATGGGTTATTTATGTTGCTTTCTACTTGTATCTATATAGCACAAAGTGTATCTATCCTTTTGGGCATTATTAAAAATATACTCATATGAATTTAGATACCATGGCTTGATAGAAACTGCAATAACTAAACAACACCATGATATTTTCAACACCGTAATATTTTTACTGATGCGTTTAGTTCTTACTATTATTTTACAGGTTTCCAAAAAAGGTTTAAACAATTGTTTCAAAAAACAAACCATTCTACGTTTAAAATACGAAAAGGTGTTTTATACGGTTTGAAATTTTATTATGCGTAACAAATATTTGTCCGCTAATATATTATAACTAATTTTTGCTGTGTGAGAAATGAAATAACATCCAGCTTCTTTGCTAAAGAATGCATATTTTAGATTGGGTTGTAAAACTATTGTGTGATGGTTTTTACTTAATATTTTTTAAAGAAAGAAATTTATCTTAAATAAAAATATAAAAACGAATAACTCAACAATGCCTGATAAGAAATAACAAGACTACTTCACTTCCATTGCAAAAAGAAGTGATGATTTTGTAGTTCGTAATAATTCTTAATAAAAACAATTTATGTTCAATCGAGGGATTGATTATAGATTATAATAATATTTTTCGAAAGCTAAATGACTGAAAGAAAATGTCTCTAGTAAGTATTGTAGCTATGATGTAAAGTAAGTATTGTATCTATGTATACTTTTTAAAATTGTTAAGTAAACAATTAAAAATGTAAGCTTTTTTTGGAATCGAATGTTAAAGTAATAGCATTTTTTTTTACTTTTAAATTACTTACTTTTTTTTAGAATAATATACTTACTCAAGTATCTTATACGGTATGTGATATAGACATTTTTAATATTTTATTTCCCACACGTATTATTGTTTCCATTAAATGATAATTCAATTTTCTATCATTATAAATTAAGGTTGAATAACGCTAAGAAAATATATCTATTTTGCGTTAATACTCTTAAAGCATATCTTTTATTTATTCAATATATTAAACAGATGATTCTTTTGAAGGAAAAAAATTAATAAATACAGTAAAGACAACACAACCCACCCTATTTTCTAAAAATACCATTTTTTACACGCATTACTTAATCTATTCCATGACATAAAACCATTCTTTTCTTTTTGAAAAACACAGATTTTATTGAAACGTAATGCTTGGGGCGAAGGTAAGAAAATAAAACTAACGAATTTTAGCGAAAAAATATGCCAATGTGACATCTATCCACATATTTAACTGTCACTTTTAGAGATACATCATATTTCTGTCACGGCAATTCTTCATTCTTCGCTGAAAGCCATGCAAAAGTTTTTTTCGAATAGCGCGACGTCAAGCGTTGTAGGGGTATGCAAGAGAGAGCTCAACAAGAATAAAAGTTAGAACCTCCTCCGTTTAAGAATTGTCGGTTCTGAGGAATGGCTGCATATTTGGAAGGATTCCAGCATTTAAATCTGCAGTTGTAAAAACTATGTTTCATTGATTCTTTTATTTTGGTTTTAGAGCTATTTATAGATGTATTTAGGAGAAAGAGTTCTCCGTGTTTATTCAAATGAATGGTTTGTCTATTTCAATGTCTATTATCATTTAGTAATTGGAATTTCATTTTCTCTTTTGAATCCTTCTTTCAAAGCATTTTTACCCACTAATTTGAAAACGATTTGCGGTACTCTGTGTTAATTGAAAACTGCTACTTAAATAGTACTTTTTACCTAATGTTTTGTGTAAATTAAAATCGTAATGTTATTACCTTTAGAAATATATTAATTGAAAAGCAATAGTATTCCGTGTGAGATTCTATGATTTGAGATTATGTATTAATAGAAAAAAGCTATTGCAATGAGCAGATTTTATTCAATGGTTTACATAAATTAAAATCATTATGGTGTTATCTTTAAAATAATATTTATAGAATTACGAAGGTTTTTTTTATGTGAGAATCTGTGTTTGTTTATTTAGTTAGAAAATGTACATATAACATGTAGGTAAAATGTGTATGCTTAAGTAAAATTGAAAAGGAAGAACTTAAACAGATTATTTTAAGGATTAAATTCCTTTTAAAATCTATTAAATTCTATTTTATATTTCCGCACTTAATTTATAATTAAGTGCGGTTAAAAACTAAAACAAAAAATTAAATTTAAAATTAAAAATTTTAGTAATTTGTCTATTCAACGCATATTTTGTCTGTTGAATATTGTGTATTTATTTAAGATATACCGAGTGTTAAGCAATCGATTGTCTACTTTGTGAACCCGGCTAACAAATATCAGTATTCAGAATGCCGGGTAATACATAAACTTTTAACCTTGTTTATTGAACCACCCCGGTTAAAAATAAAATTTTACACTTTCGGGTGACGAAAAGGGTCGAGTAAAAGATTTTCTAAGAAATTTTTGTACCCAGTACGCGTAACTTTTTTAATATATATCTTTTACGATTATTTACTGAATATTAAAATTTGTTCACTTGCTCAAAAACGTGATTACGTTCTCTAGAGGTGAAATACGTGCTAATTTATAATTACTGCAATATATTTTGAAACTTTGTTTTTTACTATATTTCAATATATAGATGATTTGTAATAGCAGTAACCAATTTGCATAAATTTATCTTTATTTTAAATTAAGAATGCATAGAAAAGTCACCAAATTTAAATAAAAATACTAAAACTACTGTTAATAAAAATCAATCTGTGTGCATATTTACAAAAAGTGGTAAGCTGTAAAAATACATACAATCATTTATCTACCATAGCTGCATTTATCAAGAGTAATTCAGCATCCAAAAATTTAACAAGATTTTGAATGATTGAATTTTATGTGATTCGAATATTTTGCTGATTTTATTAAATAATTTATAATTTTAAAAAAACGAGAAATTGCAAAATATGTAGAAATTGTACAAATAATTTCGAGCACTAATAGTCTTTTCTCGCACATTAATTTCATAGTCATAATTAATTAAAAAAATTTTTGAACTTAAATTTAAGTTTTTTCTACTTACTATGTTTGTAAATCGTCTAAAAAATAATTACTTTTTTTTTTAAAAAAATGGAACTAAAATAATTTTCTAGAGACTTTTTTTCAAATATTACAACAATAAACCGTTAAAATACAATGTAAAAATAAATACTTTATACAAGTTGAGTGAACTGAATTAATAGATCAAACAATAAATTATTAGATAAAACTGAACGGAGTAAAGTTCTGGTAAAATTACCGTACTAAATGGTAAAAGCATTTCCCCCCCCCCAAAAAAAATGATTCTGGTAATAGAATCAAAATAAATGTTATTCAAACTATTCACTTGTTAACGGTTTCCGTTCATATGGTAACGGTTTAACGGAAATTATGGTTTTAAAAATTATAGTTCTTATTAACACACATTTAGTAAAAAAGAAAAACTGATAAGAAAATTTCAAGAATAAATGACTTACATGCCATGCACTTAGGTGTCAAGATAAAATTACAACAATTACCAAATTTTAACAAATATTGTAAAACAATATCATATTGTTAATTTTATCATACCAAATCATTAGCAATAATCATTACTAAGGAATACGAAGGGGGTTCGGTTAAAATTACGTACTATTTCACTGTAATTAAAAAAGTGCTTGGAATCAAACAACTTTAAAGTATAAATTTGGTGACGTAAATCACGTGTGACACCACGTAATGTTATTCATTAAAATTTATCTCACGTAGCTGATATAAAATGAATAAGTATTAAAATACGCGCAATAAACTTTTTTTTTTATCAAATGGAGTTATAAGCTAGCAATTATCACTGATGTTATCTTTAAAATATGTGATCAATTGAATTGTTGAAACTAGAACAAGGGCTAATGCTTAACCAATCAGAAAATTCTATTTCATTTTTCACAGTTCTCGAAGAGTTCGNAGCGAAAAAATATGCCAATGTGACATCTATCCACATATTTAACTGTCACTTTTAGAGATACATCATATTTCTGTCACGGCAATTCTTCATTCTTCGCTGAAAGCCATGCAAAAGTTTTTTTCGAATAGCGCGACGTCAAGCGTTGTAGGGGTATGCAAGAGAGAGCTCAACAAGAATAAAAGTTAGAACCTCCTCCGTTTAAGAATTGTCGGTTCTGAGGAATGGCTGCATATTTGGAAGGATTCCAGCATTTAAATCTGCAGTTGTAAAAACTATGTTTCATTGATTCTTTTATTTTGGTTTTAGAGCTATTTATAGATGTATTTAGGAGAAAGAGTTCTCCGTGTTTATTCAAATGAATGGTTTGTCTATTTCAATGTCTATTATCATTTAGTAATTGGAATTTCATTTTCTCTTTTGACTCCTTCTTTTCAAGCATTTTTACCCACTAATTTGAAAACGATTTGCGGTACTCTGTTTTAATTGAAAACAGCTATTTAAAGAGCACTTTTTACTTAAAGTTTTGTGTAAATTAAAATCGTAATGTTATTACCTTTAGAAATATATTAATTGAAACGCAATAGTTTTCAGTGTGAGATTCTATGATTTGAGATTATGTATTAATAGAAAAAAGCTATTGCAATGAGCAGATTTTATTCAATGGCTTATATAAATTAAAATCATAATGGTGTTATCTTTAAAAATATATTTATAGAATTACGAAGGGTTTTTTTTTATGTGAGATTCTGTGTTTGTTTATTTAGTTAGAAAATGTACATATAATATGTAGGTAAAATGTGTATGCGTAAGTAAAATTGAAAAGGAAGAACTCAAACAGATAATTTTAAAGATTAAATTTTCTAAGTGCGGTTAAAAACTAAAACAAAAAATTAAACTTAAAAATTAAAAATTTTAGTAATTTTTCTATTCATCGCATATTTTGTCTGTTGAATATTGTGTATTTATTTAAGATATACCGAGTGTTAAGCAATCGATTGTCTACTTTGTGGACCCGGCTAACAAATATCAGTATTCAGAATGCCGGGTAATACGTAAAATTTTAACCTTGCTTATTGCACCACCCCGGCAAAAAATAAAATTTTACACTTTCGGGTGTCGAAAAGGGTCGGGTAAAAGATTTTTGGACCCGGTACGCGTAACTTTTTAAATGTATATCTTTTACGATTATTTGCTGAATATTAAAATCTGTTCACCTGCTCAAAAACGTGATTACGTTCTCTAGAGGTGAAATGCGTGCTAATTTATAATTTCTGCATTATATTTTGTAACTTTGTTTTGCACTATATTTCAATATATAGATGATTTGTAATAGCAGTAACAAATTTGCATAAATTTATCTTTATTTGAAATTAAGGATGCATAGAAAAGTCGCCAAATTTAAATAAAAATACTATAACTACTGTTTTAGTATTTTTAGTATTTTTATCTTTATTTAAAATTAAGGATGCATAGAAAAGTCGCCAAATTTAAATAAAAATACTTAAACTACTGTTAATAAAAATCAATATGTGTACATATTTACAAAAAGCGGTAAGGTGTAAAAACATATACAATCTATTGTCTACCATGGCTGCATTAATGAAGAGTAATTCAATGTCCAAAAATTTATTAAGATTACGAATGATTGAATTTTATGTGATTCCAATATTTTGCTGATTTTATTTAAAATTTTTTAATTTAAAAAAAAAACGAAAAATCACAAAATATGTAGAAGTTGTACATTTAATTTTGTACACTAATGGTCTTTTCTCGCACATTAATTTCGTAGTCATAAATAATTAAAAACATTTTAGGACTTAAATTTAAGTTTTTTCTACTTACTATGTTTATAAATCGTCTAAAAAATAATAACTTAGTTTTTAAAAAATAAAACTTAAATTTACAGAGAGAGAGAGAGAAATTATAAGTTACTTTAAATTATGTTTACATAATAAAATGTCGTCAGGATATACTTTCAATGAAATATTCTTCAGTTTTTTAGAAGTGCCGAAAAAGTGTTTAAAAGTGTCACAATACAAATGATATACACAGAAATATTTTTTTCTTCAGATAACGAATGAAATATAAACACTTTCGTCAAAACTCCAAAATATCAACGAAACTGGAAACAGTTCAAGTGTGTTGATAAAAAAATGAGGTCAAAACTTTTCTTAAAGTTAATGTTCTCATTTCTATTTTTGTTACACTTGTAGCTAAAACGCCGAGCGTTACACGTTTATTTCCGACAAACATCTTCAATGGCGAAGCTTTCTCTCTCGTTAAGACCATAAACAAACATAAGATTTAAAATCCTTGAACGTGCGTAAATTTCCAGTATTGCATATTGGTTTTGAATACGATTTGCAATCCCTTACCTTTTCATTGCTAAAGTTTACTGTTAAGTAATTAATATAGTCCTAATTTTATATTACCATTAGTAACTATAATTTACTACGGAAACCTTGATGAACTGTCCTAAGAGGATAGGGTATATTCTGTGCTATCTGTTCAAAAAGCAAGTCAAAAAGCACAAATGAATGTATATAAATGGACATACTAATGTTCCGGTTCTGCAAGCAAGAATTTGTTTCAGTTCAAAGCTCCAAATGATAGATTAAAGAGACAAACGTGTGTAAAGAGGTTTAATAGATATATGAGCAGAGAAACATGTTTGACCAAGAAAATGTAAGAAAGGTCATAAGAAATAGATGTAAGTGGTTAGTGAGATGTCCAGGGTGTAAAAGATTAAATTAAAATGGATTTTGGAATATTAGAAAATGGTAGGAAACTAGAAATTAATCTAAAATAATAAAAAATTTTGAAATTTTTAAAGATTCCCATAAATTAAGTTCGGTAGATGAAATGCAGTGTTGAACGTTTTGAAAATAAAACTTAAGCCTGTGATTAGAATCCGAAGTATGCAGAGCGATGGTAGTCCAATTAATGTCTTGATTTGGGACATATATTTCGTGTTCTTCAAATCGATATTTAAGTATACGTTTAGTTTGATTGATATACGGAAGACCACATTGACAGGAAATTCGATAAACACCCCAACTATTAATATCACCAACCTTAAAGACCATATTGCTGATAATAATAGCTGAAGCATTTATCAAATTTCGTAGTTTAGCGTATGTGATTTGACTTATCATTAATACTAAGTTTTACTTTTTATATTATGATATGTTTTTTAAGATTAAATCATGATCAAATAAATGTTATGAGAATTTATAAAATGAAAAATAAATAAATTCTTTGTTTTATTTTAATAAGTAGCCTTTCTTAATTTTCAGAAAAATAACAGAAAATTAAATATAGTCGTATTCGATTATTTTAAAGTAGCTCTCATCAATTTTAATTACCAATAATGTGCATTTTTTTATTCACACAAGCATTACATTTAAAAACATCTAAGTTTTGGGGAAAATGTGTCACGGAAGTTTGTTTCTACTACTGTATTACAATTTAAAAGTTTGAGTGGTATGAAATACTCAATTTTTTTTTATTTCAGTTGGTCAATTTACAGTTTAATTCAAAACATGTTCTAGACAGGTAGTTTGTAAAGATGAGTTTGGATTCTTTTTCAGGAACTCTAACCGCGCTCATGCTAAAAATTATAGGTCATGGTCACTTCATAGTACGAAATATCATCATAAATAGATAATAGATAGAAATCAATAAAAGTAGTTTTAGACAACTTTTTAATACTAATTCGATAAATCCTTTTTTCTTTAATCAAATAAGCTTTGCACCGTTTGCATACCGTCTAAATTCCTACACAACTTTAATACTGAGCATGGAACTCCGTTAGCGTCAGATAATGTCCTTTACATGAAATAAAAAAAATCAATTGCGAAAAAAATGCGTTAAAGAATTAGACCAAACATTTAATGGATTTTGAGCAAACAAAAAAATAAAAACTGTGGAGCATAGTAAAAAAGCTCCATAGTTTTTATTTATTTCTTTTTTTTTGTTAGCTCAAAATCTATTCAATGTCTAGTCTAATTTTTAACAAGTGTTTGTCACATTTGATAAAGTTAACAGTATTGATTGGTTAAATAACCTTATAAAATTCACAATATTTAACCTAATCTAACTTAACCTTCACATTCTGTTTAGTTTAATCTAATTTCACCTTAATCTAACTTAAGGGCGTCTGCGCAAATTTCACGAAAAATTCGGTTTTTAATGCACTTTTTTCGCATATCGCAGCTGAGGCGTGTGACTCTTTTCTGTTCCTATTTTCAACACTTTCCCACGTCATGGAAGGCACCAACAAGAAGTAAACTGTATTTTTTATTTTTAACCGAGGTTTTGTTTTGCGTTGTTGGTTGATCGTAAAATTTACGACACGTGCTTAGTCGTGGGTGAAAATTCGAAAAATATTTCTTTTCCAAGTGTTTTGAATTTTTAAGTTGATAATTAGCGCGTATTATTTTGATTTGTGTAAAGTCGAATCTATAATTTTTATACCAGTTTTCATGGCTAAAAAAATATAAATTTAAAATCAGCCGATTTTTCCCGCACTCTTCGAGAATTGTCTAATGAAGATAAAGAAAAGAACGAAACATTTGTATATTAGATTGATAGTTATAATTTTTCTATTATTAGGGGAGAGTGGGGTCAATTGTAACAGGGTATGATTGTAACAGAGCAAAAACTTCAAGTGTCGGGTTCTAGATTTGGTTCCTAGGTGGCGCACAAAGTGTAATTAATAAATCTACATGTACACCCCTGCTGGCAAAATTTTTTATGTACTTTTGAAAGAGTTTGATTGCANATCAGCCGATTTTTTCCGCTCTCTTCGAGAATTGTCTGATGAAGATAAAGAAAAGAAAGAAACATTTGTATTTGAGATTGATAGTTATAATTTTTCTATAATTACTCTACTCTACTCAGTTTTTATGATTACTAGTCTATTATTTTCATTCCTTTCTAATTTTTAGAAATAAATAAAAATATTAAAATTAGAGTTTTTGTAACTATTCACTTATTTTCATAAAAACTATTTGTAAATATTCACTAATTTTCTTTAGATTAATTTCTAGTTAGTTTTTGTAACTATTTACTTATTTTCTTAAAAACTATTTGTATATATTCACTAATTTTCTTTAGATTAATTTCAAGTTTGTTTTTGTAGCTATTCACTTATTTTGTTTCACAGAAGTAAAATTCCTTGTAGAAATAATGTTAAACTTACTTTTTTCCTACCAAGGTTTCCATTTTTATTTGCTTGGGCTCGCCGTTTACGAATATTAAAACTATCAATGTCTCAAAATTAGAGAGGAATCTGTTGTTTCTATTGTATTAACACCAATTTTCAACGGGTCAAATTCATTCATTTTTTAATGACATTGTTAATAAACAGTACTAAATTAAAATAAAATTAAATGTCGACTGTTATTACTGAAAAATATTACAATAACACAATGTTTAGATTTTTCTCTGATTTCTATCCACTATAACAATTTTTTAAATCAATATTAAGCATTAAATATCAACAACCGATTTTAAAATTAGAATCTAATGACAGCACCATATGCAATCCGCTACAGTTCCTCGTAAGGCGATCACGCCAGGGCGTTCCCTCACGTTTCCGTGATCAGGGAATCAGATTGAGATATTCGTGAACAAGGGCACACAATTTGCCCGGGTTTTCATTCCCGTGACTGACTTCATTCCCAGATTCAATTTTCTTCCTCAGCGGTATAATACGTGAAGCGACCTTTAGTAATGAAGGTAAAGTGATTTATCCAAATCTCCCAAGGCTTCAACCGTGTGCTGTCACGCTTTCTCTATCTCCCGTGTTTACTACCTCTGCTTCAAGACTGGAACAAAGAGTTACATTCATTGTGAGGACGACATTTTATCCTTGATAATGTTACAGGGATGTTCCGGAAATGTTGCAAGATGCTTGTTTGTTCTTTTTTTTCTTCTGTAGATTTTTTATGTGGATCGGGGAATAATGTGTTAATTATGATTCAATTTAAACCTGTCGTTTTCCTTCTATTTTCTTTTTTTTCAGATCAGCTTTTTTATAAATATAATGTGATGTGCAAACATTTCGTTTTTTTTCCTGTTTGTCTAAAATTAGATTGATTTAACCTTGTATTTACCTTGCTAGGTAACATAATTACAATAGAAGATTTTTTTTTTCATCTTCCTGAAAGATTTTTTTTAAAGTGTCGCAAATTGCATAAGAAAATGCCTTTATTTAGAAATTTTTCAGAAAGTTTAAGATAATAATTTATGTAAACAATAAATAAAAGAAATATTAAATATTTATCAAAAAAAATAAGTTATTACACTTATTAAAAATTATGGTCAAATGTGCTAAAATTTTCCATGTTTCTGGCTCTATGGGGACACCAAAAAGCTTGGTAATTTTTACCGAGGAAATGATTAATTGTTAATGATTTTGGGTGAAATTTACCATAAAATATAGTTTTATCTGTGATAAAATTTGATAAACATGGTAGAATTTGATAATTTTTTAATTATACATTAGAGCATGACATGAAAAGCATTTATTTGGTGATATTTACTTTTCAGTTTTGAATTTTTGTTTCAAAATGTGGGATAGTAAAAACTATAAATATGAGAAACAGAATTTTTAATAAAGCATTACCATTTCAACGGGAAAAATACGAAATGATTTTTTTTTAATACAATATATTTTTTTTTAAAAATTGAATTATGTTTTTTTCTTTTTCTTTTACCAAAAATGTCATTACCATGCTGTTCGGTAATTTTACCAGAATTTCATTTTCTTCGCGTATAAGGAATACATTTTTTACAATATATAACAATCATTTCAATAGAATTAAATTTTTACGGAAATGATATAGGAGAGAATGTACACTTTATTTCCGAAACAATTCTTTTAATTTATAAGAAAATGAAATAAATGATTCAATGAAATAATAATTACTCACGTTTCTGTGAGTCATTGGAGCTCCACATTGAAAGAATTAGTAAAGAAATATTGATTGTGTTTGAAGTTTTTTAAAGATAATAAAGAATTAATTGATAGGAAATAATGATTCAAAATCTTGAAAGAGACTAAGGCTATATAAAAGAGTATAGTCATTAAAATAAAAAAAAGAATAAAATCTTAAATGTTCAATAATCTAAGTTGCTTATATCAGTTAGTATAATTAAAAACAAAAACTAAACTATTTTTATTTTTTACCCAATTTAAAATAAGTATGAGTTAAGTCATAGAACTTTTTCCATAAATATAAATATTTACCATACTGCTCATTTAAATAGTACCTATTTTTATTCTATCTATTTTTATTACTCCTCGTGAAAGAATAATATATTTTTTGTACAATTTCTTGCTTTTTTTATAATATTATAAAATTTACCTTGAAAAAAAATGTTCTCCAGTTTCAAAGAGCTTTTCTATCACTTGTAAATGAGCATTAAATCTTGATTTTTCCTGAGAACAATGGTTACTTTACGTTTTCATCCATTGTGTGTTAGCAAAGTGTTTCATAAATTAGTCTGTTGAGTAAGATTTCAATTTTCACGTGATGTACACTAAACACATTCTGATGTCACTCTTAAAGCTTATTTTAACAGATTTTCATTTTTAACATTTTTACTGTAGTTAACAGCTAAAAAAATAATATTTTGAAATGTTCACTATTTCCTCATATATTATAGTATGAAAAACCATGTATTATAGTATGAAAAACCGTGTATTCAATTTTGTATTTTTTTTACCGTATGTGTAATTGTAAGAATTAAAATTTTGCAAACCCGGAATTTTCGTAAACCTTTAATACATGAACATAACAATTACTCACTGAGTGGTTTAAATATCGTATATTTCGGTGTTATTAACCAGAATTACGGACTTCTTTTACCTGAAATATAATTACCATACATTATTATAAATTCACCAGAATTTTTTTCTCTTAAAATTTTATAAGGCTTGAATGATTTTTTAAAATTAATTCATTTAAAAACTATCAAAAATATTGTAATTTCACGTTAAATCTCAATTTTCTAAAAGATTTCATATTTAAAATTTAAATAAATTGCATTATTTAAAATAAGTAACTTACCGACGCTTTTTTCTACTAATGAAACTACTTTTATTCATTCAGACGACTTTAAATTTAAAAAAAATCCTATTTCATTGATTTCAAATGAAACTTAATTTTTATAATAAAGCAACGAAGGAATTTTTAGCTTGCACAGTAAAATAATAAAAAGAATATCAGGACGAAGAAAACTCTGTGATTAAAATTTAGAATTGTTAGATAACATTAAAAAACAATTAGTTACGTTATCACGAAGTTCAGTAATCAAGTTATCCCGAGAATCCGATTAAAAACTAAATTAAATACACTTAAATAAAATTTCTCATCGTCTTATTAAAATAAATTTTATTTCTCATAAAAATAAATAACTACTTTTATTAAATAACATTTAATTTAAAAGCAAAGCTACTATATTAAAAACCAAAATTCCTTAAAATTTTTATTAAATTATCACCCTCAAGTAATTTGATGATGATTGGATTCTTATACAACAGCAGATACAATTTTTAACAACTATGAATATCATTAAAAGTTACTGAAATCATATTTCAAAAAGGATATCTAAAGGATCTGACAAAATCACGTTGATACCCACCAAAGTTCAAACGAAACTATAATTATCTCCACTTTCTAAAAACACTAAAAACTATCTGTCCGAATGGTAATTAATGAGACAAGGACATCATCGAAGACTCACTGACAGTTTACAGAGAGTAATGATTTATTCTCCAATAACGAAACATCAATACCTTTCTTTTAACAGTTTTATTAAAGTTGTAAAATATCTTTAACACCCAACGTTAGAAAAGTTTTACAAAATAAACTGAGATTAAATTTATGTGATCAAGACATTCTTAATTATCTCGAAAGAAAAGTTGCAAAATTTTTAAAAATTCATTAAAAACGTTTTCGTGCTTAAATTAGTAGTATAGTATGTAAATCATCTTTTAACGTTCTTAATGAGAAATGATTTATAATTAAATTGTTTACAAGATGCAATAAAAATAAAAATATTTTTGATACCTTTTAAAATTGTTATTGGTAGAAAGCTGCTAAGATCACGTTTTACTTAATAAAGGTAATTATTTATTTTCCGGAAACAGAGATAAACAATAAAAAAATAATTTTATTAATCGTTTGTTAAAATCTCATTAATTATGCTCATTGTTAAACAATTTTTCTGTATTAAACTTATTATTTAAAAAGTAGAAAATAACTTTTGACTCGCTATATTTTGTTCTTAAATGTCAGCCATTTTTTTTCCTTCATTATCTGTAACAAATTATTTAATTCATTAATACCATTCCATTTCTGATACATTGCTAAAAACAATTTCGGTGTCTCTGAGTAGCTAATTTATCTAAAAAGGTAGATTATTTATACTTTAAAATTAGGTCGGTGCAAAATATTGCCTAATAATTATTTGTTTTATTGCCTAATAATTATTTGAGCATTTTTTAAGCAATTATAGTAGTTTGGGTAATTTGAGTAATTTTTAACAAAATAAAATATTGATAGACTTGAAGACAGCATAATAAAATTAGTCCACTAATTTTATTTATTTCCATAACACCATTAAAATGGTAATGTTGAAGTCAAGATTGTATGTTTGCAACGAGTTAAAACTTACTCACTTTCTACTATTACGGTAGCAAAATGAGTTAACAGTATTATTCGAAAAAGGTTTAAATAAAAGTCATTTTCATTTATTTCTGGTATTTATACAATAAAACAAAAACCTGAATTGCTTTGTTATGAAAGCAATGTGTGTGCGATCACCACCTAAGTTATGTTTTCCCTTTACATTAGAAAAGCTATTACACCACTTTTAGAAATCCAGCCACTTACTTCAAAAGATTGTGAATTTTATTAACCACATATCTACCTTGCCCTTTTATTTTTCTACTTATAACTTATTATTAAAATCAACATTCACTCTTATTAAATTGTGGTAAAAGGTATTTAACTTCATTTAAATTTCTTGTTGCAAAAACTTGTTATAAGTTCGAAATTTATAAACTTATTTAACACTTCTAGCGCAGCTTCTGCTCCTGCCTTTCATAAAGAGCTTATAAATTAAATACGTGCATTAACATTAAATATGTGCATTTAACATTAAATATAATCATTTTACATTAAACATGTGCATTTACTATTACATTTGTGCATTTGCTTAAAACGACAAGCACTCTACAGCAACAATCTTATCTGCTATTATGAATTATCATTATTACTGATTTCTACGGTATTTCAAAAGCTTCATTGCTAGAAAAAGGCCATTTTTCTTAATTATATTCCATTATTTGTTACTAATTTTTACTATACTATTATCCTTACATTAATGATAATTTACTAAAATAATTTTGAAGATTCAGGATTGTATAATTAAAATGTATACAGAACACAGACTAAGAAAACAGTTGAATCAGTTTTTTTTCAATTATAAGATAAAGTAAACAGATATACTATTTTTTTTTTTTTTTTTACGTTTTTGCTATAGATAATGCATAAATGTGTGCTTTAAAACACATTTTCTCGATTGATGAAGAAGTTGCTTTTCGAACTCGAAACACTACATCAGAGAGTCTCTGTGATCAGTATTACCTTTTCTAATGCTACACGTTAGAGTAAGATACATTTAAAATTTATTAAATTAACATATTTTAAAGTAAAATATTAAAAATAGGTTTTTACAAAAAAAAAAAATATTTGAATATTATAAAAATATTGAGTAAAAATTGTTTTTAACAGGTCAGTTTAAACATTTACTCTAGATAAAAAAATATAGTTTAGACAGAATTTAGTGCGCCTTTTTCTCATTCATTACTCAACAACACAAATTTACGTCAAAATGCGCCTAGAATCACTTTAGACTCGTGGTGGCTTAGATAATAGAGCTTCCGCCTTCCTATAAAGTGAGCCGAGTTCAAATTTCTGATTTGGCTGGTAGATACAATTCCGTATTCGGCTCGCACCAGCCATAGTGCTGACATACAATATCCTCAGTAGTAGATGGATCATGGTTTAGCGTCCCCTTGTCCCCAGGCTAACCGTTGGAGAGCTTCAGGGTTTTCCTTTCCACGTAAAAAAATGCGGGTTAGCTCCATCAGAAAGTCCTCCAAGAATTCGAATTTTCTCCCAATACTTGAAGCAAGAGTTCTTTTGTCCCCTTGATTGCATTCAAAATTGCAAGGCTATGAAGTAGAATATTAGTAGTTGTAAACCCAAAAATTACCTGTTCAACGACGGTTATAAAATAAAATATAATCCAAAAATGCTGATCAAAGCCATATAAAACTTCTCAATAAATATGTGCTTATAGAAATCAATTAAGAAATGTAATGTGCCAGATGTATTGTAGCAGAATTTTGGATGGACAATTTAAGAAATATTTCCTTAATTTACATTTTTCGTATATATTTTTACTGTCATTAATGATTTAAAATACCAATTGCTAAGTGTTAAATTGTAAGTGCCCTACAAGCTTAAATGACGAAGCGACTTTGCATCGATAATGCATTTGGTCTCTCAAGTTACTAAATACATCGTACAGGAAAAGTTAGAGACCTTTTGAATTGGACAATTTGATAGATCTTCAAAGTAATCAGAGAGGACGTTATAATTATTTATGTTAAATGAATTGTTTATGTTAATATTGAGAACACGGACAAATGATACTTGAAAGTTAAACACCACTTCCACTTATTTAAAATGGAAGAAAGTTTGAAACGATTTGAGCTTTCGAACACAATACTCATCGTCTGGACGACCCTACGTCAATCAGGTGAACCAGAAAAAAAAAAGATTATTAACTTTTCCGTTTCCACTCACGTGGTTTCACCTTTGCGTAATGAGATCATGTGATCGAAATACGTTGAACTTTCTGCATTTCAACTTTAAAGAAAACGAAGTTTTTTTCAAGCATAATTATTTATTCAGCTTTCTGAAAATTACTCGTTTGTAAGCCATAAATAATCCTTATTGTTTACCTACAACAGTTATTTTAAACAGTTTTAAGCTAGTTAACTGGCATAATATAATTTACTGTTTATTCATTAATTAAGCATCAGTACTTAGTCTTAACTTTCCAATTTCTTAAAAATATATTCAAAATGGGATAAAAGTATCAGCTTCACTGGAAAATAATTTAAAGACGATGAGTTGTCATATCTTTTGAATTATTTTCATAGAAATGAAGTTTTAACATAAATTTCTTAAATTAGAAAAGATTAGTCAAAGTGAAATTCAGTTTTCCCAGTCCTTAGCGCAAGGAGTTAAGTGTATCATAATTACGAAATGATGCATAACAACGCTTTAAAAATGTAATTTTAATTCTACATGGTTGATCCCAGGGTAACTATTAAATTTGTAAATGTTATTACAGTTTTCGAAGCATGATATTTCACTAAGTTATGAAGCTCTTTAATTTATGGAATGTATGTTATCTTGTTTTACTTGTTTGGTGACATTTTATTCTAACTGTATATTTCAAGATTCTGAAAATGTTTCGAGTTGATCTTCATTTCTTATCTCTAGAAAAGGATTTTATTTAACATGTTAGATACTTCCACAACATTCATTTTCTATTATGCCATTATTAAAATCGCTGCTGGCAGAAATTTACACATAATTTATTTATAAGGTTTAATAGAAAACTTGTACGATTCTTGTGTTTGGTTTTAAGATCTCTTATTTCCGTGTTGTATTTCAAATAAAGTTCATTATTCATTTAAAATATGTACATACATTATGCATAAATAAATTTTATTTGGTTTGGGTTATTCTCGCTGTACTAAACATAGGTTTATGATGCAATTGATATTGATTGATACCAGCATAAATAATTATAAAATTTTTTATTGAATCGTTGGTCTCTGAAAATATATTTATCTATAACGTAAAGCAAAATGACAAAGAATAATTTATTTAATAAAATAATGGTTTACTTGGTAATAGAATTTTAGATAAACTAGACTCGATAACATTGGGGAAATTTTTTTTCTTTTGAATGACATTTTTTAACAGATCGCAGATATATTCGAATCATATATTCGTAGATATACTCGAATCATCGTAGATATATTCGAATCGATATATATTCGAGCTGTAGTTATTTTTTAATTATAATTTCAGTCTATTTTTTGTCAAAATGTACAAGTTTGAAAACGTTATATATAATAGAGGATCAAAGAAATATTACGACACACTTCTAGGGATGTTAGGGCACATCATCAGGATAAAAACTGAATTAGAGTCCAAACCCGGATATGTCATCATAAGCCGCTAGGGGTGCTTCCCTATCATCAACTGTTTATTCGTTTGCTTCTGAGCTGGCCACAGTAACAAAGCGTCCGGAGCAGCGTACAACATTTCCAAGCATGGGTTCCTATGTAATTTTAATCCTGATGTGCCTCAACTTAATAGAGGTATGCTTCAACATTTACGTAAAACTTGACAAAAATAGACTAAAAATCCCCTTTTAAAAGAAATCTGTATATTTAGGAGCAAAACTAATTTCAGTTTTAAAATACTCATGCCGAATTGGGAAAGGACAAGTATTTGTTGAAATGCAACAAAATATTTGTTCCACATTGTAATCAAATATCAGCTGATCAGAGATATTTGTATTCGCATTTAAAAGGTTGATTTTGCGTAAATGGACAATCAAAAATTACAATTTTACTATGCTACTTTCTTACATAGTTTTAGACATCTTTATGTGTTCACATATAAGACTTATATATTTCAGGCATATATATATATTTAAACAAATAGTTTGTTTTTCTTTTGACAAAGTTAAAAAAAATATAAAATTTAATGTGGCGCATGTGATATAAAACTGAGAAACTATCAAGTACATTTTTGAATTGCGAGTATTATAATTTATAGCTGCATGCATTTCAGAAAATATGTCGCTTAAGAAATGAATAATGTTGCTTATATTTGCTGTTTTACAGATTTATGTCAGTTATTTGTATTTTTTTTTCAGTTTGATTTAATAGAATAATGAATAAATTTCTATTATTGATATTGCGGTTCCGTTATGACTGAGTGGTTAATGCACTGAACTGTCATAGTAAAGAACTGGGTTTCAATCACTAGTGTGGCTTGAAGCCAACCCATCTCTAAATTGTTGTTTACCAGCTTATATGGGATTCAAAGGTGGTTTGTTCACAATACTAACCACATTCCTGCAATTATGCAGTTGGTTACAAAGTTGGGGAGCCATAAATTCCGTAAACCACCACAACTATCTATATCGGACATGTTTCACTGTTTTTTTGCAAGATTTTTTTCTATATCTATTTTTTTTTCTTTTTACGTAATTTTCGTATATTTTGTATCAAATATTTGTTTCGTATATTTGTATCGAAATTGAAACCGTTCATTAGAACGGTTTCAATTTCTTTTTAAGTCAGAGCCATTTTGTTTTGATTGCGTGAGGAAGTAGTCAAAAAACCATAGCTGAAAAAAAATGTTGTTGTCTGCTAATCGCTCGGCTAATCGTAACGTGCCATTTCTTTACAAAAGAAATAAATAAGAGAATTTTGAAAATACATTATTATTTTTAATTTCATTTTTTCCTCCTCCAAACGATTACAATTATCTCGTTTTTAAAAAATAGGAGGTCGAGAATGCATTCAAATCTATTCAAGTTGTATGCAATGCTGACCATATTGTCACAACCCTGCCGTTGGTCACTGCAGACAATTTCTGAATACCAAGGCGCAAAATTTCACACTGTCCTGCTCCACCCTACAGAAGCTCTGTTGACGATATATTGCTTTTTTTAAATCTAAAATCAGTTTGTTAATTAATCAGACATCAAATAATGATAAAAATCAGATTAAAAATATACTAAAGCGGTGCCATAAATCAATGTATATTCTATTTCTTCATGAACGGCATTTTTTTTTCAATAGCAACTTGCTAAAAGAATTAAGGCAGTTTTGAGACACGTTAAAGAGTTTCTTTGTCAATGATTCCAATTAATAAATTGATCATTGAAAGAAAAACTACCTCTCATTATAGATTAAAAATTTCAATTATTGCTATATTTATAGGAGATAATTTTATTAGGGAAATAAAAAACCAATAAATGAAGCAATATTATCATTGTAACATTTTCACATGAACACAGAATTCTTAATATTAATCTATGGAATTAGAATATTTGGCAAGTAAATGCAGAAGTAACTTTCCCTAAAATCAATTTACGTTATTTCGCTGTAACCGTATCTCCAAGGGTGCAAATGGAGACATAGAAACATTCTCTTGTACATAATAAGTATATGCAAAGCAGAGAAATGAGGAAAATGCATGGGTGCCAGATGGAATTCTGAATACTATGTTAGTCTCATGAGTTACTGTGGTTTCCACGCATTTATATTATTCGAATGCCTGCTTTAAATCAGTCAAAGTCTGGCGTAACAAACATTCCGCCAAGGAGGTGAGAGAAAATGCGTGTGGGACGATGTATTTACCTTGACAGTGATTCTGAGTACCTAAGTAGGAAATACGATTTGGCGAGTTTTAGAATTTTCGGCAGACGACATCATGCAAATTAGTAAGAGCACGTGGCATGCACTAGCGAGTTGGGTTAGGGAGACAAGAGTTTAGCTCATTTTGTCAGGAGAATAAACAAGGTTGTTTCATTGTTTAGAAGGGTCGAAAACAAGACAATGTGAAGATCGAAAATTAGATTATTTTTAGCTTAAGGGTGAATGACATTTTTAACTCATTCGAATAGACTTGGACTCTAAAAATACTCGGCTTACGACAGCTATACAATATATCCTTTTAATTAAGAGAGTAAATGTCGTAAATATAATAATGCATATATACTGCTATTAAATACTTTAAGAATATTTTTAATAATCTGTTTGTCTATTACCAACACTTACTTTCCAGATAGGTTTATTAAATCTTACCTTGAAATCTTAACATCGCGGGATAATACTATAGAAACAAGTTTACATCTCCTATGTTTGCATAGCCTAATAGTTTCTGATTGAAACATAATCCTAAGAACACAAATTTGTAGCAACGATTTTTAGCTTAAGGGTGAATGACATTTTTAACTCATTCGAATAGACTTGGACTCTAAAAATACTCGGCTTACGACAGCTATACAATATATCCTTTTAATTAAGAGAGTAAATGTCGTAAATATAATAATGCATATATACCGCCATTAAATACTTTAAAAATGTTTTTAACAATCTGTCTGTCTATTACCAACACTTACTCTCCAGATAGATTTATTGAATCTAATCTTGAAGATCTTAACATCGCGGGATAATATTATAGAAACAAGTTTACATCTCCTATGTTTGCATAGCCTAATAGTTTCTGATTGAAACATAATCCTAAGAACACACATTTGTAGCAACGATTAAAGCTCTCCTATTTTTAGCAAAGTCAAATTTTTCTTGTAAATATATTTTACATTAATACCAAGATAGAAGTTATTATCTCTCTTTCCTATGGTTGCAAAGCTTAATTTTTCCTGTAAAAACATTTTTCAACAATTCTAATATTACAGAAGTTAGTATATCTATTTTACGGTAGCAAAGCTTAATTTTTCTTGTAAAAACATTTTCCAACAACACTTATTATAGTGGATAATATCTCTCTCTCTTTTGTTTGCAAAGCATATTTTATTGATATAAAATCATTTTCCAACACCACTAATATTATAACGGCAAGTGAATCTCTCCTATGGTTGCACAACTTCATTACATTTTTAGTTGAAATATTTTCGAATTAACACTAATATTATATCTGCTATCAATCTCCCTTATATTTTCAAAGCATAATTTTTCTCACAAAAATATTTTGTTAACAATACTAATATTACAGCAACAAACAAGTCTTTAATATGTTTCTAAAACTTAAAAATAAAATTAATCAAATGAAAGCAAATATTGAAACAAATAGTTTACGATTTTATATGATCAGTACTGTTTGATTACAACAAAGCTACTTACTTTTAAATTTGATTTTTCAATAATTTAAATAGTTCTGAAAAATTGCGTTTATTATGAATAAAGTCTAGAGAGTAAGCATAAATATCTTTGTTTAAAGTTTTCATAAATGAGACGATAATTCATAATAATCCTTTTGTTTAATAAAGAATTTAATACAAAAGAATCAACATATATATGTATATAAAGAGAAAGAGAGAGAGAGAGAGCTAATAAATTAAGGCATCAAAGTAGAACTAATTTTTCGTTCAAAAGTTGATTTAAAAATTCATTCATGACTATTTGCTTTTAACTTTAGGTTTCCTTTGATCTTTAATTCCGAATGTATAAATTGCCTCCTCTTATTGAAATTTGCAAAATTGAAAAGAAGCTCATTTAGCTAAAGTAGAAAAAAAGAAGTTTGTTCTCCGTCTTTAATTCTTTTATCGAATATGAAAATCAAATCACAAAAGATTAGCGGCAAAAAGAAACTCCGGAAAAGGAGTTTTAAATGTAACATTGTGTCTACAACCCTAACTTCAAACAAACTGTCCATTTCCTTTTTCATTTCCCCAAAAATTTCAGACGAGAAACTCATCCGAGGCAAACAATTGAAAATTTTTCTCGTTTGCAAAAATCCAGACATCCCTCTCCAGCACAAGAAGTGACCCACAGCAAATACAATCATTTTTATTTCCATCTGTAATTTAACTCCGACGTTGAAATTCCAATGGGAGAAAAATCCAATCAAATTCTTGGGTTGAAAGAATACTTAGACTTCGTTGAAGTGTGCGAAAAACGTTTACAGCCCTAAGGATTGGTAAATTGGGCATTTTGTTAATTAATCTCAGTTTTCATTAGCGGGTTCTAGGTAGGCATGGTTCTTTTTATCTTAACTTACTTTTTGGTGTTTCTTTTTTCTTCTTTTCTTTCAGAGAAAAGATTTTCTGAAAAGGTGTAAGATTTTTTTATTTTTAAGTTTTCCTTACAGCACTAGGGCTGCTTTGCATTTTCAATTCTTAAGTAATGATTTTGTAAAAAGAAACGAAGCTTGAACGCTGGTTTTGAAAAATAAGTAATCTACGTTAATAATAAAGTGCCTCAGAACCAATTATTTCATTAACTTTTTTTTTTTAAGTTGTTGGACAGGATTGTTAAAATGGGTTTATTTTTAAATAGAAATTTGTTGAAAAATAGCCGAGTTTAAATAGTTGGGTAAGAGTAGCTGGGCAAATTGTAGAGTTTTAATATTAGTTCTAAACTTTTATTATTTTTCTATAAATTATTTTGTAACGAAATATATTTTTTAATTGTTTTGATTGTTTATTAACGAAATATGTTTTTTAATAGATTTTTGTAAATGCGTATATAAAATTGGTCATTTGTCCTAAATAAATATTTTATTTTAATTTTATCTTAAGCACAGACTTGCCTATAAAAAAATTTCCTAAATTCAATAGTGAGATAAAAAAGGCTAGTTTAAATTATACTGATGTTATTCTATACATGAAGACTATACTGAAGTTAACATAAGTTAAGTTTCAGTTTAATGACTCATGCTTCAAACTGAAAGTAAACTAACCTTGCTTTCCATACAAGTGTAAAAACTATGTCCCATTTGTTATGCGGATTACATACAACTTAAAGTCCATTATTTCATAGACTTGCCAAACTAAGTGTTAATATTCTGAACTCTGTAACGATGGTTTGTACAGAATTCAACTGAAGTTTTTCTATGAGTTGTACACTGATAGAAATTTCTCGTAAAAAAAATAGGAAAATAACAATTTATTTAATTATTTTACCATATCCAAACAAAACAGTCAAATAACTAACCGTTAATAATATGATAGTCAAACTGGTTACTGTGAGAAAGCCCGTTTATAAACAGCTTTAACCTAATACGGTTCATCAACCGGAATTTTTTGCACCAACTAACAACAAAAACAGCAACCTAATAAAGAAACTGAGTTGCTTGCAGCTGGGTACTTATTATAACCGGAAGGGATAACTGTAAATCACGTGACCGACGGAACGGATGCTTAAGTCCCAGCGCTAACACTACAATATTTCCTTTATTCCCTTAAGAACATGAAGATTTTCTAGTGTCCTGCACTCCCCAATTTGTGACCCTGAACTTATAGAGTGCGATACTCTCCTTCATGCACCATAAAGCTGTGAAACTAGTGCCAATGCCCAATAAAATTTACAGTTTTGAAACCATGCTGGTTGTGAATGGTTAAAAACGGTATAGTTTTGTACTCCTGGTTTGTTTAACCATTCTAGTTGTAAACTGTTTTAAAAACCATTAATGAAAAAAAATGTTCTTTACCGCAAAGTTCACTATTAATTTTAGGGACAAGTTGTTGCTTGGTTTCGGTTAGATTTTGTATTGAGTTTTCCTATTTAGTTAATTTAGTTACAAGGTAATTATCTAGAGTCAAATGCTAAGACTAGAATATCAATGCCTTTTACTATAGATGACATCATCCCATCAATTCCTTGATTTTATTTGTACTTCAATACTTAAGTCATATCGTGCTTATTCATACTTTATCATTTTGGAGACTTCGAATTTCCATTGTGATTCGTTAAAGGGTAACGGTGTTTTTTCTTAATTAAGGCATTGTATTTTTATTAAATTTATTTTCAATTTTATAATAATTTTACTCTAAGGTTGCTTATATTTTTTGTAAGTAGCATGTGGTGTTAAGAATTTTTTTACTTTTAAAACTGCAAAGCGAGCTTCAATATTGAAATTTCCTTTTACACGTACTTATATGATTTATTTGTCTCTTTTGATTTAAAACTGTATCAATTCACATACATTGATCCAGAAAATTATTTGGCATTTTTAATATCGAAAAATGTGTTGTCTGATATTTTAAAATTCATATAAATAATCAAATTAAAGTCTTTCTTATCGTTAATTAAAGTTCTTCTTATCTTTATTAAATCAAATTAAAGTCTTTCTTTAAAGGTTTTTCCAATTAATATTGCATATCTTACTATGACTGTTACCATAGACAATTTTTCAATTTTTATAACAGAAAATATATTCTTAAAATTTATTTTTTTATCTTATTAAGTTTTGAATACAGGTTAAATTTAAATAAATTAATATCTCAATAAAACTGAATAATTTCTGAATGTAAAAAATATTTTATAATATATTACAAATATTTTATTAAAATATTTCATAATATAATATAGCAAACACTTTAAAATAATCATTTATTTATGAAGCCTTATTTAAAAAACCCGGAATTACAGCAAAAATGAGAATTTTTGATTGTGATTAAATTTCCTTTCTTTTTATAAGCAATGAATAAACTATTTTTATACAGATATGAATCCATAATAGTCTAATAAAAATCACTATTCAATTATTTAATAATAATAGTTTTTGATTATTTAGGCAATATTTTTCTTTTGTATCTTTATTTTGTAAAAAGCTTAAACAATATTTTTATTTTTTACCTTAACTTCTTTTTTTCGTATAAAATCCGTCCGTATTCTCGCGTGATTTCCTATGATTGTGTGTTTATGGGGTCATAAATTAGATTACACTCATCTCGTGGCAACGAGGAAGAACTTCGTGCAATGGCAACAACAAAATAAATTTTATTTTTCTTGGTATTGTTTTAGATCTTCACAACTTTTTATTTTTAAATCGATATTTTATTTTTACAATGTACGAAAGAATTATCTTTTGCAAATATCCCAAAATAAAGGAACAACTATATTTGAGATAAACATAGAAAACAATCTAGTTTGTCGAAAAAAATTATATTATATATATATATATATATATATATCAAATAACCACTCAAAAACATTTGGAAAAAGGAGGGGGAGAAAATATTTAAAACTACACTTACAATTAATTTGTAATTTATTTTTAATGATCAAAAATAAAGAAATAATCAGTCACTAAAAGAAAAAACAAACACT
>NC_092208.1:20949304-21011963 GCF_043381705.1 Parasteatoda tepidariorum | reverse complement strand
TGATGTATTCAAGAACAGTAAAACATAAAGTGAACCATTAAAAAAAACGTGTACCTGAAGTGAACATAAGAAAACATTAAAAGGTCACAGGTAAACGGAGGTCCCAAGTTAATATAGGTCAAAGAACCAATACAGTCGATGACAAATTGACAACAGGTAAGACAGAAGAGCAAGGCGTAATGAGCCAAGAAAATCTCAAATGTAAAACAAAAGGAGGTGAAGATGTAAAGTGGTAAAACAAACAATTATCAAATACAATTAAAAGGCGACGCTAAAATTTGCAAAGCAAGGAAAGGCAATGTAAATAAGCCAATTAAAAAGCACAATGTAGTGAATAAATAGATTAAAACAGAATTAAAAAACGAATGAGATAGATAAAACAACAAAACATTGTCAAAATCACGGGAAGCGTACAGGCGGGCAGCCCAACAACCGGGATTGAGTTTAGTTCGTGTACAGGCGGGCAGCCCAACAACCGGGATTGAGTTTAGTTCGTGTAGAGCGGATCCAAAATGTCATCAGGGGCGAGTACGTCCTCCAGGGTGCGTTTGATGATGTCTTTAATAATTTGCCTCTGTTTATTAGTCCTGCACCAAGATCTTATGTCGCCTCTTCTGTCAAAACTATTTCCCCTAATGGTTTCCAATTTTTGACAGTCAAGCATCAGATGTTTAATAGTCTGATAGTGACCGCAATATTTGCACGCGGAGGATTTTTGAAACATCCTAGCTTGGTGATCGCCAAATACACCATGGGAAGTTAAGAACTGATTAAAGTAAAAATCGCTGGATAAAAAACGTTCGTTAACTGTAGGTATCAAATAGTGTGTGTGTCTCCCGTTTGCAGAGCTGCTCCACCTGTCCTGCCATAAAATCCTACTGACCTGCCTCTGTCTATGTTTGACCTGGGGTTTTGTTATGGTGTAGTAAAAGTCCACTCCGCCCAATAAGGTGCCCTTTTTGGCTAAAATATCTGCTTCCTCGTTGCCAGGCTCCCCCGAGTGGGCTTTATTCCAATTGAATTTTTAATCCCACTTTTAATCGCGTTATTAATATGAAATATTCAGTTAATGCGTTTTTCTTAATTAATTAAAAGTATATAAAGCAGTTCCTCGAAACAAAGTAACGAGACTAGTTTGGTGTATATTAAGCATAGTATCTACTTTGTTACACGATGATGTGAAAGCGTGTGTGAGTTTCATTTAGTTAAAGGCAAAGAGCAAAATTTTCCGATTGAAACTTGGGTTCATAAATCATTAACGATCTAAAAATAATTAAAAAAAGAGTTTTGTATGTTGTACCTAAAACATAACTAAATCCTATAACTATTAAATCTCATAATTTGTTGCATAATTAATTATTGGGAGCTTACGTATTATTCTGTCGATCATTTTCACCAAATCTGAAAATAAATATAGAAATGGTTTACATTTAAGCATTATCTCATATTTTGCGTGCGATAAATTATATTTGTATTTTGTTGATTTCCTTATAATCAATTACTAGATTAAAATAAATTTTTAAAGATCTTTGGCGTGGTATTGGCGAAAATGGTATTCGGGAAAATACGTAAGTACGAGCTTCTTACGAATTATCCTTTATACAATTTTCGCCAAATAATTTTGTCAATAATTTTTTTTTATAGTTAAATTCTATTTTGATTTTCAAAAAACAGTTTTTTTGATCTTTCTAGTAACAAACTGTCATGCATTATGGCAACTTTTTTTTACTTCTATTAAAATTTTCTGAACTCGCAACAAGTAAAATTGCGTAGCACTGCATTTAATATTATAATGCTAAAAACTTGTTTTGAGTTCAGATTGTTTATTTATTTGTTTATTCATATTTGCTCAATTTTTAAAGGTAGATACAATTTAGAGAAATAGTGGTATAAATCAAGCAAATGGTATCTTAAATTGCACCAATTACAGCATGTGAAAACAATTACATTTCTGTACTTACTGCACAAATATTATCGCAAAAAAATATAAGTAACTGAATAACTGTGTTTTATGAATAAAATATTTTTGAAGTAATAGTCAATAATTTGGGACTAATAAAAATAAAAATGTGAAAAGTGATACGATTTATGCAATTCTCCTCTATTATTATTTTACATACAAGCTGTAAAATAGCTAGGAATTTACGAGTAAATTTTACTGCTAAAACTCAATATCTTTCAAACCCACACTAATTTCGTAATAAGGTTGAATTTTGTTGAAGATATTATTTAAAAAAAATTCTAAGGAAAAAAACATTCTATAATTTTTAATCTTCAAACTTTAAAAATATTTATCGAAATATTCTATGCATAATTAAACGAAAAACTGATATTTAATAAATACATGCGTTCATTATTAAATTCTTGGCATACAATTTATTCGAAAAAGCGTTTATAAAAAGTTAGTAAACAAAATTAAATGTTATATCTCAAGAGTAATGACTCGTAACACTCCATTTAAAATAAAATCTTATAAAGAACTATTATTCTATAGTATAGATATTCAAAAAAATTTTAAAAAAAATTTTAATCTATTTTTAGATTTTTATTAAAACACAAAAGCTGTAATTCTTTAAGAATAATATGCGTGAAGTTTCATAAATTATTGCGTTCAGTAGATAAATATCACGTTATAATTTTTAACAAAGCATGCTTCGTGCTTAAAGAGGAAAAATTAAAGATGCATGGTAAAACGGTTTTTTTGTATACAAATTTGCATTTGAAAGCACCTCGGAAGCGTTTCATTTCTTTTTCGGTCGAAACTCTGTTTTGAATTTGAAAAGCACTTGACGTATGTAATATTCAAAATATAATTCTTTTATGCCTTTTTAGCAGCTACTAAATTAATGTTTTTGTTTTATCCGAAGTATAGAAAAATTTTAATTGTACAAAAATATTGAGGTGTAAAAGAATGTTGTTTGCGGAGGAAAAAAAAAGGTTTATAAAAATAATTTTATGATAAGAAAATATGTTCATCGTTGTAAGTGACTTCTTTCCTTAATGAACATAAGACATCTAGTTCATTTTTTCACAAAAAAAAATATTTTTCATCTTTTAATTATATTTGTATGATGTTAACCATCAATATAAAATTTAAATTTATCTGATAAACGAAATAAATTTTTGGAAGAATATTGCTGCTAGAATATTGTTTCTGATGATGTACTGTTACAGTTTCCCTTTTAAGGAAGTTAATGTAAAGAGTTTTCCTGAGAGTGGTTTTTGAGGGTGCGGTGAAAAAGATTCTGGTTAAATTACCGTACTGTAAGGTAATGACACTTCTGTTAAATATATATATATATATATATATATATATATATATATATATATATATATATATATATATATATATATATATNCTTGGCCCCCAAATTCACCTGACCTTAATCCAATAGAGTATTTGTGGTCCTACTTGGAAAACCAAATTCGTGCTGCCACGCTACCCCCTCGCAATGTGAGGGAATTGCAGGACCAGTTGGTGAGCGTTTGGTACCAGATACCTCAGACTACCTATCAGCACCTTGTGGAATCAATGCCACTGCGGGTGCTAGCAGTTTTGAGAGCTAAAGGTGGTCCTACATGTTATTAGCAGGGTGGTCATAATGTAATGTCTCTTCGGTGTATATACTACGGTATTTAAACCATTCATTTGGTAATTTCTTCGTTCGGATGGTATTGGTTTACCTTTAATTCTAGTTTTCAAAATTATTATTACATTTAGTACACACATTTAGTAAAAATAGAAAACTTAAGAGTAAATTTAACCAAGTAAATTGTTTTTATTCCATGATCATGATTAAAGTATCATGAAAAATACTGCTTGGTATATTTTTTATGACTAAAATATCATTAAAAAAACAAATTTTATTATATTTACCACATTTTATTACACATTAATAAACCACATTTTATTGTTAATTTCATCATAATCATTGCCATTGAGTTTCGCTTTAAGTCAACCGAGATTTTGGTGTACTCATAGAGTCAGAAACATGGTCAATTTTACCATTATTTGGTAGTTTCGAATATATTGTTTTCTCAATGTTCAATACGATTTTTTAGATTTTGAATTCTTGCATTCTTAGTAGATAAGTTATGCAGATAGCACCCCCTTGTAATCATGGCATTTTTTTTTAAATGAAATTTAACCTCCCCAAATACTATTTGGAGAAAATTTGGTAAATTTAATAATACGTTTGTAAATTTATTTATTTGTATTATTGAAATGGAAGATTTTTATAAATACAATTTATGCAAAATTCGTTATGCAATGGTAAATATTGAAATTTCGTTCATGTGACATGTTCCAAGTGGTTAAAAACCTAGATATGCACTTTTCTTAGGAGAGATATCCTCTTGTCTTATTCTGCCGTTATATCATCTTTGAAATATTGCCAAATTACTTTGACGTGACTTATAAATTTTTTACTCTCGATAAGGGAAAATCTTTATATATATCACAAAATTTAGAAATTAACTTATTATTTGTTAAACACGTTATCTCGTATAATGGCTGAGTCTGAAAAGTGTTATAAATTGAAACCTCCAGGTAGGACCACCTCTATGTAGTGACCACCTTTATTTACGACCACTTTAGGGAGGCAATGCATTTTCCAAAGGTTTTGTGTTGAAGAAAACATTAAGAAGACACCATTAAAACCTCTCCCTGCGACGGGGCAAATATCTGATTCCAAATGCAGACACATAGAGAAACACGAAAAATTTAAAAAAAAAAATTAATACAACCGATAAATAAATTAAAATGCATTCAGAATATTTTGTATGAGGCTCCTATTTAGAAAGATCTTTTTGACAATTCACCCTCATGTTGAACTCAAAGTTCACTAAAGACTATGCTATCAATGTTTGCTTTCAGAGTTGAAAGTTAAATTAGAAAGAAAAAGCTATTTTAGAAAAAAAAAACAAGGATCTCAAACAAACAGACCTCTTCTTATCTTTCAAAGAAAGTTAGTTTGTCTGATATAAAATTAAATGCAAACTTAAACAAAACACATTATTATAATAGTTTCATAATTCATAATTAGTAAATTTGTTTGATAATAAGATGCTAATCAGATAGTTTAGGTAAACTAAAAATCCACTATTTAAGTATTATTCCGTAATTTCTGAAATAACTCACTGTAGTTATATTGTTTATCTAACTCCCGAAAATAGCAGATTTTAAACAAAAAATAGCAGATTATTTTCAAAATCTTCGAAAAATAGATTTATTACGAAATATTGAGGGTTAAACATAAAAAAATAGAATTTTTTTAATTGTATCAAGACCTTACGGGAAATGATATGATGCTTGAACGAAAGAGCAAAAGCTAAAAAAAACTGCCATCCATTTGTCAAAGCGATATTTTTCACTTATCTAAAACAATTAACAACATAATATAATTTACAAAGATAATAAATTTTATAAGAATATATTTTTTCAAAATCTTTGTAATATGATGACAGGATATTATTTTTTTATTATGACAGGACTGTTATTTTTTAATTTCTTTCAGTTCCTCATTAATAGCGATGATAAGATGCTAGTAAGATAGAAAGAAAACTAAAAAAAACAACTACTTCGTTAAAGATAAATTTTATCAGTATCTGATATAATTCAAAACAGTTATACATTCATAAAACTCACAAGTTTATTAAAAATATATTATTTTCTAATTGTATGAGTACCTCATTAATAGTAATGATAAGATTTAGTATGAAAGTAGGAAAATTAAAATAATAATAATAATAATAAAAATATAATTTTGCGAAAGGTTTATTATGTCAGTATCAGATATAATTCAAAGCAGTTATACTGCTTATTTAACTTACAGAATTTATTAAAAAAATAGTTGATTATTTCCTGTCTTTAAAAAATAACCTTATAATGATAAAATATAGCAATTTTGCATGGTATCAATACCTTACAGGTGATGATAGAATGCTAATAAGAAAGTATAGAAACTAAAAAATTACACTCCTTTGTTAAAAAGATATTTTTCAATCATCTGAAACACTTTAACAAAATTTTAGCGTACAAAAATCACAAAAGTTATAAACAAAATAGCATATTATTTACCAAAAGTCTTTATTTTATGATAACAGAGTATTACTATTTTTAAGACAATGATAGTATTTTTTTTTAATTTTATCAGTACCTTATCAGTAATGATGAGAAGATGCTAGTAAGAAATTTAAAAAAAAATAACAATAGTAAATTAAAAAAGCTTTTTTGCTAACGATTGATTTTGTCAGTATCTGATATAATTCAAAGCAGTTACATAGTTTATAGCAACTGCTTTGAATATCTTTAAGAGCAACTGCTTCAAAATATCTTTATTTTATGATAACAGAATATTATTATTTCAATGACGATAATAATTGTATCAGTACCTGGTCTATTGTATTACTGTGATGGTAAAATGCTAAAAAGCAAGTAAGAAAATTAAAAATGAACATAATTTTGATAAAGATTAATTTTTCGGTATCTTATATAAGTTGTTAAAAGTTTTAAAAATAGCATATTATTTGGTAAGAATCTTTATTTTGTTTTGCAAAGCCTTCGAAGAGCAGTCATAGAAAAACAAAATATAGGTCTTAAAATATCGGATATATTCTTTCATTGTATCAATATCTTATAGTGTTGATAAGATGCTTGCAAGAAAGAAAGAAAGCTAAAAATCCACCCTTTTGTTAAAGAGTCATTTTGCAGTCCTGATAAATACTCAGAATACCGATCACGTAAATCCATTTTGAAGATTAATGCTCTGTAACTGGAATCGGTCCACAGTCACGTGAATGCATCTCATTCTTTTTATTGGTCGGTTGGGACATGCTTTGTGTAACGGTTTTACAATTAGAGAAGTAAATTCTGACATATATGTTAATGGATATGGTAACAATGTGGAATAGTATATTTAAATCTAATGCTACAGTAAAAAGTAAACGTTGAAAGACACCTCCATTGAAACTTTTTATTCTAATTCCATTGTTTTTGGCACTCAGTGTTTGCATTTTTAGCAAACAGTATTTTGTTTTAAAAGTAAAAAATCAACTTTAGAAGCATTGTTTTTTATTTTAAAATCAAAAAGTTCACTTTTAATATTAATTTAATTAAATGCCAAATGCCAGAAAATGATTTTAGACATAAGACACCTTTTTCAAAGATATTTTTTTCATTATCTAAAATAATTGATAACAAACGATAGTTTACAAAAGTTAAAAATAGCATATTATTTGCAATAATTATTTTATGACAATTGTAATATTGGAAGTACCGTAAATGCATATTGGTTGGTTGAAACATACTTTGTGTAACGACTTTAATTAATGAAGTAGATTTTGACTTATATGTTAATGGATATGGTATAATGCTGACGAGTGTATTTAAATCTAATACAATAGTGAAAAATAAACTACGCCTTTATTACATTAAAACTAGTTATTTTAATGTCATTGTTTTCAGCACTTGAAACATGATTTTTTGTAAGGGTAAATAAAATTTAGAATCATTATTTTTTTGTTTAATATCAAAGTGCTTAGTTTTAAAAAGAATATAACGAAATGTCAAATTTAATAAAAATATTTTTAGATAAAATTATCAGTGTTATAATTTCCATTTAAATTATCGTAACACATGCTATCTGAAAAAAAAAATATTTTTTTGTATAAATCTATACATTTCAAATAAATATATAATGATTATATTTTTTCACCTTTTATATCTAATTCTATAGTGGAAAGTAAAGATTTAAAGACTCCTCTGTTACAGTAAAAATTGTTATTTTAATTCAATTGTTTTTAGCACTTCAAGCATTATTTTGTTTACAATTTAGTTGCTGTAAGGGAAAATAAAATTTAGTTACATTGTTTTTTATTTTAAAATCAAACTAATTTGCATTAAAATTAATTTAATTGAAAAACTAATTCCAAAAGAGGATTTTTAGACCATAGAAAAAAATTATAGATATTCTAGTTTTCATTTAAATGATCAGAACACATGCTTTTTGACAAAAACTATGTTTTTTTTATCTTTATTTTTGCATTTACGCCACGTATATTGGTCATAAAATTTTCTCTTAATAAATCTGAAAAAAAAACTAAGATTGATTATATAATTATCTAGAAAGCAGTATAATTATAACATATTTTAACCATTTTCTTATAAAAAATGATAACCTTTTCTTGAAATAATATAATTATTCTTGTGTAAATCCCTACTTCTTCCAGAATTAATATATAAAATAAATAATAAGCTAAAAAATATCACGTCTTTTTTAAAAGAAAAAAGATCTAAAAAATACAATTTGCATTATGATTATTCTTTCCGTTCTTGGCGCATTTCATTACATAACAGATTTTTAAATCAAAATGATGTTCAACATTCTGATCACGTTATTAGTTTACGTAATTTTTTTTAATGTTCCAATTTCCCCTCCTCTTTATTTTTACTTTTTTATTTCTAAGAAACGATATTAAAATCAAGGAGAGAATCTAATTTTGAGAAATAAATCTCCAGATATTTTTTGAACGATTATTGTCTTTCTAAGGAATTCTTAGTTAACATTAATTAAGATATATTAATTCAAAGAATGAAATACTGTAATTCTTTTCATTTATTGTAGAAATAAGCAGACGATTTATTTTTTATGGCAACATTCGCAGACGGGAACTTTTATTTTTTATTTAATTTGAGTTTTATTCGAAGATGCGGAAAATAATGTCCTTTTAAAGTAGAATTCTAATTAAAATGTGTAACAAAATGGAATATTTTAAGAGTTTATGCATCAAGGAAGTCACTAAGTACTTTTAAAATAGAATTCACTTATAAACCAATTAAAATAAAAATTATACATTTTGAACTTTTAATCTTCACTTATAAACCAATTATTATTCTTGTACCACTTTTGTTTCAGAAACTGGGAAGATATAATGTAATTTATTGATTTTTATTTTTGTGTAGGTTTTAGAAATATCAGCAATTTTTACTTTAATACTGTAATATTAAATCCTCGCACTAAATATTTAACGGGCTGCAACGCGTCGTCCAGGCTTGTCCCACACATGCTCTGTCAGATTCAAGCCAAGAGAAATGCTATATAGGTGATATCCTCAGATTTAAGGCATTCGTTTGCAATGTTTGTTAGGTGAGGGAGGTTATTGTCATCGAAAAACACTAATTCTTTGTTCATGATATCCCTAAACAACCGAACATGTTGTACCAGAATGATGTCCTTATGAATTTGACCAGCCGTGGTTTAGATTTGGGCAAGCAGGTCTATTCTGCAGCTTAGAATAATTCCACTTCAAACCATCAGACCTATGCCACCATAACGGTATCATTCATTGCTGTTGTCTGGGTTGTAACGTGTACCTGGCATTCTCCTCATGAATGTCCGAGATGAATCAGACTGCAAGTTAAACATGGACTCGCACGAGTCCCCTATGACAATGTCCCCATTGCATGTTCTCTTCTCCAGTCTAAGTTCTGGCAACAGTGAGTTGCAGTGAGTCAGATACATATGACAGGCCAGCGAACATATGCAGTACCTGGTCAAATTATTAGACGCACTATAAGATTCTATGTAAAATCTTAATTATCAGGTGATACTATGCAGCTTTATTGTTTTTAAGCGACTGAAACTGGTTTGTACTTGTTTATGTTCGAGTATCAATTGGCTAACATTGTAATGCAATGCGTTAAAAATAATTTCGTTATTCGTTAATAAATAATTATACGTTAAAGATAATAAAAATCTCCTGTACCCATTACATGACTGTTTAAATATTAAAGTATTGCATATAAACCCGTGCAAAACATGCCAGTATCAAAAAAACTAAAGGGTGTTGAATAACTTGATCTAATTTTTATAATATACTAATATAATACCTGATATAATAAATATTCTATATTTATCTAATATATAGTCTAATTTAAACAATCGTCGAATTTATACTATATGTCATAATATAATAAATTGATACCCGAAGGAAAACAAGTGCAAACCGGTTTGAGTCTCTTTAAAACAATAAAGCACCTGATAATTAAGATTATAATATTAATTATCAGGTGCACCTGATAGTAGCACCTGGTAATTAAGATTTTACCTAGAATCTTATAGTGCGTCTAATAATTTGGCCTAGATCAATAATCCCCAAACGTCTGTATACGATTTGCCTTGAAGCACCTGTGACTGCAGATAATTAACAAGACAGGTCGGATGCTATCCACCGTCTGATTCTTTTGTCAGTTACTGCTAAATAATGGTCTTCATTCAGCATTGTAAGTCGGGGGTGACCTGTAAACAACGTTTGCTGGCATTTCTATCATCTTGGAATCGTTGTCAATGGCTAGAGCACTTTGGGAAATTCCAAGTCCCACGGATACTTCCATCTCCGTAAGCTCACATTCCAGCCGATGATTCTACCACATAAAAATAATCCAAATACATCCACGGTGTCTTAATTATTCGGTAATGGCACTGAGAGTCTTTCAGAATGCCTGTAAATAATTTCACTTCTTTGCCACCATTCCTTATGCATATCCCTCATTGTGAAGTACTTCCGACGTTATCTGGTGGCTTACTCAAGTAAGCCACCAGATAACGTCGTAAGTACTTATAACGTCTCAAGTACATCTTCACGAATAATATGCAAATGTGAATATTATTCGTGAAGATGTGTGTCATAATTCTACAGGTGACATTTTTATTTTAGAGTTAGATTTTAGTGGGATTCTGAATTATCCTTAATTTTTGGACATGAGTGTGTCTGAAAACATTTTTTTTATCCTGTTTAAAGTAATATGGCTTTTGTATCTTAAAGCCTAAATAATGTAACGAGAATTAAAATCAAAAAAAAAAAAAAACNAAAAAAAAATAGTTATTCATTAGGGAGCAAATTTATCGGGAAAATATTTGATAGTAGTAAATCTTGAATATCACGTGTTGGTCACTATTAATAATTAATTATCATCCTTTTCGGTGGCAAAAATACTGAGTTTAGTTCATCTTCTGTTTTGATGAGTTAGTTGAATTCCCAGAAACGTGTTCTCCAGTAACGTTAGATCCAAGAGAAGGTAAACAAATAATAATTAAAAAGTAGAAATTATTGATTTAATTTTGTCGATACATGATTCTCAGTTTTATGCATTACTGCTTTGTGTTCATTAAGATGGATATTTCTATTATTTTACCTCCAAATGAAGAAAGGGAATTCAGTAAGTCGACAGCAGTGACAATTTCATTCTCTTTTAATGTAATGGGAAAAAATACAACAATTTAATTTAAGTGTTTCAAGAATTCATAATTTTAAAAAAACAATGCGTAGAAGAGCTGTTTTTTCGCAATCATTTTATATTTTTTTACTATCTGCTCTTCTGAGATACGAACTTTTCAAGAAAAATGAAGGATTTGGAATGCATAGTCGAAATTCTGCAAGAAGATTTATTTATTCTTTCCTTTCCACTAAAAGTAGGGGTGGATAGTTCATTTCAAAAGCGCATTTTACTGTTTTTTTCTTCTTTTTATATTCAGTTTCATAGGCAGAAGATAATACACAGGAGACGTATTTGTGTACTTTCACTGTGTACGGATGTGCATGCACACATTTCCAGGCTGCAACTTCAAATCAAATAAAAAGCTTAGTTCAAACGTGTGTCATTATTTTTTCTTTTCCATTCATATTTTCATTTTTTTTTCTTCTTCTTTTTCGTTACTTCTCACAATTTCTTTTTCGTATATTTCTCAACATGCGAAAACACCTATATTTTTCTCTGCTGCAAAAGTTTCAAATTTCCAAGCGATTGGCTTTAGAAGGCTTGACTGAAAGTTATAACATAGATTTACTTTTCCCCCCCTCCTTTTTCAGAAAGAAATAACTATTTTCTTATGAAAGCGCTTTTTTTCTTAAAAGACATTTTTAGTAGTTTATAAAATGATATATCCTTCTAAGAAAGACTAATGCCATCTAGGTACTTAAACAATTTATAACTAAGTAGTATATATTTATAAATTCTTGACTTATACACCATTAAGGTATATTTTTATTTTATTTTAAATGTACTGTTGCATATTTGGTTGCATTTTCTTTTTAGTTTATTGAGTTTTATAGTTTAATATTATAAGAATATATAAAGTTCAAATGGAAAATAAACTTTATTTCTTCAGGATTATGAGTTATTAAGGCATTCTACGGATTTTAGAGTGGACAAGCTTCAGAATGACCAATGTCAGGTAGTTAAAGCTACTGTAAAAAAAATAATAGGTAGAAAAATGAATAAAAAGAATTCAATCGCAGAGAAGAATAATGAAAAATATGAGGTGCTAATTAAATACCTTACAAATGAGGGAAAAAAAAAGAGCTGGAGTTATCCAATCATATCTAAAATTTAAAAGTTAAATGCCAGTCGCACCATAATCACGAAATAAAGTACCATATATCTAACGAGGTGAGAAAGTTATGAAAAGCGGTCTGTGATTGGTTGAGAGCCGAAAGGAAAACATAAATAAAGTTAGATAACTTTTTTTGAAAGATATATAAAATTGTCAGTATATTTCCTATATTTTTTTTTGCTTCTGAAACACAAAACAATATTATAAGAAATCATACATTTTGTAAAGTAATTAATTTTAAAAGGTCATGATAGCTAGATTCAGCAATTAATTAAATTATTGCTTTACAAACTAGTCTTAAAAAATCATGACATCTATACCCAGTACTTTAGTTTACGTTATTTATGCAATTATTTTTCTAATTTACTATTGCGATTTTAGTAAAACGTTAGCTTTCTTGCTAAGCATTGTTTAAGTTAAGGTATTAACTGCACTAAAATTAAAATGTTTTGCGCCGTAATCCTAAATAAAAACCTTTTGACCTATCTTTGATTCTTCAGTTTATCAGCGCTAAAATTGAAAAAGCAAATCTTTTTTACCTTGGTTATGTTCTTGTGGCAAGCTATAAATCATTGCATTGCATCTACTGTACTTATACTATGTTCCTACCTCCCCATGTTGCATTTATGTTATTACCCCACATTGTGTTTTGTTTTAAATACTGATTACAAAAAAAATAAATAAAAAATAAAAAATACAAGTCTCTATGATTATATAATGATCGACTGATCCATCAATTTTAGCAATTACTTCTAGTGAAAATAACAAAAAACTCAAAGATGCAGTTGCTAATGTTAAAATTGACTAATATCTTTATCGGAAATTTTCTATGCTGTATGGGAATAAAAAAAATATGTTGTATCCTACACTTGAGTTGTACCGTACACTGTTAAAATTGTCATTCTAAAATTATATTAAAGTAACTGGCAGCTGTCTGTCCATCCGATTAAGCGTAAAGTTTACGGTAGAGTACATTTTTTTCCTTTATACTTTTTAAACCATTTACAAAAATTATGCTTATAAAACCATGAAGACAAAACTATATGGTTTTTTAACCATTTTCAGCTAGCATTTTTCAAAAACGTAAAAAATAATCAATTATTTAATTAGACATAGGAGTTCGGCTTTTCAGAACGGGCATTGGAGAGTGCCGGACACTGGAAAATTTTTATGTGTCGAAGGGAATGGAAGAAATATTGTGGGTTCAACTCTAGGATTCGAACTCCAGTTCTGCCGGTAATGAGATTCAAAGATAAGCCAGCTCGCCTATGAAATGTACGCATTTGCAAAGAACTAAGAAGCTTCATTAGGTCGTTCCAGTTGGTGCGATAAAAATCTGGTTTAACCGTATTAGGTAAAAGTAGTTAGTAAACAGTTTTTCTTAAACTTAACTGTTTGATTACCATTTTATTTATGGTTATTTAACCGTTATGATAAAATGTGATCAAATAACCATTCAACAAATTGTTATTTAACCATTTTTCCAAGAAATTTCTAACAGTGTACTAAAAATTATACAAAAATATAGCAATCTAATAAAAATTGTAAGAAATCTAATATTGAGTAAACATTTTTCGTATAGCTATATAAAAACCACTCCTAAGGAAAAAAAAATATGTATGGAAAAATTATTTATAATAGTAATTTTTGGAGACCAAAATGTTGAATATATATATTTTTCAAAAATATTTGTTGATAAAATGTTTGTTTATAAAATGTTTTGAAGATCATTGTATAGAACTTTCCCCATTTAAATAAAACCAAACTAATATAATTAAAAGCATAATTAACTATATTTATTTTAGCATTTGTTAATTTTATCGATTTATTTTAACATTTATTAATTCATTATTTATTTATTTTTACATTTATCAATTTATTACTTACCTATGTTAACGTTCATTAATTTACTATTTATTTATTTTTTATTTACTTATTTATTATTTATTTATTTATTATTTATTTATTTATTATTTTTTTTATTTTTTTATCATTATTTTTTTTGCAAAAACAGGCTTTCTTCACAAAATGTTATCAGAGAAAGCGTTTTCTTTTTATCTTGTAATTGAAGTTTTGCGAATTTTTTTTTTGCTATTTATAGTTTTAAAGCATATTTTAGTTCAAATGCATTCATAAGAATGGCGTATTTGAAATTCATCCTATTAGTTTTAACTAAATTATAAGGATATTAGTAACTAAAACCGCTCTGCCTAATTATATCATTATTTTTGCAAGTTCAATTTAAAGGGCACTTCTTTGAAACTGTTTACTCATATACAAACTTAAAGATGAATCATTACTGCATAAATTTTAGATGATGCTTTTAAAATCAATTATTTAAACTAAAATATCTGTTTTCAATAATACAGTTCAAAAGGTACTTGAATACATAGGTATAAGCATTCACTATATCTCTGTAAAAAAGCGCTATTTTAATTATTCATTTTCTTCTAAGTGTTTGCATCGTCAATTAGTCTCTTTGTCACAAAATTTTTTTCAAATTGCAAGAGAGTTGTCAAATGCATATATATTTTGTCAACTTTTTAAAACATTTCAGAAAGGAATGCTTTAATATGAAAGCTAAAATGAAAATTGCTCGATGATTTGCGTTTCTCAGTGGGATTAGAATTTATAAAAACACTTATGCAAAACACAAGAAATGTCCAACGAGAAAAAAAAAACTAGAAATGGATATTTTAATATTTAATGACTTTTATTTGAAACTGAAAAATAATTTCTGTCACAACTGATATTTCGCTTTTATCTCTTGTTACTTCAAAAATGTATGTTTAAAAAAAATATGCAAATTTATTTACATTACTTATACGCTTATGTAAATAACTTTGGTTTCATAATTTTGTTTACAAATTCAAAGTTGGCTTCTTATATTCCCCTGAAACTAAATTCGAAATAAAAACGACGAAAAAAAAGTGAATAATTATTCATATCTGGTATTGTTTTTGTTTCTCGCAAGAATGATATATTATAAACTTCAAGTTGCTCGAAAAGATTTTCGAAATTTGTTTCGAGAACTAGTGTATAACCATAAGGTAATGTGTAATACAGATAATTTTTATATTGAGAAATATAAAATTTCGAATTCTACATTATTTAGAATCAGAATTGATAGATAATAAAGGCAAGCAGATTAAGCATTATCGAAAAGCGTACCACACGTTCAGATACGTCTGTTCTGCATACGGTCTGCTCTGCGTACGGTCTGTGCTGCAGTATCTGAACTGCACTGTACGTCAGTGTTTCCCAAACTTATGACTTTTGTGTACCCTTTCTAAATATTTCCTAACGCTGTGTACCACCAATAAAAAAACGAATGTTTTTTTTTACTATTAAAACATTGCACAAAAGTTAAAAATCACAACTGGCTGTTGACACCACTAATTAACTCTGCAAGAAATAGTCAATAGAAAAATACGTAATAGTAAATTTTCATGCCTAGCTTTGTTTTTAAATAAAATTTATTGAAATTTTCGTTTGTTGGAAGATATTTCGCATAAGAACGCGTACCCCCTCTGAACTGTTCCCGTACCCCTGGGGGTAGGCGTACCACACTTTGGGAAACACTGCGTGTACGTGAACGTGAGTGACGCATCGTGAAAGAGCAGACAGTTGCACAAAAGCTTGGTCGTTCAACTTGCAATTTTTGAGATAGCTGATCTTTTCAGAATTTAACAAATCTGGTTACCAAAAAATACTAATAAATTCGATTTCGTCCTAATCTATCCTAGGAACGAGTTTAAAAAACTTATGCAAAAATTGTTGCTTCTAAGTTGTGTGAATTCCCCATTAGAAATTAAAAGTTATGTAGGACAATTTGCTTTAATATACGTTTAGTGTTAAAATTTTGGGATTTGATATTTCAAAGAGGGTGATATGATCGAACGATATCGGCATGAGTTTGTAAATGGAAATATTTTCTGACCAAAGAGTTTTGTATGTTTTGTGTTGGGAGGAACAGAGATCTAGAAACTCTGTTTTTCCTTTAAGTAAACAAATTTAAAAATTCAGCATTCTAAAGTCATGAAATGATTCATATCTATGGAAAACGGAAGAGTTAAAAGAATTATTTTTATTAAATATAAAAATATCGGAATATTGGAATATCTGAGATTCCCTTGATCTGTTCTTGTCTGAGATCTCCTTGGTGGAACTGATTGACGGGCATCATAAAGTAAATAAAATAAAAATTTTACTATTGATCATTACTCTTGTTATTAAATTCAAACGCAGATTGATATTTTGAATAGCAAAGAATTGGTTATGACATATTTTTGCGTAGATAATTAATTTAAAAAAAATACATGATCAGAAAAAACAGCATTAAAATATTCCTGAAATACTTCAGACGACGTCTCGAATATCGACACCGGGAAATGGTTTATTTATTTATTTATTTTCTAGTGAGCTACTATTTTTGTTATCGTCAGAATGGCGCAACGAAATTTGAAATATGTTTTAAAAAATGATATACAGCCATGAACCCAAAAGTATTTACAACAGAAACATATTTTTAAAATTCTTGCTCTCTTAAAACATTCTCAATGACGTCAGAGACTGTGTGTTAGTCTTTTTTCGACGTTTATTTTGAGTCGATGTAACATTTAAAATTGGCAAACGATTTGGCAACATCATAAGATTCATTACAACTTAAGCTAATTTAAAAATGACATTTCCACAACACTTACTTTATTGAATGTAAGACGCCTTGTGAATTTTATAATTCATTACGACACAACTCACATCTTGTAAAACAAATGTCACTGAGCAGCGGACCATGAGTGGTCTTCTGTGATATTTTATTTTCTCAACTGATTGGGTACAGTTTCATTTTGTCAGTTTTAAATGTTCTTAATTTTATATGCTATTTATTGTTTTAAAGAACAAAAATCGTTTGAAACGTTCTCCGTTTGATTTTCACACTATCCTTTTTTAAGTTACTACAAAGTGCTTTAAACTAGGCTTGTTATCGAAAAGAAGAAAAAACGAGCATAACTTTTAGATGTTTTTATTGTTTTATGATATGTTTAATGTTTTAAAGCACTTGAACAATTTTCTTTCGATTATCAAATTTTCTTTAAAGTTTCCACAAAGAATCTGTATTTAAGGTTGATATCAAAAAGAAGAAAAAAATGAGCATGACTTATAGATGTTTTTATTATTTTATCATATGTTTATTGTTTGAATGGTTTTAAACGTTTTTCTTTTGACTTTCAAATTTTCTTTAAAGTTTCTACAAAGTGTATAACTAAGGTTGTTATAAAAAAAGAATAAAACAGAATTCTATGTACTATTCAAAAATGTATTTAGTTTTTCAAATTCAATCGACATTACTGAAGCCTTTTGTGGACAGTTCAGGGGTGATTGTGCTCCGGAAAAAATCCGGATTTCCGGAATTTTCGCTAGCAGTGATCTGGAAGTTTCCGGAGATCGAAGGTCCAGACGTTTCAAAATATCATTTATCACAGAAGTTTCCGGAAATCAAATTTTCAAAGGTGGAACTTAAAAACACAGTTTATTTTATTTGTTTGTAAGGGAGAGCCAGAGAGATACTTTATAAGCTTATATTCATGATTAATATTCATTTTTTATCAGTAAATAGTTGTTATAATCATAAACTCAAGAAAGAAAGACATATTTGTAAATTTTAATTACCTCTCCAGGTTATCATAGCTATGTGTGAAATTTTAAATATATTTTAAGTAAACTAAGAAATATAGGAAAAAACCTTGTTTAATTTTTTTTTCAATTTAAACTGTTTTTTGTTTTTTTTTTAACTCAAGAAATTTTCCGGTATTTTGACTTGGGCTCACAATCACCCCTGAGAGTTTCAATGTATATTTTTTCTTATACTAAATAATATTCTGAATAATAATAATTCCAAAATAAAACTTGAATGACACTGCTAATATTTGCACAATTTTGCCAGTCAATGACTACAAAAAGGGTTGCAGTTTATGACTATTGTATGATATATTAATGGTACATAAAAAAACTTGCACTATTTTTCAACGCAAATAATGGTTTTACAAAGTACCTTTCAAAACCAAAAAGTATTTAACTATCAGCTTTTAGTGGATCAATGTTTTATGGAGGATAAGGCACAGTTTCGTTACCAATAGTATGATTGCATCAATGTGGTCAGCGTTACGCACAGTCGGCTTTACTTTTCAGTCTAGCTTGTATACATTGATCTGAAGCTGGATGGGCTTCAAGCATCATAATTAAGGAGCGAACGTTAGTCCTTTTTAATGAAATCTCAGGACCGACCGAAATCCACGGAGTGAACGTGACATCATACTCATTAAATATATACATTTTAATGTAATAACACCTGAGTGGATTTCATAGAAGGGTGACCTGGTTTAACCGACAATTCGTGATTATGTTTAAACGTGTTTTTATATTAATATTAATTAAATTATATTGCTGCTTTCATATTTAGTACTAAATTATTTTAGTCATAGAATCGTATGTTTGCGAAATAATTTTTAACATATTTATTTATATGTGTCTTAAAAGGTTATAACAAACTTGCTGAAATTTGTTTGCAGAGTTAGGTTTGATATATCAACTCTAGCATTTTCTTTTCTTAAAACAGGATAAAACCATTTGTAGATAGATAGTATTCATTGCGTATTACAATATGTAATTATCTTTGATTCTAAAAATTATATTATGTGACTCATAACTTCCTGTAAATAACTGTAATTTAACAGATCGAGTTTATATATATATTTANATTTCGTTTTTTTTTTACTATACTGGTTAGAGTTCTACTTTAAATTAAAAAACAGAAGAAAAAAAATTTCAAAATATGATTGCCTTAATATGTGCTGTTTGCTTTCTGAAGTCATTTCATGCATTATAGCGTTGAGATAAGGAAACACCGTGTAACAATAGAGCATCAAAATTCCATCCTCATAATCACCGGTAAAAAATCCCCATTCCTTACTTTTTATCCCTCTTGGCACCTGCACACCTCACTGAATCCAAACTGTTATATAGAAAGTTCCATTTCCGCTCAGACCATTCGTTTTTATTATTCCCAATCATTTCAGAAAGAAAAAAATTCACCAAGCAGTCTTTTTCCGACATCGTTCCGATAAAATCTCATTTATCCCCAAGACTCAGACTCTATTTTCCCGCCATGGGGTTTAATGTGGGCCAGTATATATTCCGGTAACGTTCTAGTACAGTCAGCAAAGGTGCAGAATAAAAATTGGAAAAAGTTGCAGAAGTGAAACCTGCGTTGACTCATTTTCTACTTTTTCATTTATTTATTTTTTCAAGCTTTGTTCATGGCATAGTTGAGAAAATGAACTTGCTTAATAGGCATAAATAAAGTAACTCATTTTTCCTTAAGTATTTGTTTAAAAGTTCAGCGTAAATTCCCTTTATAGTACTAAATTATTATTAAATTTATCAATATAAATTGTTGTCACTAATATATTCAAATCAATGTACTAATTTTTTCTCTCTGTTATTCTATAATTATGAAAAATAGTAATTAGTTGATAATGAACTAGTTTAAAAAAACAAAATTGCTGTCAGAAAATGGTATAGAAATGGTGGCGAACCTTTATACACCAACGTGGCATTTTTTTTTCTAAAAAATTGTTCAATGAGGTCATAGACGTGCCGTCAAATAATTTTGACTTCGTGATTATTGGAAAAATAATAATACTAAATACTATAAAATCAAAACTCTTTATTTACATTGAAAAAAAATACATTTTGCCATGTCTTTAAACAACTTAAAGTAACATTAGTGTGACTTCTGTTGTTGCAGATTAGATGACAACTAACTTATATTATTAGGTTGTAAGATGTTAGTTTAAGCAGGACTGTATTTTTTTTTGCTAGTTGTTTATTGTTGGCTTGTTTTTTATGGTTATTAATTGTTTTTTAGCATTAATTGTTAATTTTTTTTATTAATAATTGTTTATTTTGTTCGTTTTTGTGAATTTTAATTTAATTGTTTCATATGCTTCATAGTGTAATAACGTTTGTGTAATAACAATTCACAGTGTAATAACAATTGTGATCGGTGGTGTGTATAAAATATTGGGTCTCGTGCCATAAATGGCACGCGTGCCATTGGTTCGCCATCCCTGGTATAGATAATAAATTGCTAATGCGCTGATGATATTAATATTATTGAAATAGCAGACATACAGTAAGTACTTCTATAATATTAAATGTAGCAAAATTAAAATTTTCAATTACTATTAACATTTTAGTTGCTAAAAATGAAACCTAAATTAAGGTAATATGCTAAAATTAAAGACTTAAAATTTGATAGTAGGAAAAATGGCGCAACAAGGCTCGAAACATGATGTATCAAAAATCTTTATCAAATAATAACAATCTCAAAATTTAACTTTTCATGCTTATCTGAAAGTGCACTGAAAATATTCCGAATCAAAGTACATTATAAAATACTAGCATTTTACGTCAACCATCAAATCCATTTTTCCTACAAAATATTGTACAGTAATGCTTACAGTGATATTGATTTAATAAAAATAATTCCATGCTTTTACAGTAATTCTTACTACAAAAATATGGTAATACGGTTCTGTTATGCATTACATTCCGAAAAACAGTTTATTTAATAGAAACTAAACATACTTTTTCCCAGAATTCTCTTACAAGCAGAGTGTATTTAATATGTGCAGTCTGGTTTAATAATTGATCTCTAATCTAAATCATTTAATGTGTATTTTTTTATAATAATGTATTTTAAATGTAAATTTTAATTCATATTTTTTTTTCTTTTTTAGGTAAGTTTCTTCATTTTATTAGGATGCAAGACGAATGTGTGATGCCTAAAACAAGTTTTGTCTACAGCAGAGCCCAATTAAATTTTTGATACATTCTCAGTTAAAGACATAGTTAAAGGGATAAAGGGTGATGTTTCTGAAGGATAGGTTAATTAATGAGTATATTGAATTTTATTTAGTTTTTACCTAATGTTTCAAATTTCTTTGCTACATACAGCTACTTTGCCTTTTTTTTCCACCTGTACTATAGGCATTGATTCGGTTCTTTTAATCATACTAGAAGGATTCGTTCAAAAACCCCCATAATAGCTTCGCCTTCATTGTATATTTATTCTAAAACATCAGCATTTTCAGAAAAAAAGAACATTTTGTTTTATAATTATGCAATTATTGTAGCTTTTTGTAAGACTAATTTGTTAACTCGTTAATCATAAGGAAATAGACGATTACTTAAGTTTGAAAAATAACCATCTGTACTTGAAAAAATAAATAAATGAAAGTTAGAAATTAAATTAAGTGCGCATCAATGAGAAGAAAAAAAAATCAGAAGTAATTTGACTCGTTAACGAGACTTATAACATTTCACAGAGGGAACGTTTTTTATTACTTTTTAATACGTTTTTTTGTATTTTTAAAGACATTTCACTACGAATGTTAAAATTAACATCTGACAACTTGTAATCTCTATCTCTCCTTTTTTTTCTACTTTTGATTGACATTTACGGACAAGATCTCATGAGGATAAAATAAATTTCCTACAAGAATGGATAAATAGTCAAACCTTAAAGCAGAAAGGCTAAAAAACATTCCTGAAAAATCACTTGAATTTGTGAAAACCTTCGAACAAATTACAGTATTGAAACAAAAAATGCGTTGAGTTTACGAATAAAAGTGCCTCAATCATCACGTCAACTTTTTAGAGAGGCATTTTAGTTAACTACAGATCTGCCATGCATGATTATTTTTCTCGGCAATATTTAAGGTTAATAATTCTCGAACTAATTGTCGAATATTATTTTTTTTTATTCCGTCGTATTCCTTGTACTTTTTTCTACATACTTTCCTAATTTCGCTTTTCTCAGTGTTAAAGTTTTGTGAAGCAAAGCAAAATGTAAATTAAAGCAATAAAAACGTTGAAATTGCTCTTAAATTTGCAATAACATTCGAACAAATTGAATTTTAAAAAATAACTGAATTAAATTAATAAACAAATATGGTCCCCCATTTCACTTCTAGCTTACCCAAGTTTCAACTCCATAATCTATTCCTGCGGCCAGCAGAGTATTTGTATGGTGCACCAGTATGGTATTTTTTTACAAGTTCAACAGTTGATAATTCTTGAACAATAATCGAATAATAATCGAATGTTAAATTATTTTATTCCACTGTACTTCCGAAACATTTGTCTACATTCTTTTGTAATTTGAAGTTTCTATGCCCTATAGTTTTTGCTGAGCATAGTGAAATGTAACGTTAAGTTGAAACAGCATGAATGGAATTGACTACCTATTAATGTAGAAAGAAAACAAACGCTATATAATATTTTATCAAAATATTATTTTTTACTAATATGCTTAGTAATTATTAAGATATGAAACCTGTCTATAGTTTTATTCGGATTATATTGTGCATTTGAAACTCACATTTATACCGTAAAATTAAATAAACACATGCGTGACTCACAAGTTGGCTAGAGTAACTGATGTATGGCGCCAGAAAGGAAAGAAATCGTGGGGTAAGTGACGACTATTTTTTATCCACTTGCTACGTTTTCAAAGGATGCTATATATAAAGGTTGAATTTTAAGCCAAAACCGTGACTGCTGAAGCGTTATTTACAGGTCGTTTACACCTTCAGATTGAACCATGATAACAAATAAAAGCATTTCTTTTCGGGAAAAGATTTTTGATTGTGATGAATGTTTAATTGTCCAATATTTTTATAATAACTTTAAACTTAGAAATGTTTTATTTAGAAAAATGCTATGTTCATGTAAATTTGTGTTGCTTAATCTTTCCCTCATAGTTCCATGCACATTGAGATAAGAGTGTAATTACAATCAATATTACCATGAATGTTCTTACAGTACATTCATTTAAACAAAACTCCTAGTTAGAGCTGAGCTATTGCAAATTAAATAAGTAAATCGGTAATAATACAAAAAACGTTGGTTCAGCAATGACAGGGACATAAGATAACAAACAGATATATATATATATATATATATATATATATATATATATATATATATATATATATATATATATANTATATATATATATATATATATATATATATATATATAGAGAGAGAGAGAGAGAGAGAGAGTATTTTTTTTCTATAAAAAACATACTTATTTGAATAACAAAATAAAAAGTTATTGTTTATTTGATTTTTGTTGCTCAGATAGGATTTTCATTGCTAATAATATAAGGAGAAAAAAATATTTATCGAAAACCCAATTCAAGTGGTTTTATGAGTATATATTTTTTTTCTAAAAAGAATCTCGTTTTCTTCATGAAAAGAAACTTATTTTCATTTGATTCCTTTTATAATCTTTTCATATCCTCCTATTTATCTTTCTACAGTTCAAAATATTTAATTATTTTGTAACAAATGAAAAATCTTCCTTTAAATCATAAATGGGCACAAGTGACAAATGGAGCATGTTTTGATACAAAACATTAACGTTTAATTGAAAATAGGGTTTATTAAAATAACATCCATGATTATTAAATTTTTTGTTGCAGATGATATAATAATGAAGATCTTAAGACGAAATATAAACCGTTTCATATCTTCAAATATTTATTACTTTTTAAAACATCAAAGGATATTTTTTTTTTCAATTTTTCTCCAGGCAACTATTTTAATTAAAGATTCATAAGGATAATTACGAAGTTCCCTTACAATCTTTAATGTTTGTAAGGTAAACTTTAATTAATTTTCGAGTTCAAGAGGAATATAGTTATGAAATTTTTAACTATGAAAACAATTTGGAACACTACGAAAGGATTTATATCCATTATGATTAATTCATTTTATTTTTTTCTTCAAAAATTTAGTTTCAAAAGAATGTTTTGATAACTCATTACTTTTTAATTAATGGTAATTAAATTTATAGCTGCAATTAATAGTTCTTAATTTGTTAATGATAATGGACGCGGAAATAATACAGTATATTCTCTTCTTATGTATATTACTATTATGTACATTATTATGATGTATATTATTATTATGTATATTATTGTTATGTGCAGTTAAGTTTCAATGTACTGTTAATAGTTCTTAATTTATTAATCAAAATGGATGGTGACACATTATGTATATTATTAAAATGTATACTGCTGATATGTATACTATTAAATTATATTGAGTGCATAAATATTTTTTTAAATATTTTTTGTCGCAACCATTAAACAGGAACTGTTTTGTTAGTTACTTATTTTCATAACGTATCGTTTAATTATGTGACTTAATTATGCTAATTAGTGTTGTATGACTAACTAGTTGGAAAAAAAATTATGCTTTTTTTTATAAAAACACGCCAATTTCCTATAATTATAAACAATATTGTATAAATAAATATTTTTGTGAGCTTCTGAAAAGAATCATGAAATATAAATTGTTTTCTTAGATGTAAATTGATTTCTTCATATTCTACATATAATTTTATGACGCTAATATGCCTCTAATATTGAGGAGAGCTTCATTTCACTATCATTTTTCGTGAAAAATGCCCCGATTTCCATGAATGCAACAAGTTCATGGAAATCGGTTCAAGTTCATGGTTCATGGTTCCTGTATACAAGTTCATGGTTCCTGTATACAAAGCAGTTATCACATGAAAATTCCAGAAACCAAATAAAATAGCCAGCTGGAACAGTATGAATACTGTCTTAAGAACTTATGTCTTTTTGCTATATTGTCCGCCTTTCATGCCTAAAATTATGAACATTTTTATTATTTGTTGTATAAAATGCATAGAGCCATGTCTCTGAGCAATTATTATTAAAGATTGAGATTCGATCTTCAGCAGCGGTTTCAGATCAATGGGAACAGCTTGCATGGAAAGTTAAGATGGCTAAGGCGCAATGCGCACCATATTGCCGTGATCGTGTCGTTGATACCAAACATTTGGAAACTTAATTTCCATCAGCCCTTAGCTCATAATGGCATGTAATGGGAATGTTTTAATTTTTAAACTATATAGATTTCTAATGCCAGCACACGCTAGCTTTGAATTAATTTTAAAAAAAATACAGTAACTTTAACTTTAAAACAAAAAAATGACATTGTGTATAACACTAAGGGCATAATTTCACTGATTAAAATAAAAGTCAAAACGCTGTAGCGTTGAATAAAAAGAACATAAACTGAGTGAGTATTTTAATAGTTTTGAATGTCGTTAAACTAAATTTAAATGCAATCAGACAGAATTGCAATTTATTTTACAAGTTTAAAATTAGACTTTAATGTATCGGAATATACTTTAATGAAATCTTTACTTTATCTGTATAATTCAGAATGCGGAATTACACGGATATAACCTAAAAACGAAAGCCATTAGAGATAAACAAAGATAAATATGACGTATATGTGTTAAGTTAAATTTAAGTGCGATGTGTCAGCATTACAATTTATTTCACAAATTTCAAATTACACTTAAAGGCTCTGAATATCTATACTTTGAGTTATCTGAGTTGAACGGAAGTTAATTCCCACAGCTGTTGCGTAATCTTGATACACAAAAAAGAAATCCTGAGAACATCAAGAAAGAAAGAAAGAAAAGATAAGGAATCTTTATTAATCAGTTTCACATCAGATAGAGATAGATGAGATGAGCAAAAGAAAACACAGGATGCACCATTTGGGATTGGAGAGAGCTGTTTGTGTATGATCCTAATATATAATTGTCTCCAAAGAGAAGTTATAGTTGGGCCAGCTCAGAACGGAAGAGAAGAAACATAAAACTTGCAAGTTTCGCAGATGGGAATCTATTTATAATTTTACGTGCAAAAATAAAATCCTCAGTTTTTGTATTTGTTCTTTCATTTATATATATATATATATATCGATCTATGATTAAATAAAACTCTATTTCTGATAATTAAAACCAAAATAAAAGGTATTTATACCATTAATTTGGTAATTTTTCCATTCACATAGTTACGGTCTGCCAAAAATTCTAGTTTTTAAAATTATAGTTCTTATTACTACACATTTAGTAAAAAATACATAACTAAAAAGTAAATTTAATCGAATAAATGGTATTTATGCCATATTCTAAGGTATCATGACACAATTACCTAATCTTACCACATTTTCCAAATTATAGCATATGTTATAAAACACAATTTCACTGTTAATTTTGCCAAAATCATTACCAAAGCGCTTGGATGAAAATTACCGAGGTTTTTAGTGCTTCCATAAAGCCATAAACATGATACATTTTACCTTATTCTGGTAACTTAAAGAGACCATACTTTTTTCACAGTGTGTGTTTTAAGTATTTTAATTTTACGTAGGGAACACTTTCTTTCTTGTTTAATTTTCTATTTGGAAGCACTTAATTGCTATTTGCTTACAATAATATTTACAACTTACAACAATACTTACAATAATATTTACAACTTACAACAATACTTACTATAATATTTACAACTTACAACAATTGCTATTTGCTATTGCAATGTCAACTTACTCCACCTTGTGGGAAATCTGTTTATTTGTTGTAGCAAAATTTAGGTTTTAATGTAGAGTTATTGGTACAGTTATTTTATGTAAATACAGTTATTTTATCCACCATCTCATATGAATAAGTTTCACAAAAAAATCCAATCCTCTTTATTAATCGCGTGAGGGTTTTTTAAATGATTTGATTAATTTCAACTGAAATTCCGCAATTTCTGCTTCTAACTCTTCTATCATTTAATAAATTCTTTTATCGGAAGCTAGAATGGTTATTATTTTTATGGTAATTAATCTAAATGAATTTTCACTTAGGTTTCGTCACAACACTGTTTGTAAAGTTTCGTTTCACCCTAGTTGAAACAGACGTCCCTACTTACTTCAAAATGGAATGCTTATTTTAAAGTACCTAAAAATGTATATAATCAACTTAGAAATAAATTTAAAACTAAGAAAACTGTGAGAAGTTTCAATATGTAAATTAAATTGTAATTTAAGTGGCATAAATGCTTTTTGTCTTAAATATTCGACATCCTTAAGGGAAAAATATATTATGATATTAAACAAATAACGGAATGATTGAAAATTATTTCATAAGTTAAATGAAATTCAAGATAACTCATTATCTAACAAGCAGTTAAGCTTACAACACCAACAGGGCACTGTACATGTACTATCCTATACCTGTACTATCCTGTTTTAAATAAAAGCATTTTTTAATATTCTCTATTATTAGGAAAAAAATTAATGAATTTTTTAATATTTTCTTATAACTACCTAGATAGTGAAAAAAATAGCCTAAAATATTAAAGTAATTTGCCCAAAAAACACATTTCTAAAGATTTCTATTTAATAATTTCAGAAATTTATTCATAATTTTCAAACTAATTTTACTGAATAATTAAGCCTTATAAATTTAAACACACATTTAAATATTTTTATAAATTAATATTTTTAAAAATTACTATTTTTAAAAATCATTATTAAAGGTCAATGGAATATGATGCTCAATATCTTTCTCAGAAATTAGTTATGTTTTTAATTTACGAAATAAATTAACTAGAAACTAATTACCACAATAACAGAGTTTTTTTCTAATTTTTTCAGTATTTGTTCTGGAACAAAAAAAAATTATTTCTAAAAAGCATTAAAATTGGTTTAAAAATGGTTTTAAAAAATTTTCAACTTTTGATGCAATGTAAAATTTATTATTCAAATTTATATTATTTTATATCTCAATTTAGCAAGAAGTCCAATTTAGAATTATGTGTCAAACTTCCATAACTTCGAATGATTTTTGTTACAAAACTGAAAATTAATTATACTGTCTCTAACCATTCAGTGGTGGGAAAGAAACGTCGAACTTCAAGTGCAAAACTTACCTGCTTCAAATTTCTATCAACTAATCAGATTTGAGTAGTGTGCGAGTAAATTTAATATAATAAATATATTTCTATTGGACAGTAAGTTCTCCGAAATATTATATTCAAGCAATTTCTTGATACATTGCCCATTCATGAGAAATTAAAATTTGAAATTTCCTGTTTCAAAGATTACTGAATAAACCGTAACTTTGCTATGGAGTTACATTCTAAAATTGAAATTTACTTTGTCTATAGACACTTATATATTGAATCTGTGCTCTCAAGTTCTCCCGTATATGTAAATTTTTTTTACAGAGAAAAAATATTAGATTATTAAAGTAATAAATAAAAATGTAATTTATGTTTAATTTAAAGTAATAAAATAATTCAATAACACACTTTTAATTTTCTCATAAAATATCCATTAAACATTTTATTGTTAGTATCATTCATAACATTTTATTGTTGTTATAAATAAACTACTCCCGTAACATCCAATGATTCATGGATATAAAGTCGCCTAAAATTTGAGATCTACAGCATGGTGGTAGAGATGTCAGAATTGCGCTTCGTCCGTCATTACTTCCTTGAGTAACTGGCAACCATGGATGAGATTATATTGTTTAGGATTTAATTGTATTTACTAATTAAAAATTGCCAATTATTTTTAATCTTTTCAGATGCTCAAATAAGTTTTCATAGTTGTTATTGATCCAACAATAATAAACATAACCGTTAAACCACCATAATAGTGAAATATGTATTCTATTTTAATAGTTGTTGTTGGTTTAATACTAATAAATACAACTTGTTAGTAGACCTTCAAAATGGCCAAGCAGCATCTTCCATCATATTTTGATAGTCGATGTTGATCCAACAATTGTAAAATTTGCTGGTTGAGCATCATAATGGTAAAACAACATCAACTGTTAAATTATGATGGCTAATATTGGTGCATCAAAAATCAAACATTAGTTGCACTAAAGGAACATTTTTCATTTTATATTGATGTAAATTTGTTGTATCATCAAAAACCATCGAAAACTGTCGCATGATGGTGACCACGCTTTGGGTCATTAAGAATCTCATTGAAACCAGCATGAACCGTCCATTGATGGTACCATCAAGAATCTTGTCTTAGGCGGTAACGCTTTATTCATACAAATTACTGTTCATGAAAAATAAAATTTTCAAACGATTAGTCACAAGATGTTCCTTAATTAAAACAATATTCACAAGAATATTTTTTTTGGAAACTGTCATTTAAAAACATTATTTCTCTTCTTTGATATTTTTATATTATATTGTTGTTATAATGAACAAATCTTAATGTTTACAATAAATCACAGTTAATTACAAATACAGTCTTAAAACAAAATAAAATTTTTTGGAACATCTATAATCGTGGATTTTTGATTTAATTGTAGACGCAAAAGCTTACAGCGGAAATAAATAAATGCATTTAGATAAGACTGGAGAAGAGCCTATTTCTTTTACAAATTCTTTTCAAAACTATTCCTCTCAGAAAACTAATACAGTTGCATTTTTGATACAGAGCAACGATCTAAAGTTTAACGATTTTCTAATATTGTTCTTAAGTTAAAAGTTAATTACAGTGTACTCGTCTGTTTAATGCATTTATTTTTTATTTCAGACTCTCGCCACATTCTTTCTATTGAAATATTTGCTGAGGGCACGTAAGAATTTTAGATTTTAAACGAAGCAGAAAAAGAATATCAAAGGACAACCGTATTTTGCTTAAGGAAATCAAAATATGGTTTCGTTTTATTCGTGCAAACTACTTACTATTCGTGGAAATAAAAACTTTGAACGATACACCATAAGATATTGCTTTATTAAAATTACATTCACAATTATACTTTTTTTTTGGAAACTGTTAGTTATAATTTTTATTGCTCTTCTTTGATATTAAATTGTTGCTATAATAAACAAATCTTAATGAGATATCTCAGATAATTAATATAATCTTAAAAAACAATAAACATTTTAAAACATCTATTATCATGGTATTTTGATTTAATTGTTAACGCAAATATTTATACTGCTGAAATGCTGAACGAAAACTACTGCGGATTTTTAATTTTAAAAAATACATGCAAATAGGTAAGAGTCAGAAACTTCTAGAACCTATTATATTTCTTTTGCGAATTCTTCTTAAAAGTATACTTCTAAGAAAACTGATACGAATACATTCTTGATACGGAGCAAAGATCTAAAATTCAACGTTTTTCAAAATCTAATAATGTTCTAAAGTTAAAAGTTAATTACAGTGTGCTCGTCCATTTAATGCATTTATTATTTATTTCAGACTCTCGCCACATTCTTTCTATTACACAAATATATGATTACAGCACGTAAGAATTTTATACTTTAAATGGAGTAGAAAAAGAAAAATCGAAAAACAGAAGAGGGAAATTCAGTACCATCTTGATACGTGAGCAAATTTCCCAAAATCCAGCTACACGCTCATTCATTTATTTATTTTGATTTTTCCCTTTCAAGTTCTTCTCTCAACCACTTTACTTTCCCATTTCCTTATATTCACCGCCCCTCTTCTTCAATTTTTTTAGCTCTTGTATTTGTTCTCTTATTTTTGTTCTTTTCCGAATGAATCGAAAAGAACACAAAATAAATACAAATGACCGCTTTTAGGGGCCGGGGAAGAGTCTATAGAACTACATCGCTTCTGTCTATGCCTTGGGGGTGGGAGAGAGAGAGGATGCCGTAACGGCTCTTTTACGGTTAAGAAGAGGATTTTCTTTTATCTCTTGCTTCGTATTCTACTTTCCCAGGAGGTATCTTTTTAAAGGATTATTATAACATATCTGATACAAAAGGATGTTATATGAATAAATAACTCAGATTTTGTATTGAGTTCCGATGGGTAATGTAACGAAGCGAAGAATCACAAATTATTTACTTTAAGAATATGGTTTTAGGGTTTGAAAATGTTTGTATAAGAAATTCAATTTTGGAAATATTTTATAAAAAATTTGCGTTATTTAATGAAGAATAATCCGGATGCTTATTTTTTATCGAATAACGACTCATCTCATTTTATGATAAATCAGTCATTTTAAGAAGAATAAAATGTCTTTAATGTATATTTTAATTTTGGATGCAGAAAATAGACAGTATTTTTAAACTTATTTTTAATGAAGCATACCTCATATTAATGAAATTTGATACACATTTGCATTAGGTTTATAAATATGAAGTTTAAAAGCTAAACTTATCTGTAAAATAGTACCAAGTGGAATTAAATGGTGCTTGATACGTAAGCAAAATGTAGTAGGAAAAGGAAAAAGAGTTTAATAATGAAAGGCTTAATCCACACTTGAATTTGTTCAGAAAAATATTTTAAGAACACTTTTTGGTATAAAAAAATATTTTTAACTTAAGGGGTGAAATAGAGCAGAATGTCCTAAATTAAACTAATGAATTTCAAAAATACAAAACAGATAAACAATTCAATTTAAAAAAAAAATATATTAATTCCAGCGGCATATTGTGTGGCAGGAAATGCATTTTTTCTTCTCAAAGTTCTTGTTTTAGTTCAAGAAACTTTTGGTAGATGGCACTGCTAAATTTGCATGCTGCTTCTTTTCTTTACTTTTTAATGCCTCTATATTTCGTCCCCTATTACGTCGTGTGGTCGTGGCTGATAATCAAATTTATTTTGATGATAAAGAATTTTTTTTTGTGTTATATAATATTTTTCTTTTGTTCTCTTGTTACTACATGCAGTGCATGCTAATGAAAAAGTTTTGAAATTAAAATAAGAATTTCAACGAAAACTGTATGCGGAGATGTACTTTTGTATAATACCTTTATGCAAAATTTTATTTCTGTGGGATTACATTATTTCTTCTAATGATATTAACTCGAATAAATAATTTAATCTAATAATTCTCTTATTTCAATGACTTGGTAATTTAATCAACTCTATCTCAAACTTTGAAAGAATTTTATGCTGCATTATATCTTTATATTGAGCACTCACAGGATTCACTAATTATTACTACTTTAATTAAAACCTAATCTAAGATATTTAATTATCTGTTTAGTCTTCTTTGAAACTAACGAATTCATAAATAAGTTAATCAAAAGGAAAATATAGTTTGTTGTTTTAGTTAAGCCATTTTAATTTACTGAAAGTGTACCAAACAGTTTCTCGCTTAATTAGTCATTAATTAATTATAATACGTTTAATAAACAAGTTTCATAATAAAAGAGTATGTGAAAAAAACTGATTAAAGATAATTAGGAAAAAATACGAAGTTGAAAACAATTCGTCATGAACAAAGGCTTTGTCACGTTAAAACTATATCAAATTTTTCTCAACATGCCTAAAAATAATATTAACAGATACATACTTTTAAATAAAATAAAAGTTATTCAGTCTTTACTAAGGATGTAATTACAACATATCTTATTCTAAAACAGCTGAATCCTGCATGAAGAAGTAAATTCCAGCGTATTTACAGTACTGTGTGGTAATGACATTTCTACTTAAAAAAAACATTTCTGGTTAATAAAACCGAAATACCAAAATCTGTTTATTAAAACCAAACTAAATTTAAATCATTCATTTGTCTAATTTTCCTTTTATATTATAACGGTTTATCGAAAATTCTGGTTTTCAAAATTGTTTTATAACCCCATATTTAGAAAAAATACAAAACTGTGATGTAAATTTAACCATATAAATGGTTTCTGTGCTCTGCTGAGATATTATGAAAGAAAAATAATAAATTTTGTCGCATATTATGAAATTATTTTTTGTTAATGATTTTACCAAACGCTTCACCAAATTATGGTAAAAACTACATATTTCGGTCATGGAATCGATGTTGCGCTCTTCAACATAAACAGAAGACGTCATGTTTTCTACACATTCCATCACTGTTACGGTTTTTCATAAAGACTATCATCGCTTTACACTTCCCTTCGAGCACACTTTTTTATTATACTTGAAACGTGCAATAGTATGACTAATTCTCATTCTTTATTCAGTAACAATAAAACAAAGGTTAAAATTATTATTATTGAACCATAAAATTATTATTGAAAACATAATATAGAGTACGTTGTTGATATGAATAATTGGTCTTTAACCTTTCATTTCTTCTCAGCTTATAGGTCGGTTTATTTCAGCTTTTTGTTGTCCACGCTTGAAAAAAAATTCATCCAGAAATTTGTAAGCATGTATATATACTCTTTCATGCTTATGACTGCTCACCCACACACTTGATGTTTTGATTCTTTGTTTCCAACGCAAAAACTTAACTAAGTTCTCAAGTTCTTTTTTTGTCATTGTGTAAGAGAAATAAGTATTTATAGATTTCAAAACGAAGCTCTTATTGTAAAAAAAAATGAAAAAACTGAAAGTAACAGATTTGGAAAAGATACGTTTGAATTGGTACGTTGAATTGTTCAATCATTACAAAGTATAGAAAGTAAAGTCCATTTCAAAGGAAATATTTCATTGAAAAATAACTAAATTCTGAAAGAAACAGATATGAAAAAAAAAAATACATACTTCTAAATGAGACGGAATTTATTCAATCGACACAAAGCGCAACAAACTACATGCACCTTTTCAGATAAAATATTTTATTATAAAGTAACTAAAACCTGAAAGTAACGAATTTGGAGAATTTAATAAAGATGAAATAAAATTTTTTCCAAATAAGCAAAAGAAGAAACTTTATATCTAAATACATACCCCATATTGAAAAAGAAAAACAAAGTAAGCAGCAAAAGTTATTCACCTTGCGTGTTTTGTTATTATTAATTTTTACTAAAAAAAAATGAAGTTGCGCCATTTTAAATGAAATCCTTACGGAAATATTTTATATAAGTGTATTGAAAAAGCGTGTGCTTTCAGAGTAATAACGCTCGTGGAAGAAATTGGGCGCTCTTTCCTGTTCAATATCACTTTATTTTTATTTTCCGAAAAACAGGGCATCCCAAACAAAAGACGTTCTGAAACTTTTTATTTTTTTATTTTCTCGATTTTGAAAAGGGTAAAAGGTCCACTGAGTGACTTTCAATTTTCTGGGAGGTTTTTTTTTATCGGTTTCTCTTGCGTCTATTCTTTATGCTATCGATTATCTCTAAGATCCCTTCTTTGGAAACAAAGATACATTGTACATCAAAAAGAACTCGAAATAGAAAGAGGATGCTATATGTATACTTTCGCCTTTTCAAAAAAAAATTAATACACTTCATTGACTGTGGGAAAATTGTTCCTTTATTTAAAAATAACTTTCAAAAAAGGCTGTGTTTGCAAATAGTTCAAAAGAGTGGATAATTATTTAAGCTTGATTTAATGTTCATTAAAATAAATATAAAGCTTTTTTTCTGAAATATTGAATTTTTCATGTCTGAACAGAGCTTAAGAATTGAAACTGAATGTAACTCATAACTATTATTATTTATTAGAATATCGTTAGGACTTTGTTTTCGAATTATTGCTTCTAAAAACCATTAATACACTTCATTGACTATTAGAGAATAGTTCTTTTCAAATATATGTTTCAAGAGAGTTTTGTTTTTTAGTGGTGCAAAATAGTGGTTTATTATTTAAGCATAACGGTTCAGTAATGTTTATACACAGGCTTATTTTCATACAAATTCAAACGTTCTTGTATCTGAACATGAGCGTAACTCGCAACTTTTGTTATTTATTAGAAATAACACCATGCGTTTATTTTCGAATCACTCTCATTGGGAGAAAATAGTCCTAATCATGCATAGCATAAAAGAAAAATTCTGTTTTGAAAACCTTAATGAATGTTGTGCTGAGGTCAGCCCATTAATATCTATAAGTAAATTATTATTTTTTATCTAAAATACTGTTTAATTTATGTTTAAAAATGAGTGATGATTTCTAAAATTTTTGTGTGTTATAAATATTATATATATATTATTTTTAAATCATTGTTTTTGACAAAAAAATATCTGTTTGGAAAATTTTTTTAATATATTTCAAAAGAGTCATTTAATTAATTAAGCTTGATTTGATGATCATTAAAGTTCATTTATCAGCTTTTTTTTTATAAAAAACTAAATTGCTCATATTTGAGTAGGCGTGAAAAACTAAAATTGGGTGCAACTATTGTAACTACTTTAATCTAAAAGTAATATCACAATGCATTTATTTTTAAATAGTTGCTTTTATTTATAATTTTTAAAAGAAACAAAAACTCGTTTAAAATGCTAAATTTCTTTTACTAGATTTACATTATGTTGTTATTCCTTTTGAAATAATCCATAACTTAAAAAGCAATTGTTTTATATAGCAAATGTAACGGAATCAAATTTTAAATTCAATGTAAATATATAAGTTACATGAAAAATTTTTTCATCAACTTTATATTATTAAGCAATCAAAAGATTTTTATATACATTCATTTTTTTGCAATAAAAATTATACTTTTTTTATACTATAATATTTCAAGAATTGGATGCCATTTATTTTAAATTACAATTATAAATACTCTTTGTTTCGAATACAATGTAGAGTTCTTTAGAGAAAATAATGTATATGAACATTGTCTAAGCTAGATTTTTAAATATTTAAAAATATATATGTTAGTGTGCTTACATATTAACAAATAATCCACGGAAAATTATTCACTGAAACACATGCTATACAACTTTTTTTGCAATTATTATTTGTCAGTTGCATTATTTATGATTTTTATAATTATGAAATTCTTCTTTTGTTTAAAATATAGTATGTTCACTTATTTCTTGTCGCCTTACAAAATTGTTATTATTATTATTTTTTACATTATAAAACAGTGGAAATCTTAAATTATATTAATTAATAATTAACCACCTCACTATAAACTCATATAGAGCTAATTTAATTTCTTTGCATTACCTAATGAGTCCGATTATTCATTATTTTGATATTTTAGCTTATTGAGTACACAAATATCTTTAATTTGTATTTCATTTTGTGATTAACACAATCTCCTAGTGATTAATAACATCTGAATTAATGACATAAATTATATACCAATTTAAATACTTTCATGAAATACCATTACTGGATTTGCCTCAAGTATCATCGTTGAATTGTCCTAAACTATTATAACTTAATTGACATAAATTTCCATAATTTAACTGTCACAAATTATCACGATATAACTGTCATAACCTAAAATTATAATAACAGAACTGTCAGAAATTATTACAATGTAACTGTTATGAACTGCACTAATTGAATGTCCATTAATTATAACAGTTAAAGTGTTCTTTGATATTGAACTGTTATAAATTATCAGAAATGATTTATCGTAATTTGACTGTTTAAATCATCACAATTAAACTTGCATAAATTATAATAATTGCTTAAGATCCACTTATTATTAATTATTGAATCATTATAAAAAAAATTATAATTAAATTATTATAAATCATCCAGCAAATTTAATGTTAAACCACAAAACTTACGTTCAGAAGAAAAAGAACCCATAAGCCATTTAAAAAAAAACTCAAAAAGAAAGCTGCATATTCTTTTGGCATTTGCAGTTTAACAGTCATTCCAGTATAATTGTTCTAATGTTTCTTAATTCTAATGAGTAGTTTGGATAATGAATAAATTGCAAAAAAATCGCAATCGTAGTTTGGATAATGAACTATTACTTTCCGAGAAAGAAAATTCTTCTTTCTATTTTTTGTGGTATCTAACATAACGGTTAATTTGTCGTGCAATAATTATATGAGAGAGTTGGAGAAAAAGATTTAATGAGACTCACAGAGAGAAGGAGAGATGATATATTATAGAAAAGTGCTTTGTGTGGTTTTTCTCTGAAGAGGAATGCAAAACGCTTCGATGCTGTTACACATTTTTTTCCAACTTTTAATACAAAGAAAACAAGTTTTTTTTCCACCTCCACGAATCCTCTTCTTGGGAGTCGATAAGAAAAGTAGTTCATTTTTTTTCCTTTTTTCCCCCACCCTCATATTTGAGAATAAAAACTACAATTAGGAAAAGAATCCTGGAGTGTGTTTAAAAATAAATGGCACAAAAAAAATAGGGAAGGGTATTTGATGTTTTTAAGCTTAGCAGTTTCAAGAAAATTCCAAAACCACAACAGCCTTGGTGGTGCCACTAAACTTAACAGTAAAAAGTGCAACGGAGAAAAGGAAGTTTTAATGACTTCCATTCTGAAAAGAAATTCTTTGAAAGTCATTTAAGTTCAGCTGTTGCTTTGGTGTGAGAAAACTTAAGCCTAAACTGAAAATTAAATACTTTTCTTACTCGTAAAAGGAAAATAGGAACGTGATATTTATGTAAAAATATATAGGTGCTCGGTAGTAAAATATTTATTATTTGAACTAAAATGTGTCGGAAATACTAATGTGTAATGTTATCAAAGCAATTTTATGTTAGAATAATTTTTAGTTATATTTCATAAATGCATTTTTAAAATGACGAAATTCATTATAAAAATAACCAATATAAAAACCTTTCATTAAAATAACAGGAAATTAAACAGGAATTCATTATAAAAACATGAATTTAAAAATTAAATCAAGAAACCTGTAGAAAATTTACCACTAATATATATATTATTTTAAATTTAAATTCGTCCCTGACAGTAAAATTCTTAAGCCAAAATTATATTTATCTGTGGAGGTACAGAAACCAGGTAATTAAATATTTAGTTTTTAAACAAAATTGTCTCATTCTTATGTACTTATTACGATACTTATGTCCATATTATCTTTGCAATTTGATTTTTTGTTGGATTCGTTTTGATTAGAATAAGAGTTACCTGGATTAGAATATTTATCAAAGATATTAAGTTCCGGCGTACATTCTTAAGAATGGCTCGCAAACTGCATTAAAAGAGTAAAGATATTATTTTTTCGACTTAAAAATTTATATGCAATAACTTTTTTACTTCAATGTCCGAATTAAAAAGTGATTTTCACAATACCAAAAGAAATGGGTTATTAATTTGAATAATCAAATAACTTAAGCGTGTCATTATTTTAAATTACTTTTTAACTAATTTGCGCTCAGAAAATACTTTAGGGGTGATAAGTTTTAAAAAAGATATTTTGTATTGAATTAATTTTAATTTTTTGTCCAAGTGAACATGAAAGTTTTAAAGCAAGATGTTTTGGTAATTTAGCACTTATTGTCACGTTTTTTAATAAAAGAAATATATTTGAAATATTACGAATAAAAAAGTAACAAAATATAGCGTTCAAATATATATAACGCTCAATAGCAAAATATATATTTGAAAAATTCCTAGTTTGGCTTAGGCCTGAAGAATTTTTTTTTTTCTGACAGAAAAAAGGGAAAAAATAAATAGCGAAAAGGCCAACCAAAAACGAAAAAGGAAATACATTTTCTAACTCATAAAAATAGCGTGTTAGGAATATTTATTTAATAGAATAGTCTACAGTTTAGTCTATATTTAACTAAAAACTATGAAAATAAGTCATTTAAAATATTTCATATTAGTGCTTATAAGTCACCGGGGTAAGGTTTTGGAAGAAAAGTAATGGCTAAAGTTTTTTTATGCATCTCTCTTCTTTTAATATGAACACAGCTTTGGTGCATGAGATGCTTATTAGGATTTATTTTGCATTTTATGCACAGATAAAATGTGCTTCGATTCAGAAAAAATTCATTTTGTATTTCTACTTGCTAATTGGATTTCTACTCGCATTTTATCAAAAAATAACATGCGCTGCTGCTGACATAAGAATAAGCTTCTAATTTTAAAAGGATTTCCCCTTATATTTTAGCAAGCAATGTCATTTACAAAAATATCAGTTTCTAACTTTTGTCGAATACCTTCTAACTTTTTGTACGACGATAACATGTGCTGCCATTTACAAAGGTACTAGTTTTTAATCATATCAGTATTTCTCCTTGCATTTTTTTAAAGATAACATGCATTGTTATTAACAAAAATATATGCTTCTAATTCAAACAGCAAAAATTTTATTTACAATGATTTCAAAAATATCAATATTCAAAAACTTTTTTAATAGGAAAGAGAGGTTTCAGATAACTTCGGCACGAGTAACAGTAAACAACATTTTAGATTTTGAAAAATTTTCTTTTAATTTAATATTAGCAATAGTCGAATTATTATTTTACAAATTATTTCCGAAGGTTTTTAAGCATATGCAGGTTAATAACGAAAGAAATGACATGGCGCTCAATATCTTTTTTCACCCTGAACTATGCATAAATTCTAAGAGTGTTTATTTAATTATTTATTTATTTACTTTTTTTTTGCTTTTACGTGTTATTGAACTCCTTTCTAAAATAAAAAATAAAAATAAATAGCCTATTTTATACCAAGTAAATAATCTAATACAATACTATTTTTTTTAATGATAGAATTTAATTATAATGCTATATTTGGTTATCCGTACACATTTCATAATTTAAAATATATTTTGTTATTTTTTAAATCAAAATAATCAGTACTCACAGATATCCCAACTTTTTTTTCTCAACGATAAGTGATCGGTTTTTTAGCTGTTGATTAATTTTACAATACCAAAGTTTATAGAAGTGAAATTACGCCACATACATTAATTAAGTGTGTGCTAAGATAACTAGCATTATAGAATTAAGTAATGATTCTTAAAATTTATTCTTAACTATTGTAATTCATATTAAATAGAATCATGAACAAATTCAAATTATAAGGACAATATATAATTTGCCTAGCAATAGGTGTGAGGTAACAAAATTACTCTGAGAAAAAAAAGTATGGTCAAAACTAACAGTATATGGTAGTATTTACCTTGTTTCTGGCTCTAAGAGAACTCCAAGAAACTCTGCAATTTTTTCCGAAGCGTTTTCATAATGATTTTGGTAAAATTAACAATAAAATATAATTTTATAATAAGTGATAAAATATAGTAAAGATTGGTAATTTTATAATGATACCTTAGACTAGAGCATGACATTAATACAATTTATTTGGTTAAATTTACTTTACGTCTTTGTATTTTTTACCAAATGTGAAGTAGTAAGAACTATGATTTTTAAAACCAGAATTTCCCGTAAGCCATTTCTATATAAGCGGAGAAATTACTTAACTATTGGTTTAAATACCGTGTATTTTCGTTTAATTAACCAGAGTTATATTTTTTTTTACCGGAAATGTCATTACCAAAGATTTTGGTTATTTTACCAGAATTTCTTTCTCCGTGTGCGATTGTTTTTAAACCAAGATTCTGAGATTTATTTTTTTTCTTCACACTTTTAAGAAGAAATATTAAATTAAGATTTAACTGAATTTTAAAATCAAATTATAAATTGTATTTTTAAAGAAAAAAGCATGAAATTTTATTTCTTGAATATTTGTGACTTCCTATTTGCATTGAAGTAAGCTGCCATAAAATTACATTTCATAAGAAATAACGATGACATTACAGTATTTTTTATCTTCATTATTTTATATGTGTAAGCAGTTTTGAAGACCTAAATGCACTACCAAACAAATATTTGAAAACCGATTTAAAAACTACGGCTAGTTGAAAGTATAAATGGAAAATTTTGATCATAAAATGTGAATAGGTAGCAATTTTGATATAGAAGTTTTTTTCTTTTGTAAAAAAACGCTTTGTTTTTATTTCACTTGATTTCTCTTTTTTATTTCAAAGTTAAATTTTTCCTCAAGAGTACAAAATTGGGTCAAAAGGCAATTTAGATATTTCTTTATCTTTTTCTTTCGTCTTCAAATTTTATTTCCTAAACCTATGTAGTTTTTTTTTCCTTATTTCATTTAAAAGAAAAAAACATATATAAGCTTTTTATGAATCCCAAAAATATGAAATATATTTTCTGAAGTGTTTTCTCAATATTGTAGACATAAAAGTTTTCTAAGTGTACGCATTGTGTTTGTGGAATATATAAAATGTAGTTGAAGTAATAATATGTAGATAAAAATGCATCAAAATATAGATGGTGGATGATTTAGTTTACAAAAAGAAAATACGTTGTTCGTGTTTCTTTCTTGTCTTCTTTATTTTCTTATCTTCTTTATTTCTTATCTTCTTTATTTTTATGATAAAAGCATTAATTTAAGGAAGGGTTTACTGGAGATATATATATATTTTTTAGATTCTGCATTTAAATCAAAATATCATTATCAACGTGGTTCTAAAGATTACTAAATATCTATGTTTATTAATGAACACGTATGAAAACACTCTACTAAGATTACCGTATGACTTTTCTGAGGAAAAAAACAAAATTTTGGTTAATAAATCCAAAATATATAGAATTTAAATTTTTTATCATTCTTTTGGTAAATTTTTTAATCACTTGGTAGCAGTTTGTCAGAAATTCTGGTTTTCAAAATTTTGGATCTTATAACCACAATTTCAGCAAAAAATACAAAACGGAAAAGTAAATTTAATCTAATAAATCGTATTTATGCCATGTTCTAAAGTATTATGACAACGTTACCAATTGTACCATATTTTCCAAATTTTATCACAAATTATAAAACAAGATCTTATTGTTAATTTTACCAAAATCTTAACCAATCCACTTCGTTTAAAAATTTACAAGCTTTTTGATGCTCCCTTAGAGCCAAAAACACCGTAAATTTTACCTTACATGTTGGTAGTTATGACCAAATTTCTTTTCTCAGTAAAAATGATATTTTTTTATTCTAAAAATTTTAATTGTAGATTACAAAAACCTATCAATCAAACAAACTAATAACAAAAAATACTAAACATCTATCTTAAATCATTAATTTAAGGGATATTAAATTTACGCTAAAAATTTTAATTGTCATTTGCATATCAAAAAACCTGACAATCGGTCCGATCAACACAACATCTTGTAAGCATTTAAATCAAATATGCAATTAAGCTGCATTCAATACAATGCAGAAATTTGAATACGATGCCACAAGTCACAATGATTCATTAAATACCGTATATCAGTACGTAAATTTCTCTATTCAGATGCAAATCCTATATACCTCATCTTATTCAGTGCCGATTCTTCTCTTATCTTCTGCTTCACTCATTTAGTTCTGAGCTGCTCTGGTTCACACGATCTCGTGATTATCATCCTATGAAGGCTAAAATCTGGATGATAATTGCTGGATAAATTCAAAGATTGGAAGTGCTCCCATATTTTAAATCCATATTTCTCTACACGCATTATTTCTGAAGTATGCTTCAACTCCCAAGGCGAAGATTTCTTTCTGATTTATGTCCTCCGTGTCGTTAAGTCAGCGGGGACCTGATTTGGTTATTATCACTGAATTCAGTTTCTCTTTGAAACATAAGATATTTTAATCAGTATCATAAGTTTAGGGAGTGGTTAATAACTTAGGGACTTTCTCCAAAAATGTAAAGTGTTTCTAAGTCTCTCGTTCTTCAAACTAAATTACATTTCCAAAGTCAAACTTAATGGAAAAATGTTTGAAAATTCCGCACTTGAGGGGCAACTAGGAAACTAAATTAATACAAATAAAATTATATTTATGAGTTCACATTTATACACATAATTCTCAGAAATATACAGTAAAAATTTTCGAATCAAATTATTGCATAAAGTAACGGCACTTCGGATGCATCATCCGTAAAATCCATTTTACCATTAAATCCATTTTATCGTAAAATACACTTTTAGATTAAGAAAACCAAAATATAACGTAATTTGGTAATTTTCCCGTTCTATAATGTTTTATCAGAAATTCTTGTTTTCAAAATTATAGTTCTTTAAACCTCATCTTTAGCAAAAAATACAAAAATAAAAATTTAATTTAATCGAATAAATAGTTTTTATGCCTAAGATGAAAATTTGGTAAATGTGGTAAAATTGGCCATTTTATCACCATATTTACCGAATTTTATTACACATTATAAAACGTTATTTTCTTGTTAATTGTACCCAAATCATTAAAAATAAAAGTGCTTAAAAACTACTGCCCTTTTTGGTGTTCCCATAAAACCAGAAACACGGTAAATTTTTTCCATATTCTGGTAGTTTTGACCATAATTCTCATTGTGTATTACCGGCACAGCTAGAAATTTTGCATAAATTATGTTACAAACTTAATAATAAACATTTTTGTTCTATTATAGAGGAAGATATATATTCTCTAAACACGTGCATGTATCTTTTCGAAATAAATTATGACTTCTAAAAACATTGTTTCAGATTAATTGTTTTTGATAACTCTTAAAAATAAAATTATTATAAATATTGAACCAGTTCTGTACAATTAGACAAAAAAATATTATAAAAAGTATTTAGTATAAGTAATTTCATTCATGCTGCTAACTGATTTTTCTCAATAATTATACTGGATTTATCAATAATTTATCTGAATGATTCTTAGTAATTATTGATTTCTAGAGATGCTTTAATCATTAATATAGGAAACTCGTCAGTAGTTTTTATCAATAAAACACTTTTTTAAGTTGTCGAATCTTCTAGTATTACCAACAACTTGGGAAAATGACCGCTACAACAAGTGATGTATCAAGAAATTGGATAATTTACTAAAAATTGATTATCCTAGACAAAAATAATTTATAAATTATTAATTTAAATTTCGTTTCATTTAATAATTATTTCTGCATTTTTTTTAAGTTTCGTGCATTATCACGTTTAAGTTAATAATTATATTATAATTATTTACTACTTCAAAAAAGCTAAGAAAAAAAGAAAGAATATTTCAAATGCTTTTAATATATGTTTAAGTAATATGTGTATGAAAATACAACTTTTAGCTGTTCCATTTTTATGCAGTTTCATAAAATAAGCCATTTAACTATATATTTGTTTGAAAAGTAGAATTGAAAAACAGACGTTAAGTATATGAATAATGCAACAAACTTTTCTTCATAAGACCAAACCAACCACGTTCATTCCATCTGACTTTAAATCGGATCAAAGATACACATCTAATATTTATTTCAACTTTATTCCGTTTTAATAATATAAATACGCTGCCTCGAGTGCTTACCCCTTGGTTATTATCTTTACTATTCTATGGATTCAAATTTTCTATTCCAAGAAATGATCGGATAAAGATGATGAAAGAGGAGATTAGTATTCAGTTCTTTAAAATTTATATTCTATTCTGAAGAGGAATGCCAAATCGATGACATCCTGGGGAGTCTGTAGACAAACAAGCAGCTGGCCTGGTATAATCGATGAATTATCGATCAATTAAATCCCAAGGTTTTCACTTTAAATGACTTCAGAGCGTCAAAAGTTTTCTTTCAGTTTTGCTTCTTTGTTCAGTTTGAGAATGAAAAGGAAATTTTCGGATTTGTGCGTTCTGTCTCTTCCTGAAAATTCTCGATCGATTGTAGACTGAAATGTGTGTCCTCCATCGTGTGACCTCAATTCTACTCCGGAAAAGTTTTCGAAATCTAGTTTCGGAAAGTATAGAACCTTGAAAGGAAAGTAACATTTAGCTCTACGTTAAAAGTAAATGACGACTGAGAACCGAATGCGAGGCTTTCTATCTCTAATAGATTAACTTCTAACTATACACCTGGTGAGTTGAATTACATTGTACCTTTCAAGGCATGCTTCGCAAATAAAACCTATTTCTGTTTATAGGGAATGGATGAAAAAATATGTTATAAGCATGTAAGTAATGGATTAATACAAATCTATATCATTCTTTGATGTATTAAGTTATAAGTTCATAATTTGAACTTAGTTATGGTTTTAATATCGCGTTGTCCCGCAGTGGACTGATCGTTAAGACACGATTCCCAGCAGATCACCGAAGTCAAGCATTACTGGCTGCGGTCAGAGTGCGGGTGGGTGACCACTTGGATGAGTCTGCGCAGGGACCGAGGGTGTGCGGTATTGATCCTCGTTAAACTTTTATACCGTAAAGTGCTCGACTTTACGTGCAGGTCGTCGGGCTACCGAAGCAGGGGTGCCATCCCCTCTGCAGAGGATCAAAATTGTGATGGCATGTCTTCGGATCATCCTCAGGAATGTTTCCCACACCGTCGCCAAAAGCCCATTGTGCAGCACTAGTGCGACGTAAATGAACTACAACTACAACTAATATCGTGTTTCAAAAAAGATCTGCTCTTATTCAAGGTGAAAATTCTGGTAAAATTACCGTACTGTGTATTACTGACTTTTCTGGTTAAAAAAAAAAGCACAATTTTTGTATTAATTACCAACATATGAACAATGCTGCAACAGCCTTGTAATTTTAAACCAATCCAGAAGCTAAGGAAACTCCTGAATCAGTACCAACAGAGGTATGATTTGTTATAAGAACATGGAGGACTTTGTGAGCCGACAGATTAAACGTGTATCAGTCACTTATTTACTACACGGGGAGTCTTGAGCAGGCGGGGATCGAACCTATGATCTCTTGGGCATGGGCCCAGTGCCCTACCAACAATGCTATCCGTGCCCTTCCATGGAAGTTAGTAAAAATTTTAACACGACCTCCTATTATACTATACGACTTTTCTGAAAATTTTGCATATTGCGACAAAAATAGACTAAAACTGGCAAAAGTCTGTAGCTCTAGGAGCAAAACTAATTCCGTGATTAAAATCCCCACACTCGATCTAGGTGATATAAAGTATCTGTATAAGAGAAGAAGAAAAAATTACCCCAATAAAATTATTGGATTTCAAACAACGTACACTAGTTTTTTATGAAAATAAAATACACCATTAATTTTATTTACAATATAATATTTTAGCAGTTTAACTAGTAATAAATGAAAAAATACAAACCATTTGTTAGTCCTCAAATAAATTTGCATTCGAAAAAAAGAAAACAAATTTATGTTTCATAACGTTTGAAAAGATTATCTACTGAACTACATGGCAATTTCTTTTCTTTAACTTAATAATATGATAGACTTATTTTATCTCATTCTTTGCAAAAAATTTATTCCGATTAAATTAGTTAATAGCAAAATAAGTAACTGATGTTTCAACTAATGGTTTAACAGTAATTTAAATATTTAAAAATACAGTATCTTCCAATCATTAAAAATACATCTTCCAAACTTTTGTATTTGTTTTATGAAATATTCTCATTAAATTCCATTTCACTTTATCTTGCATAAGTAAGCAAAATTTAAAATAAATATGTTTTGCACAATTTAATGAAAATAACCATCCTTAAAAATAAATTTAAGCTAAGATTTTGAAAACTAATTTTTTACTAAATAATTAGTAATAACTATTGGATCTTAAATTTTTTTTTTCAGTAAAAGAAAAAAAAAGCTTTGTTTAATTTTTCAAATTCTAGTAAAGGAATTATTTAAGCAATTGGCAATTAAAAAATACTGATTTTTAATGTTATAATGTAATATGTTATATTTATAAATCATTAATTAAGGATTATAGAGAGTAGAAGATACAGAATCAGGATAAAAAACCATAATTTAACTCACTAAATTCTAGCGAAAATCTCTCATGCTATAATAAAATTTTCGTTAGACTGACCATAAATTTTTTTAAATATATTTAAAGTAATCAAAATAATACATGTTATAGCTTAAACTTTATAGCTCATTGTATTGCACTTTATAGCTTAAAAGAAAATAAATGTGAGCATGAAAATATCTAAATTATTGTAAAAATTGTAAAAAAAGTAAAAAATTATAAGAAAAATAACAATCATATATCTATGCATCAATATCTTGTAAGTAAAGGTCTGGTTTCTTAGGACAAGCGTGTTTTCTGGGCGTCAGTAGAACGTCAACGTCCCGCTGACGCCAACAAAATACTGGTTTGTTAGCTCAAGGCCTGGTTTCTTAGAACTAGCGCCTTATCTGGGCGTCAGCGAAAAGTTGAAGTAGAGCTGACGCCAAAAAAATACTTTTTTGTTAGCTCAGCGTGCGCAGTCGGTCCAACGCAGACATTATCTCTCATTGCGCATGCGTTAATAACGTAAACAAATAATTATTTTGAATTTGTATTGTTTTTTTTTATTGTCGACCAGTGTTTTAGAGAAGAAATAATGACTTTGTCCAAGAAGAAACACATTACAGCTGAGCTAAATGAAGATTGCTATGTCTAATGAAGAAGCTATGTTTAATGTCAAAATCAAAATCTTGGCTGATTTCAATGTGCTGTTGGATGTTGTCCGCCATTGCTTCTGTGGTTAACGTCACGTTGCAATCCAACTGCAGTTGAGTTGGACGGCAATTGTAGTTCAAAATGAGCGTTCGATGACGTATACTATCAAGCTCACAAATGGACCAATTAGAGGTTAGCGCTGATTTCCAGCTGACGGCGTCCTGTCCTAAGAAACCAGACCTTAAATCATGCTAAATAGATATCAAATACCTAATGTTTTAAGACGTTCTGAGAAAGTTAATATGAATAATTATTATTTTGAAATTTTCTAAATTACATTCTGTTTTTGTTTAAAAAAAATCCCTTTTGAACTTTTTTGTAATTTTTTATAACATTTTAATAAAATGATTACGTTTTAAATAAAAATTTATGTTTAAAAAATGGTTCAATCAGTTGGATGAAGAAGTGTAACTTTATATTGTATTTCTTGTGTTGAAATTTTAGACATCAAACTTTAAAAAAAAAAACTTTTGAACGTTAATCATCGTTTCTAATGTTAAAATAACATAACAAATATATTCTTTAAAAAAACGGATGAAATAAAAGGTGGAACACAAACAAATGAAAAAAAAAACAATATTTTATCTGTCTTTTTTCGACGTCTTTTTTCGACTCTAACAAATATTGCTCAAAACACGCCAGATATCAAAATACAAATATATATTTCTTTCCAAGCAAAGAAAAGGATATAATCTAATCAACAGTCTGTCTATCAAAGCAAAAGGAAAAAATCTACAAAAATAATCAAAGAATGAAATTTTACGATGTCAAAAAATATCATTTCAAGTGGTTGGGGGAGCTAAAGTGATGTCTCGTGTTACAAAAACTTAGAAAAATGACATCTATATTTGTATTGCCTTACAAATGGTCCTCTGCTAGTGACACTAAGCACTTGGTACAGCTATTGCTTTGTGTTCCGAACAAGCAACCATACCGCTCCTCTATCTTCTTCAAAGGACTGACAAGCGTTGGATAGAAGCTGAAAAATCTGTCCCCGCATTTCTAAATCCCATTCTTTTCCAGATTGTCTTTCAATGTTTTGGTATCTGAATGGATTTTTCAGTGACAGAGCATTAAAGATTAGATAATGTTCTCAGCGCCACGAACAGTCTGCTTTTATTTATTTTGCTATATAGTAGAAATAGAAGCAAGTTTTAAATTTCATTGCTTATGAGATGGTAACACGCATAATAAAAAATAGAAGTGATATTACATGAAGTGAAGAAAAAAAAGATCATTATTAGTTACATTTTATCAATATATTATGTTTCAGAAAAGAAAAAAAATTCACTGTATTTATGTCTTGATGTCAAGAAATATTATTTCAAGAGGTTGAGGTTACTAACGTTATGTCTTGTGTAGCAAAAACTTAAAGGGATTACCATTATAATCGCTATGGTTAATTACCTACTGTACACAAGATGAGGGTTATATGTATATTAGAAAAGCTTTATGAATACTCCTCTGATAAATACACTATAAGTACTTGGTACTACCATTGCTTTGTGTTCCAAAGAAGCAACCATACTACTCCTTTAACTTCCTCAAACGACTGACAAGCGTTGGGTAGAAGTTGAAAAATCTGTCGCTGTATTTCTAAAACCCATTCTTTTCCAAATTGTCTTTCAATGATTTGGTATCTGAATGGATTTTTCAGTGACAGATCATCGAAGAATAAATAATGTTCCAAGCTCCACAGAGAGACTTGTTTTTATTTATTTTATAGACTTACAAATGAAAATAAGTTTTAAATTTCCTCTCTTACAGCAAATTATGATGTGGTAAAAAGCATAAGAAATATTATTATAAAATTAGAAGTGATATAAATGAAATAAAAAATGGTTTTAAATCATCATTTGTAACATTTTATCAGTATTTTATGTTCTGGAAAAAAAGTTCAGTGTATAGTGTCGTGTTGTGAATAATTACTATTTCAAGGTGTTGAGAGTGCTTAAATTTTGTCTTGTGTAGCAAAACTTACATGGCAAAAGACACCCATTGTTTTATATATAGTTGTTACCCGCTGCTTCAATTTTATTTAACATTTGGTAGAAAGGTGAGATTCTAGGTCGAAAAGGCCTGTGTGAAACAAAAAATTAAAAAAAAAAGTAATAATAATATTACTATCACTTTTTATTTATTTATTTATTGTTACACATACATAGGCAATGAAAGGGCTGATTACAAAGTAAGATTCATTTTAATCCCTTGTCAAGTTGAAGAACAGATAGCACAAGTTAGAGAAGGCCATTACAAAAATGCATCTTTTGTGTCGTGGAGGTAGCTGCTTCGAATCCTGAGGTATTCCTAGATATACCCTTCTGATGTCCTTCTTTATCTTGTTTATCTGTTCTTCGATTTGACAACGGCTTATAAACCAAACTTTGTAAGAAGCACACGAGCCTGTATCTGTATAACAATAAATAAAAAAATATGAATAACTAGATGGCTCCAGGGTTATGGTAATATTTGATTCCGCTATCTCTACTCGTTAAATTAAGTTTTCAATTCTTTTCCAGGCTTTATGGCACAGAGAAATGTTTAAGAAAAAATGGAAATGTAATAGTTTCAGCTCTAATGCTGGACCACAACGAATTTTTTTTTTTTTTTTTATTATTTTATTTATTGATACGTGCCTAAAACGCAACACTCTGGACCGAAAGCTTTTAGCTCCACACTACACCAAAAACGCTTATTTATTAGTTAGATTGATGAAATGATGGGTTTATCGTTTTTCTTAATCATTTTTAAATAAATTTATAAAGTTCTTTATAATCGTTTGGTCATTTGTTTTGTTTGAGTTCGATTAAATGCTTAGATGATCATTCGCTAAGGATGTCTTTTGTTAATAAAGATAAAAATACATTTTGCTAAGTAAATTCATTTATCTTACGTATTTCAATTTCTCACCATTTTTCTTGTTCTTAAATTTATTTTAATGTTGAATAAAATACAAATTTTGAGATACACAAATAATCTGTCATATTTATATGAATGACATCTACCATTACTCCTTTTGAGCCAAAAAATAAATTGCAAAAAGCGTTGATAATGTAATTTTTTTTTAAATTTTCTCTGTTTACAGTAAAATTTATTATATGAGGGATTGAAATAAACAACAGTAAATAAAAATATGACGAAAAATACTTTTTGCGTAATGTACAACAAAAATGTAAAATAAAAGATTTGTAGTTGATTAGAAAATTTTATGTTTCTACATAAGTGAATAATATGAAAAAATTTCGAAACAATAGCATAAATTCACGCAATCCAATTTTAATTCATTAATCTTCTCTGAATCGAAGCATAACTAATCAGCTTTAAAACAATAAATCACAATGAATTATGATTTATACATTCATGCTGCAAGTATAATTGTACAGAAGTAAATAAAAAGTATGACAGAGACACTGTATAACAAACCGTAAAGTGCTAACTATTAACATCTAATGAATCCACAAACTGTTTCCCTCACGTTTTGCTTTAGGGCGCTTTAGGTAGTTGGGTCCAGAGAAACTTCAAAATGCGGGACCTAATGACGTCAGCGTGGACCGTCTTTCAGTATTACAGTCCATGCTTTGTATATTTACAGCTCATATAGTTTCAAATATAATAAGATGCTAGCTTATATCCTCACGTAGAAATGAAAACAGCTAACAGCTCAAATAAAAAAAAGTTGAAAAGCGTTTGCTTAGTTAAATAAATGTTGTTAAACTTAAAATTTTAAATATAGATTAATAATAAAAGAATTTAAAATGTAGATCTCACTTTAAAGTTTAGCTAAAATTGATTTACCATAGGCCATTCCCAAAGCGCTAGGAGAAAAAATATTACCGTGCTTTTTCATGTTCCCATAAAACCATGAAACTCGGTTAGTTTCACTTTTTTCTAGTAGTTTTGAAATCTCGTAGCAACTGTAAGTGTAGTCCAATATAGACTAATAAACAACAATGGTTATGTAAACATTAATTTTTTTTACGATTAAAATTTAAATTAATGCATGCTTTTTGAAATAATTTTGGAATATTAATGGAATAAGTTATGCATGTTTTCTCAAACATTGCTGGAAAAAATGACTTTTTATTGTCTGAGATTTTCTCTTTTTAATTATTCTAGTTATAAAATAATAAATTTTCTATGTTTTTTAATGTTCTTCTGTAAAGCGTCGAACAAATTATAATGAATGGGGTGTCTGAAAGTCCGTAGCTGATAATGATTTTTCGCTTTATGTCGTACAAATCAGAAAAGTGGCCTAAGTCATTTTTAATGATGTGGTTTTCAATTTCTTGCTTGAATTCTCATTATATTTTTGGAAAAAAAATTATGCTTTAATGGATAAACTTATCGGCGCGAAAAAACACACGAGTTACTTACGCATATTATATTGTTTTCAATACCGGTCTTTTGAATACGAAAGATATTTTGTTTTTTTTTATATGCGTTAATCGCAATTTTTTTTTTTAACATTGCAATTGCATGTACTCTGCTTTTAATTTTTTAGACACTGTTATTATAAATGAAACAATTTATAAAGCTCAAGTATTGAGGAAGTGTTTTGCAAGATTTGCAAAAATATCCCCTAAATGCACAAATAATTCTTTAAATTATAATTTTTATTTGTACTGTGTTACGATTTTCCGATGTAAAAAATAATTTTAAAAAAAGTAAAAAAATCCTTATTTACCGTTTTTAATCTCAGAAAATGCATGCATTAAAAAAAAAGGAAAAGTAAAACAGATATGGATTTTAGCAACAAAAAAAAAAATTCTCATATTTATCCATGATTTACTAAAATTTTTCTGATATATGACTATTTTATTTCGTAGAACCTAGGACTCAAGGTCCCTGCATTGGACCTGTTGTTTGATTAAGGCTTTGATTTGAATACAATTTTTATTTACCCTGTATTTATTTTATATGTATGTTATTTTATCGGCAAAGTTAAAAATCGAGCTTTCTATTTAATGACTTGGCATTGTATATTATGCCTAAAACTAGCCGGCAATGTGTAGTATATTCCAATTTCACAAATTTCTTAGGGATTCTATGAAAAAATGAGACACTAGTAAAGTATGAAATTCATCTCCAATTCATTTAAAATATAATGAAATGTAATTCTAAATAATATTCTAGTCTATCATGTTGCAAAAAGTAGATTAATTTTAATTTCTTATCTTTTATATTAAAATTTTGGTTCTCCTTGCATAAAAGTCATACATTTTGCTTTGCACAGCTTCAACTTTTATTTACGTATTTTGAATTTTTTGAATAGTACTCGCATAATTTTTTCAAATTATCATTCATATTTTTGAGGAACGCATATCATTTATATGATAGCTATATTGAGATCTTTTTTCATACTTTGCCTAAATAGCATCTGTCATTATATATTTATTTCCAGACTGACTAGACTTTGTTTTCTACAATGCCTAGTAAATGTAAGCAAAAATTATCATATTTCATACTTAGACCTATATATGCCCGGTATTATGTTGAATACCTAGGCATTCTATACAATGACAGCTTTTCATATTTTCCGGTTTTTCATTTACTTTTTTTTTCTATGTTTTCCATTCAACTTGTATACAAAACGTTTTGCATAGATGTTGAATACAAGACTTAGCTTGAAAAAAAAGCCGGTATTGTTATTTTTGATCAGTCTTGGCAGCTCCACTTTTCTTGTCTTTATCAACGCTCGTTTATATTCATTTATTTTTATCCATATATTTTCATCATTTTTATATATATATGTATATTTTAGAACTGTGTAAATACTATTTAAAAAAAAGAACATATTTTTTTTATTAAAAAGTTTTTATTTTTATATTTTTAATATTTATGCTAGAAAATACGAAACGATTACAAAGGTTACAATATTGTATGAATTTTTATTATGCCACTGAAACTAGAATGCTTATTTTAATCTCTGTGGCAATTAAATACATTCATTTTCTTTAAATTTATAAATCAATTATTACATCATTAAAATTCGTTAATTAAACTAAAAGGACTAATTTAAGGATCATTATTGCAAATATATGAGATTGTGGATTGTGTTCCTAAAATTTGGAAAATCATAGAATAAAAGACAATTCGGAAAATTAAACAAAAGGAATAATAATTTTTTATGATATTTCATCCATTTAGAATAAGCAATTTACTAGAACTTATACCAGTTAAAATAAATGTTATGTGACAAAATAGCTTAAACATAAAAAATGAAGCTTGTTAAAAGAATTTCCTTTTCATATTGCTACCAGACATCTTCTAGAATTCCGAACATACGCGTAGAATTACCATTAGCTCTTATTTATGCAGGGAAAAAAAAGACGCTGGTTGTGAATTCCAAAAGAACGTGACGAGGGAAATATCGAATGTTCTCGAAGTAATCTTTTCTCCTGAACACCATCATCCTCAAGTGAGAATGAAGAAACAAAAGACCTATCTTACTTTCCTTTTTTCTTGCACTCACTTGCATTTTCAAAGGTTCAAAAATAAAAAGACTTCGAATACGAAATGAAGTTTGAAGAAAGGGAAGAGTGTCAAAAAATAAAATGGCGAGATATGTTTTGTTCTACGAAGCTATGACAGACGAATACAAATCAGCTTGGGGTCATGCGCTACCATTCACAGCATAGAAATTCTCTAGCCAAACCGAAGATCTTCCAAATAAAATACGAAAAAGAGGGTTATTGGGGATATGACAAAGGGCTTTTTTAAGTTCCCTTCTTGTGCTGTTGCCATCCTTCTTTTTTCTTGGATTGCAAAGGGGGTGGTTGCAGTTGAAACAGGAAGAAGTTCCCGAGTCGTTGATACAATTACACTGGATTTCTGTGCCCTTCCACAGCCCTGGGGGTGTGCTACTGTATGGATTTCTGGGCAGGAAGTCGTTATGAGGAACTTTAAGTTCCCCAAAAGCCAAAGATTGGGGAAACTTCTTGAATATTTCATGTTCAAAATCAAGAGTGGATTAGAGATTAATATATTTCCCTTGGAATATTTTTTTCCTTGTGCTCTTAAAAATGGAAGTTGTAAATGTCAGTCGCCTCGAGCAGTTTTAAGTTTATAGATTCAATACGCTTGTAGAATATAAATTTTTAATATGGAAACGAAATACTAAGAATGTACTCAAATATATGTATAAAAATAGGTTATTTGACTTTCGTACATATTTATTTATTTATTTCTCTATTTATTTATAAATTTTTATTTTTCAAATTCAAGTATTTATTGTATAGTATAAAAGCCGTTTTTTACTTTAAATTTAATTTAGTTAACTTCAACGAACTAAATATAAAACTAGAATGATTATAATTTTATTCACTTTTTAAAGATTAATTTCAAGAGATTTTTTTTTCAAATAAATAAAGAAATTTTCCATAAGATATGTGTATAAAAATAGAAAGATATATAACATTTAATAAATATCAGTAACAAAATAATTTTTTAGCTTTATTAACTATATTTGTTAGGATATATATCTATGTAATAAGCGAGACAACAGCATCTATGTTATCCCGCCAGATGTCGCTCACAGGAACAAGAATGTATTGGAACTTTCTCGATGTAAATGAAGAGTTAATCAGTTGATATTGTTTCTAGAGGAAACTGGTAACCTTAGTGGTTAAGATTCTGAGTGAATTTGTTATTCGTTAATTACTGTTTGTTTCTAAGTGAAACTGGTTGTTTTTAGGTAAAACTTGGAACCTGTGTGGTTCGAACCTAATTGCTTAAGAGTCTATGTGACTTATGTTATTATTGAAGAATAAATATTATTGTTATCGTTATTGATCATATGGTTGATTGAATTAGTTGATGATAACCAACATCATCGCATTATGGTGTAGTTTGAAGTAACTCGGCATATATACCTGACATATATATATATTATATTTGAATAGTGAATCGGAAATTCAATCAAAAATAATTTATGTTGCAATGCAATTTTCACGTAATGTGTGAAGAAAAATCTGTAAAAGATAACACAAGATTTGTAAGGAAAATCAAACATATGGATTACATACTATACTATAATAGAACCTTTCGGGAAAAAAAACCAGCAATTTAATAGTAAAAATCTTGTATTAGAAATCTTGAAACCAAATAAAATAACACTGAGAGTACACTGAAATAGAGCCTTGTTTCTAGTTGCTATGTAATACAATGAGAAAAAAAGTTTGGGCAAAACTACCAGAACATGGTAAAGTTAGCCGTGTTTCTGTCTCTATTTAAACACTCCAAAAGCTTGATATTTTTTACTGAATCACTTTGCTATGATTTTAGTCAACTTAACAATCGAACAATCGTTTTATAATATGCGACATTTTTTTTAAATAAGGTAAAATTAGGTAATTTTATCATGATACTTTAGAGCATGATTTAATGACTATTTAATCGGTTAAATTTATTTCCTGGTTTTGTATTTTTTGCTAAATACTTAGTAATAAGAGCGATTTTGTTGAAAAAGAGAATTTTCGATGACCGTTTACCATGTGAACTTAAATATACCGAAAGAATAATTGAAATAACCTATATTTCGGTTTTATAAATCACAATTATGTTTTTTTTTTCTGAAAATGTTGCTACTATATAGAACGGTAATCACTTAATAGCACGGTAATCACTTAATATTTCAGTACCTATCACGAACTTAATAGCACGGCTTTTAAGTTCGGCAGCTGATATGATTATGTATCATTTAGGTTTGTTAATACTATTTTATTGCACTACAGTCGACCCCACTTAAAGGAATACCACTGGTTCAAGCCAACACTATTCAATTAAGTGGGTTATTCGATTAAAAGAGGAAAGCATTATTCAATTTTAAATGCACTTTTTACGAAATTTTACTTTTTAACGGTATCAAGTATAGTGTTTTATTTTATAAATAAACTCAATTTTATGATGAATAAACAATTATAATTTAAACTGTCGTTGGTAGTATAACTATGTAAAATAAAATAATAATTATATCAAAATAATGAAAAAAAATTATACAGGTACTTTAATATTATTTTGTTCGTTTTGAAAAAAAAAATCTGTGTTTGAAAAATGCTTTTATACCCGCTTGTCAATTTATCAAAATTCTATTTTCCCTTTCTTTTTTTGCCAAGTCTTTCAGGACATGCGTATTCCATTTCAATACTTTTGGATCTTATTTTCTCGAAATTTGAGAAATTCTAAATTAATTTGCTCTTACAGTTTGGGATTTATGAAATTTATTTTTTCCAACACTTCTATTTTTTTTTCTCGATTAGTTCAAATCATTTTTTTTTATGCTCATCTTGTATTTACTGGAGTAAGCAATAATTACTCTACTTTAGAGAAAGACACATTGTAAACTAATGTGTTAGGTTCTTGATAGTAATACAGGTATTTTAATATTAATACAGCTACTTCAATAATATTTTGTTTCCTTTCGAAAAAAAAAATCTGTGTTTGAAAAGTGTTTTTATAGGCATAACTTATTTGTCATAACTTATTTTTAAATTTATCAAAATTCTATTTTCTTTTTCTTTTCTTACCTAGACTTTCATGACAGGCATATTCTTTTCCAAAACTTTCGGATTTTTTTTTCGAAACTTGAGAAATTCTAAATTAATTTACTCTTTCAGTTCGGGATTTTTGAAATTTATTTTTTCCAAAACTTTTTTTTTTCCTTTTTCGATTATTTCAAATCTTCCCTTTTTTAATTTCATCTTGTGTTTACTGGAGTAAACGATAAACATTCTACTTTAGAGAAAGACACACTGTACACAAGTATGTTAGGTTTCTGGAACTTTTTCGTATCAAAGCTAATAGCACACCAGGAGGGGACCACAAGTCTTCACTGTGAAAAAAATTACTCAGTACAAGTAAAGAGGGGTGAAACTCCCTTCAGTCACTTCAATGTATTGCCAGGAGGATTTTATTAATTCTTAAACTATACTCCTAACAGGTCACATACTTTATCCAATATGCAATTAAGTGGGGATGACTGTATTACTTGAAATAACTGCCCAGCCTGGGAGCTGTAATGAGTACCGGAGGAAATTTACAGTAAAAAGTACCGGCACTCAAGGTGCCGTACTTATTATCGTAGACTCCATTACTTCCGATATATGCTACGAAACAAAAAAAAGTCTGATATACGTTTTTTTATAAAGTAATGAATCACTCTTATTAGATAATTATAACTGTAAAAATTGCCTTATAATATTCTATGACGAAAATGAATCATTCGGATGATGCACCCAAAGAGCCGGTACTTTAAATCTGAGTTTGATCCGGAATATTTTAAAATATGCACTAAGTTTACTAAACATATTCTTGTAATGGCGATCAAAAACTTTAGATTTGATTTCCAATTTTGAAAAAATATATATATAACAGGAATGAAACGTGTGGACAACATGAAACGTCAAAGTAACGTGTAGAAAAAGTAAAATAGAAAGAAATTTTTTTTCGAAAATTTGTGACACAAATAAGGAAAATAATTTCATTTAATTCTTGCAACATATAAAAATAGAAAAATTCAATTCTGGCACTGATTTTTGAAAAAAGTTAGATAGAAACTGGTTATCCCTAAATTGTTCATAACGCATTAGTATATCAGCAAGAATAATGTGCAACTACATGCTCTTGTTCATTAAAAAATGTATTTACAATAAAAGAAAGGTTGTATATAACAAGAAAATCAAGCAATTATTTAGCATTTGTTAGATTTTCATCTAAAAGGCTAATTAAAAAAAGTTTGTAAAAAAGTATGAAAAGAAAAGACTGAAATGAAAAATACAGTTAGGTGAAAAATAGATAAAGAATTAAAGTTTGTAAGAAAAAAAATTACTCCCAAGGCATAAAAATTTATTAACATAAAAACAATTATGGCTGCATAAAATTTCTTTTTAAACTTTTTGTTACCTCATGAAGTGAATGCAGAACAATTAAACGAACACTGACAAGGTATCGGTTTTAATCCTCAAAGATGGTGGATTTTATGCCCTGGTATTTTACGATAAGAAAGTAATTAAACAAGAAACTCTATGACTTGTCACATACTCTAGTCTTCGTCCTAGTGTCAATATTTCCTTCCTGAAAATGCGACCTCTTCTAGGGTTTCTCTGGGAAATAAAGCTTATATTAATCCGAAAGGCGTTAAGAACTAATTAAGTGAAAGACAAAAATAAGAAACTACGGAAATTTACTAACTTTCTAGAAATAAATTTTCATTGTTTTGGTTCATTTTACTCAACACTAAAATGGTATCTGTTGTTATTGTGCTTAGAATTAAATTAGGATGATGTCTAAACTAAATAATTACTTCGCTTAATTTGAAAAGTTTCCATTTGACAGATCATTTCTTACTTAAAAACCTTTAAATTGCTACTATAACAAATCAAATTAACAATTCATGTAATCAAGACATTGATAAGTTTTATTATGCATAGAATAAATGATAGCAATATTTTAATTCATTAGCTTTTATCTGTTTCACACTTCTCTTTTTTCTTCTTCTAACATAAGCGTGGTGTTCGGTATGTGCAAGAGATGGTGCAATTATTAACCATTTATATGTGTAGTTTCATCATGTTCTGTTTTGGAACAAGGGTTACGTTTGGTTATTTAAATATAGTGTGTTTTGAAATATTTTTTTTAAAAAAAAATTTAATATAATAAATATTTTAAGACTCCATGTTTTCTCAAACACGTGTTTTTCATGTGATCTTGTTTTAAAAAAATTCCAAATACATGTATAAATAAAATTCCAAATTACACCTGAATTTTGATTGCTCAATAAAGTTCACCATTTTCTAAATTAAGTTCTCTTTCAGTTATTGATCTAATCTACTTTTTCTTAATAAACTAAACGACTGATTGAGAAGAAGACAAAAGTACTCAGGTAACGAAATTGTTTAGTAAGTGGGCTACTTTTTTTTCGCTGAAGATTCTTTTTTTTTCTTTTTTTTTCCACTTCTTTGTTTGCAATGCACTCTTAGCAACTTAATTATGTATGCAATATGTAATTGGATTTAGAAAAAAATATTACACTTAAAAATGCTTTAATAAGACACCTATGATTGTCCTTGGTGTTGTTATCATAGGTCATTAATACAAGGGGTGCGATTGTTCTTGTTTACCAGTGGCGCCATCTATGGCCAAGAATTCAACTTCTGACGCACCCGTATGTCACACCCGTTTATTGGGAGGACCCATTCATTCATCCACAGATCGTAATTTTGACCTGAACCAGTGAACGATCAATCTCCACTTAAGTATGCCCAGAGGTATAAAGTGTTCAAAAATGAGAAAGTTCCAAGAAGTGTTCGAAAAATTCTTGAAATAAAATTTTCAATATAAGAGTTTTTCAACATCAAATTTGGAGAGACACTCGGCAAAAAATTTATGAGCAAATTACTGTATAAAGTATCGGCCCTTTGAGTGTATCATCCGTAAATTCCTATATTACTGTGTGTGTAAAACCAATATTCACAGTAAAATATTATACCGTAATTTTTGAAGTAATATTTATTTAATTAGAGTGATTCAGTAATTGTACAATAATAATTACTGTAAAAATTGTGGTATATAAAATTTTTAGCATGTTCCTTAGTCCCTTTTTAGCATGTTCCGGTAAAAATGGATTTATTGGTTAAACGTATACAGTTACCGTGAATGCTGGTAGCTTTTACCGCAATATGATTCAAAAAATTTTACACCACAACTTTTGCAGAGTAGTTATAAATAGTATTAAACTTAATACATAATGGGCATAAGAAGTTAAACATTGATTTTCCTTAAATTAGAGATTTTGACTTAGATCTTCACAACTTTTTTTTTGATAAACAAACTTTGGCTTTTATTTGTCGAAAGAATATTCAAATGTATTATGTCACAGCACTAGTATCTTATTTATCTTTAGTTCTTTAAGAAAAAGCTCATCTGCCAATCAATACATTATTTATTGCTAAAATGAAATTCTTAGGTCTTAATTTATTCTTAAACTATTAAAAAAAAATCATTCTTCATTCTCATACCAAATAAACGAAGTTTTCAACTTCCTGCCAAATAAAAGCTGCCATCTCTTTTCAAATCGTGACTCACAATACCTCTAGGACATACACAAACTAATAAAAAGGATAAAGCACCCTGCTCTTTATTAAGTTTTCATTGGTACCTATAACAAATCGAAGAATTTATGTTTGGCCAAAAAGTGGGCTCAGTTGGAGGGTCGGTTAATTTCATGCCAAGTTCGCCTCAATGAATACAAAGTCTGTTTACAAAAGAGAGGGTGGTAACAGACGAATCAAAGAATAAGAGAGCCAAAAAGAGTGCCTTTGGCTGTGTTATTATGTCCTATGGGACAATCGCTCTTCGAGTAGTAAAAAAGGGGAGGGTTTATTCTCTGTGCGACGTTCCAGAATCAAGAATGCTGATTAGAAACTACCGATAAAAGCCCCAAGAGTATTCTGAGTAGAATGTATTTTGAGTGAGTCTTATATCACAAATGCTGGATTGCATTTTTGTGATATAGACATGTAAGACATATTCATTTAAATTCTAGAATTAGGCAATACTATCATTACTAATATCTGGAACAAATTAATATTTGCTGATTTTTACTTAGTTTTGTATTTTATTGAACATGGAACAGAAAAATATGGCTATTTAAAACGCATATATACTATAAATATCGTATATTACGTTATTATAATTCGGCATCATTTAATGCCCGGCTTTTTAAAATATTTAAGCGATTTAACATGATGTCTTTCCCTTTATGGGTTGAGAATTAACAGATACTTTCGAGTACAAGGAAAATTTAATAAAACTCTTAAAACATTTTGCAAAGAAAAATAATATGTTGAATAAATTAGTTGATATGAAATTGAAAAAAATTTACCCGTAGTATAAAACCTAATTTTTTTCCCCTCTGAATTATTATCCATGTACAAAAAATTCTATTATGCCAGTTTTTAAACATGCAAAAAATGTTTTTAAAACTAATATTAAAATTATAAGTCTTCGCATAACTAAATACCGTTGAGCGCAAATTAATGACAAGTCTCTTACCACAATTGGAAATTATGTGTGGCAGAACTTATTAAGTTGTGAACACAGTATCGAAAAGAAAAATAAGTAGATATTTCTGATGATCTAAGTTTTGTTGATTTAACAGAAGCCTTTGCATAGTGGGTACATTTGTACTACATCAGGCCTGTTATTATTATTAGCCCTACAAAAAAAATTTTATTTATTCATTTGGATTATAAGTCCTCATTAATTAATATTTAATAATTTTTTGAACAATTTAGTTCTCTGATTTTATACTTTTCTAGTAACACTCCATATATATTAACCTATCTGATAACAGACCTGACAAACTTGATAAGTGGTAGGACATTACTCACAAGGATTAATTTTAACTATATTTTTTACATAGTACATTGTTGTCTTAGTAAATAGAATAGACATTTCAAGGTTACGTGATATCCCCCTCCCCCTCCATTAACATGGTACCTATAAATCTCCCTTTTCCCCTGGGGCATTACGTTGTTACTGCAATAATGTTATTATTGTACACAGTTATGAGTTATAAGTGCGTAACTACCGTGGGGTTAAAAAGAGTAGCGTTGCTGCCTGTCACATCGGTACCAAGGAGACGAAAGTAGAAAATTAGACCTTGAGAAGAAAATACAACAAGCAGTATAAAATATAAGGAAATACAATATATTGTAAATAGTAAAATTATTTACATATCACTCCTCATTAAGTGATACGTCTGTATTTCTAAATTTAAAGATTTTTTGAGGTATAGTTGATTATTTTTCAAACTTAAATATTTGTTCTCTTTGTTACGATTACGTGTAGGAGTTCAATCGCCCATTAGTTATTACACCAAACTGACAAATCAGTACCGCATGTAACGAGAGGCTAACTTAATTAGCTGCCAAGAGTAAACCTATAGGCTGATTCTCTATTAGGTAAACTTGCTGCAAAACAAGGAATCTGCCCATAAATCACGATTGACATATTAACAAAACGTTATTACATAAAAATATAATATCAGTATGTTTTATAAAAAACTAGGAGGCTTCGCTCCCTGCTCGCTGGTGCTCGCCAACCCCCGGAACTGCTTTCGCAGTTCATTTCGGATTGCTTCGCAATCCGATGCTCGCTTTACTCGCTCATTGGATACGTTCTTAACGTCTAGCTTTTGTATACTTTTTTGAACACTGAAGTTCCGAAAACTTTTCCCTGTAGAAAATTCTAAACCTGTACATTTCAATATTAATTT